>NC_053039.3:567026704-567331264 GCF_002575655.3 Aegilops tauschii subsp. strangulata | reverse complement strand
GCATAAAGGTCACGCCGGCGGCTCCCGCGGGTTGGCGTTGGCCACCAACAATGACGAGGTCGGCGGCTTTGACGTGAGGGTCATCGACCTTACCTCTGACAGGAATTAGTAGTTTTTTTCTTTGGTTTTTAGTTATTATTATGCTCGGTGTCCTGCTTCTGCGTTGTAAAAATAAAGTCCGTGTCCACTTTGATAAATACGGATGTCCACAGACTTAGTTGGTGGTATCAGTTTGGTGATCCACGTTGAAGATGCCCTAATCTCCTTGTATTTAAGTGTCATTTAGTATTTTGCACTTCTGAAATTTGTAAAGCAACTTCTTACTTTCATGTCATGTCTATGTGTTAACAAGATAGCAAAAAAGCAATTGACATGGGCGGCTACCAACCTAGCACCGCCCAGCTTTCACTCAGGAGGCGCCACCAGGTGGCGTCCCAACCCCTAGTCCACATACAACCCCGCACAAAAAAAAAGACTGGTAAGGACAGCTTGATGGAGCGGTAAGACTCTGCCTCCGGACGATGACGTGAGAGTCTGAAGAGGGAGGCGATTGTATAGCATATATGGACTATGGATACACCTTTCCCAGTTGAAATTCTAGCATTCAGAGATGCCATATGTTGCCGTCCATTGCACAAGGTTTTGAGAAAATCGTGATTGAGACATCACACACATTAACATGCGGGAGAATGGCGGCAAGCCAGCATGACCACGTGGTGCATGCTGGTTGGCCGCGGTGAGGAACTTTTTGATTTTTTTTAGATTATTTTTAAAAGATGGAAGTGAGACTTTTTTTTTGATAAAAGTTTTTTTAGAGATTATTTTTGGAAGTGGCAATTTTCTTTTTCTTTTTGAGAAAAGGTTTTAGGCTTTTCCTTTTTCTTTTTGAGATGGATGTGATGTCCATTTTTTTTGAGATTTTTTTGGTAGATGAAAGTGAGACTTTTTTCTTTTTGACTATAGTTTTTAGGCTTTTTCGTTTCTTTTTTAGATGGATGTGATGTTGATGTGATACGAGAAAGTTTTTTTTAATTTTGAGATGAAGATGAGGTATTTTTTTAGAATAACAGATCGTGTTCGAGTAAGGTCGTTTTTTTTTCTTTGAGAGGGAGAAATGTGCGCACAACTTCCTCTCAAGAGACCCGCAATGGCGGGCCCCAACCACTAGTATATCATCAAATGGTACAAACTTTGTGGCTATCTGAGAGCATCTCCAGTGATTGGAGGCAACCCGGCCTCTACGCTGGGTCCCACGAGCTGCCTCTAAATTTTATGTAAAATGCCGCACTGTGTTGCTGGCTTGATGCCTCTAAGGTGGAGCCCACCTTATGAATTTAAAAAATATTTAATATCTGAACTAACATGCACTGTTTCTCCTCTTCTTGGCTCATCCACCATCTGACTAGGAGGACCCATTCATTATTTTACTACTTGTGAGAGCTTGGAGGCTGCCTCTAGCCATAGCGTCGATGCTAAGCATTTTGGGCTTGGAGGTAGCAACTGCCCTGAGAGGCGGCGCTAAAGCTTTGGAGGTGGCTTTAAAAGCAGAGATTTCTCACACTGTGGATGCCCTGAGAGGGAGAGTTGTCGACAGGATTCATGATCTTCAGAGATGAGGTCTTGCCTCACAAATCTGCGAGAATTTAAACTACAGTACAGAAGTAGATATGCTCATAGTGCGGCCCATGCCTGCAAGGAGGCTTTAAAGCTCGACGTTAATATCAGTACCGTTGTTGTAATTCCATTGTACGTGGTTGAAATTGTACGATAGTAACCACCTGAATAATAAAGTGTTTAAAGCTGGTTCTTGAAAAAACAATGATACACGCCAGAGGCAAAACATAGGGATCACACAGGAGAAGATAGTGTCAAACTGTCAATGTGCCGGAAGATCAAAGACGACATCATAGCACGCTACATTGTGAGGCGAAACGTAGTTATGATAGTCTAAGCAATTTGTATCAAGTAGTAGTTTTTATGCCATCAGAAATCACATGCATCAACCACAGAAATAAGTAAATATATATTAAAATGTACTGTAATTTATATTGATACATTGGGGGGGGGGGGGGGGGGGGGGATCTAAGTACATGGTGGCGGGCCATGAGGGCTTCCAGTATCTGCATCAGGGGTGCTAAAAATCGCCAATACAAGAGAAAACTTCAAAAAGAACTATTGCCTGTTTCCATGCATGGGAAAAAAAATCAATAACATCAAGTGATCAATCCGCCGGTGGTCGTGTGCATCGAAGGCCAGACGAGGTGCCACTCATGCTGCTTTGACATCAGCAGCCTCCGCGAAGGTTTTTTCCATTACGGAATACTTGTCGGCGGGCGCAGCGGCAAGGACCGCATCAGAAGCCACCTTGTAGGCGGTGGTAACCGCAGCAAATAGCTTCTTGTCCTTTGCAGACTGGGCAAGCGTGTTGGCAGCGACGACGGTCTGCTGGAACACGAGGGCTTTCATTTCGTCCTGCTGTGGTGCTGGGGCAGCAGCGACGACATCACCAATGGCCTCCTTGAAGGAATTCTCCAATGCGTCGACGGCCTTCACGGTGGGAGGATGACCGGCCTCGCTGAAGGTCTTGTCAAATACGTCATATTTGTCGGCGGGTTTAGCGGCAAGGACCGCATCGGAGGCCGTCTTATAGGCAGTGACAATTTCATCAACTTTCTTCTTATCTCCAGCGGCCTCATTGAGCGAGGCGGTGGCAGCGACTTTCTGCTTGAGCACGAAAGATTCTACTGCAGACCTTTTGGATGCTGGGGCGGCGGCGATGACCGCGTCAAAGGCCTTCTTGATGGATGCATCCATCTCTTCAATGGATTTGTCGCTGGCGGCGCTTGCCGCCGGTACCAATGTGGCTGCCACCACAATGGCAGCAATGAACAATGTGCATGCAATGTTCTTGACGATGGCCATTGTAAGTTGACCTAACAAGTGGTTGAGGGATGATTCAAGAAGATGGTATTGCTTCCGGTGAGATGTTTGCGCCGTGTAAGTTTATGAAGGTGGCCATGCACTAAAATAGGAGATGGTGTCTAAAGAGGGCGTGAGGCCATGAGAGCTTTGCGGGTGTCCTACGGTGGTGCAAAATTGGTTGCATGAACCGATGTCTGGATGTATGAGCCACCGCTTGCCCCTTGTTTTGAGGAGCACACCCGAAATTGGCCACCAATCATTCTTTCAAGAGCACAGCCAAAAGTGGCCACCAATCTTTCTGGTTTTGCGATTGATTTTGGGTGCATGTCTTACTAGCCTGTGATCTCTTGGTTTGAAAATTTGCAAACTGCATGTAGTGTTGGTCGGTTCCATTGATCGATCCTGGAGTATTTTTATAATTACTAGCACATATGCCCGTGCAAAACCTACCATGTCTTCCTAGTATAATAAGCATGGCTCAAGACGCTCTGCTGATCTAAATCGTCTATTTCAACATGGTGTCTCACTAGTGTCAAGGCTTATACTCTTTCCGGAGGAGCATGTCACTGGACATGCAGTAGTGGAGCCAAGCTGTTTTGGGGTCAATTCATAGGCAGATAGCAAAACTGCGAGAATGACTTTGAGATGCAAAAGAACGGGCGCTTGCCACGGGGTATCAAGCATAGATAAAGGACACAGATGAGCAGCTGTGGGAAGTTTATGAGTGTGAGGAAGTTATGTGTAGGCAGCGGTCAAGGATTGAATAATGGCTCAAGGCAGACGATCCAAACCCCCGGTATTTCCAAAACCGAGCTTCTCATGGGAAAAAAGAACACCGTTTGAGCTTTAATCAGAGGGAATGGGACGAGGTGCACTGACGATGATGAGATGCAGGTAATGGCAACTGAGTTTTATACCAAGCTTTTCATGTCGGAGGGTTCAGAGGGAGCCGACGAGCTGTTGCAACACACATTGACAACGCAGTCACAAATGAGATGAATGTGAGGCTGATTGCAGCCATCATGAATGAGGAGATTGAGGTCGCACTTTTTCAAGTGGGGCCGATAAAAGCCCCAGGACCTGATGGGCTCCCGATGCTATTTTATCAACGACACTGGTTGTTGCTTCCATCGCTCTCCTCGGTTTTTGAGAAGGTTCTGGGAAGGTACTAGAACCTTACCAGACCGGTTTTTTTATTTCCCTTTCGCTTCTTATTTTTTTACTTTTCATGTTCATTTTCCTTTTCCTTTTTATTTTCTGAATATTTTTTCAAATTCCCAAACATTTTACGTTCATCAAGTTCAAAAATTATTCATCAATTTCAAAATTTCTTCATCAAATACAAAAATATGTTCATCACAATTCAAAAAAGAATTCACCCTATTTTTCAGAAAAAAATTCGTGAATTAAAAAAATGGCCATAGAATAAAAAAATGTTCCTCCAATTCAAAAAGTTCATCAAATACAAAAAATTCCATTTTTAGAAATTCGTGAACATTGGTTAAATCAGTGAACATTTCGTGAAAATTACGAACGATATTTCGAATTGATGAACTTTTTTTAAATTAGTGACCAGTTTTAAAAAAAGAATTTTGTGGACTTTTTTTTAAAGCTGTGAACATTTTTTGAATTCCAAGAACATATTTGAAATTTTATTTTTATATTACATGGACATTTTTTTCAAAATTATGAATATTGTTGGAAAGCCCGAATTTGAATTGAAGAAGCAAAAAAATAAGAAAAAGGAACAAATATGAAATAAAAACGAAAAACGGCGCCCCAGCCTCGTACATCGACCGGCGGAAAAGGTCACGTGAACACTGGTCGGTTGGTTTAGAGCAAGCGCAGCTAACCACTAGGCTTTGCCTTTGATTCATGACAGAACAGTAAAGCTAGATTCCTTAAGTCCAAACGGGTCGAGGTTTCCACTGTTTCTTCCTTTTTTTTCAGTTTTCTTTTCTTATCCATTTTTTCATTCTTCTTTGCATTTTCATTTTTCATTTTTATGATTTACTTTTTTATTATTGTATATTTTGTTTCTTTTTTTGGTTTTCATTGTTCTTTTGGTTATTATTTTAACTTTCTTTGTATATGTCAACAACATTTCTCTAATACACGTCCAACATTTTTCCAATACATATAAGTATTTTTTAATACATAGTCAACATTTTTTCAAATGCTTGATTAACATCTTTATATACATGACCGTTTTCTACATCATTTTCTTAATACATGATCAACATATTTTCTACACACATTTAACATTTCTCAAATGATTGATTAACTTTTTTCAAATACTTGTTCAACAATTTTTAATGGTTGATTAAAATATTATATACATGATCAAAACAATTCAACATTTTTAAATACATGATCAACAGTATTTTTATACACATTCAACATTTTTCTGAATGCTTTTTTAACATTTTTCAAATACTTGTTCAACATGTTTCAAATACTTGCTGAACATTTTCGTACACATGGTCGACATTTTTTTATTTGCATTTAACATTTTCAAAAGCATTATTAACATTTTCTAAAACATTATGTAAAGTATTTTTTTTTCATATATATGCTTATCATTTTTGAAAGTGTTAACAAAAGTAAAAAAGGAATAAAAACAAAAAAAAGAACGTGAAACCTGGGCCGTCTCATTTGGAGATGCCTTTGCGCGAGGGTTTCCCTCGGTCTCGCTTAAAGTAAGACATGGTGCGCCTGAATAGGAGGCCCCCCAACGGCCGCAACCCCCGGCCGGTAAGAGCATCTACAGTCGGGGGCCTCAAACCAGCCTCATACGCTCGGGCAGGCCATCTGGTCGATGACCGGTCACGATTTTTCGACTTAGACGGGCTCCTTAGACGGGCCTCAAACGTCCGGGCAGGCCGCCTGGTCACGATTTTTCGACTCAGACGGGCTCCTTAAACGGGCCTCAAACGCCCGGGCTGACCGGCACCCGTCATGTCCAGCACAAATACGGGGGCGATATGGGGGCGCCCGCCACGTTGGACCCGACAGTCCGACCCCACCGCAAATTGCACCAAATCCGCCAAACCCTTACTCTCCCTCCCGCCGCACTCCAACCTTTCTGGCACCCGGACCCTCACCGTCCTCCACCCTTACTCCCAATCCTCACCACCGGTCTCGATCCACCGCCCGAGATGTCGTCCAGCCCGACCCTGACCGCCGCGACGGAGACGCACTCCGTCTCTTCCGTCGACGTCCCTTCGTCGGCTGCGACTTGCAAGGTGAAGAACGTCGCCCTGAAGTTGCGGCGGAGCAGGCAGCCCAGATGCAGGCGGAGCAGGACGCATTCCGCCTGGAGCACGACACATTCCGCTCGGAGCAGGCGCCCGGCCAGTGATCCGATGCCATTCGTCATGCTCGGACATTGATTTCATTTTAGTATGTTCGGTTTGTTAAACTATGATTTGCTTTGTTTTGTTTCGAAATTTGAATTCGGACAATTTGTATCGTACTCCCTTCGTTCCTAAATATAAGTCTTTTTAAACATTTTAAATGGACTACAACATACGGATGTATGTAGACATATTTTAGAGTGTAGATTCACTCATTTTTCTCCTTATGTAGTCATCTGTTGGAATCTCTAAAAGGACTTATATTTAGGAACGGAGGTAGTATGATCGACGTGCATGAATTGTATGGATTTAAGAATAGAAAATTAAGATACGTGGATGTGCGATGCAACATATGATGGGCCGGCGTGCGCTGTTCGCGGACCCGCCTGAACGCGCCCACGGACATAAAAGGGGGCGGATTTGCAAAATCTGGCTCTAGACGCTCTAAGGTCGGCGAAATCGGAATCGCGTAAGGCCACCGTGCTCTAAGCTCGACCAATGATAGCACGAACGAAGCAGCAGTGTTACTCGAGATTGACTTGACCTCGTCCTGCTGCAGGTGAAAAAAATCAAGTTGAGTGTCGACCAATGATTGGTGTCCGCAGTATTTAATTAGCGCTACTGCAAGTATGTATGATTTGCGTTTTGTATCGAGCCATACACAACACAAGATCCTCCCACATTCCCCAAGCGCAGGTGGAGTATGTTCACAGGCCTATGCGTTTCCCTCCCTTTGAAAAGAAACCAGTATGCACACAAATGAAAACAGTAAGTAGGAGTATATGTCATGTGATGTCGTATTATGTTTAATTCTCCGAATTACTGTAGGTCCGTACATTGAAGGGTAAATCCTTTTAGTATTTACTCAAACGCTCTTATATTATGATGATACGGAGGGGTATTAGATAGTGCCACCAGAGAGTCTGCTTGCAGTCTGCCGGTGCAAGCAAGCAAGCAAGCATAACATGTAATTTTTAAAATATGAGAAAATATTCTGATTATTGTTTTTTAAATTACATGAACATTTAAAAAAATATATGAATATTGTTGGAAAGCCTGAATGATTTGAAGAAGCAAAAAAAAAGACAGAAAAAGGAACACATATATGAAATAAAAACGAAAAGACGCGCCCCAGCCCCGTACATGGACCGGCTGAAAAGGGCACGTGTGGGAGCGGAGGGTGCATGATCCCATCGCGCGCTGGTCGTGGAATAGGAGTGTGAATGCTATATCTCGCCTTAAGCGAGCTGGAAAGGATCTCTCGCTGAAGGCTATACAGTACTCGGGCCGGCGGGGAGGAATTTGAACCCTGGTTTAGAGCAAGCGCAGCTAACCATTAGGCTTTGCCTTAGATTCGTGACCAAGTAGTAAGACTAGATTACTTAAGTCCAAATGGGTCAAGGTTTCCACTGTTCCTTCTCCGTTTTTCTAGTTTTCTAGTTTTCTTTTTTTTCCACTTCATTTTATTTCTTTCTTTTTTATTACCCAGTTTTTCATTCTGTTTTTTTTTTGCATTTTGTTTCTTCATTTTTCTCATTTAATTTTTGTTGTGTATAGTTTTTGTTTTCTTTGTTCTTTTGGTTATTATTCTACATTTTTTGTACATGTCAACAATTTTCTAATACACGTCTAACATTTTTCCAATACAAATTAAACATTTTGCAATACATAGTCAATTTTTTTCTACACACAATTTAAACATTTTCTAAATACTTGATTAAAAAATTTCAAATACTTGTTCTTTATTTTTACAAATGCTTGATTAACATCTTTATATACACGATCAATTTTTTTCATCATATTCTTAATACATGGCCAACATTTTTTCTATACACATTTAAAATTTCTCGAATGATTGATTAACATTTTTCAAATAGCTGTTCAACATTTTTTCAAAATGCTTGATTAAGTTTTTTATATATATGATAAAAAACATCATTTTTCTAATACATGATCAAAAAAAATTTATACACATTTCCGAATACTTGTGCAACCTTTTTTAAATACTTGTTCAACACTTGTTGTATACATGATCAACATTTTTTTTCTACACGCATTTAACATATTTAGATGCATGATTAACATTTTTCAAACAATATGTAAATTATATTTTTCCAATATATATGTTTATAATTTGCGGAAGTGTAAAGAAACTTAAAAAGAGAAATAAAAACGAAAACAAAAAACTAGAAAGGAAAAAAGAAAAGAAAAAACGAGGATGAGCACTCCAGCGCATCTGGGTCGACATCTAGAGCTGCCCTGACGCAAGGGTTTCCCTAGATCTCGCTAAAAGCGAGACATAGGGGCGCCCGAATAGGGAGCCCCCCCAGCCGTCCAGCGGCTAGTCATCAGCAAACGCCACCGTGCTCTAAGCTCAATCGACGATTGCATGAAGGGAAGCACTAGTGTTACTGGAGATTGGAGTTGACCACAGTCCTGCTGCCTGTGAAAAAAATCTAAGTTGAGTGTCGACAGTATTTAACTGGCGTCTGGCGCTACTGCAAGTATGTATGACATGCATTTTGTATGGAGCCATAGACAAGATCCTGCCACATGATCCCCACATTCCTCGAGCACAGGGCTCTGCGTTTTCCCTCCCTTTAAAAGAAACCACTAGGCACCCTAATGAAAAAAGTGAGTAGTACATGTCATGTGATGTCGTATTATGTTCAATCCTCCGAATTATGTCCGTATGTTGAAGGGTTAATCATCTTAATATTCGTTTACACATTGGAGGTGACCAGACATTAGCTTGCTACCATTTTCGAAAGTACTTCCTTCGTTCCGTAATATAAAAACGTGCAGTCTGCCGGTGCAAGCAAGCATGTGCAGCCGAAGCAAGCGTAACACGTACGTACACAAACGACCGCCTCTACCGCTGCAACGCGCGGCCACGGTGCTGCGAGCACATGCAAAGGAAGCCAGAAAAGGACGTACGAAAGCGTGTTTGCAGCTAGCACAAACCGACGATTTTTCCAGATCGTCGGAAGCTTCCCATTCCTGCCGCTGCTGCTGCCAGATGAGGTTCCGGTACAACCACCAACCGTGGCCGCTAGCGAGCTGCCACATAGCCCCCTGTAGCCTGCCTGCTTTGGATTAGTTTAAGATATTTTTCTTGTGTCATGACGGTGGCAAAGCACCTCGAAAACACCGTGTTCAACCTGTGGCTGTGGGGCTGGGACATTTTCTTTCCGTTCCCTGTCTCTTGACTTGTTAAATCGATGACGATCAGGCTACTTCATTTTTTTTTCAAAGGCAACCACGGTGCCCTACGACACAAGAAAAAATGATTCGAACAGATAAGAGCATGGTTAATAATACAGTCAACAATTCGCTATGAGTAGTTGCATTGTCATCAACAGCCAATCTTGTAGTCGGCATGTACAGTTGTAAGTTTTATATATATACTACTTTATAAATAGTTGGTCAAGCTTACAACCTCACGAAGTGTCTTAGGGCTCGTGCTAGAGCCGACTACTAACGAAGAGTCCGCTTCTCTTCTTCCTCATCCTCTCTCTCCTTCAACTAAGTAAAGATAAAATATTCTAGTCTTTATAGCCCACTTATATCACCTTATTGTATTAGCTCTACAAAATACGGGTGTGCAGTCCAAGAAGTATATACACTAGCTCGTTTTTTGTCGTGGGGAAAAAAATACCCAAGCTCATATTGGCTTGCAGTAACATTTCGAGCTGAATCCTGCATGTTGTATTATACTGTATTGTGTGCAATCTCTTTGTTACTACTCCACTTCTTAGAGTTGTGAATTTGACGATGGCTTCGATGGAAACTGTGTGTAACAGTTTGATCGGGAATTCAGCATATTTACATGTCCTACGAGCTATTCTCATCACAGTATGGGTGGCCATGTACTACTCCACCTAATCAAACAACAACCTTCTCCGCTTTGCAAAGCAGTTAGAGCGTCTATAGCCGGGCGTCCTATATCCGTCTCATACATCCAGGCAGATCATTTGGCCACTAGCCGGTCACAAAATGCCGACTCAGTCGGAGCTCTCAAACGGGCCTCAAACGCCCGGACTGACCGGCACCCATCATATTCGTCCCAAATGTAGGACGGATATGAGGCGGTCCGGGCGTGTCTGCCACGTCAGCCCGGCCCACCGCTAGCCCACCCGACCCCGCAAAACCCCTCGTCCGGCAGAAACCCTAACTCATTTTGCTCCGCGCCCCTCCCTCCCTGACGCTCCCATTTCCCCAATCCGCAAAATCCCTAGAGCCGGCGAGCGCTTGCGGGTTGATATGGGCGGCAGCTCCGGGTCCGGTGCGACGCCCCTTGTCACCCGTCGCGGCAGCGTCGATGCCGGCGCCGGCCCTTCCAGCCCCGCCCGTGGATCTGCGAGGCCTGCCCGGTCTGCTCCCTCCCGACGGCCTCCTCCACCTCCTGCTCCGGCGGCTGGATTCTAGTGCTCGCTCAGCCGACGCCGCGGATGCGGACTCCGGAGTCGGAGGCACGAGCTGCCCGCCGCGAGAGGCAGAGGGCAAGGGAGATGGCGGGCGGATCCGACGGGTCTGCGCAGTCCGCCCGCCGACGCCGGGTGCCCGACGAGGAGGAGCATCTCTTCGAGTGGGTGTGCCGCTGGTCACTGGCTGAGGTGGAGACTAAGGCCCGATGCCTCTGGAGGCTCAACGTGAAGCAGCTCCGGCTTGACATTGAGCAATCCGAGCGGGAGGCGGCGGAGGCAGCGAGGGAGGCGGCGAGGGTGGCCAAGCGCAAGCAAGACCGCGTCGTCCGGCGCTTGCAAGGCTACATCGTCATCTCCGATTCCTCCTCCTCCGACGCATCCGACGGCTACGACATGGACCCACCTCCTGCCGCGGACACCTACAGCTGCGCCGGCGACCGGAAGGGCAAAGGGTCGGCGAGGAAGTGGTGAAGATCCGTCTTTATTTCAAGTTTTTAGTTGTAGTTTGAACTTGTCCGCTGTATTATGTGTATTATGTGAACTTTGGTTATCTTTCGATGATCCGGCTTTGATCTTTTCATGAACCGATTGTGCATTCGTATGTCCGCTATCTACATAGTTTTTATCAACGTTGCATGGTTTAGTATGAATATAGGTGACGGAATATGAGATACGTGGGTTTGGAGCCCCGGATATAGGAAGTGTCCGGTCAGTGTTTGTGGGCGTGCCCGGACACGTCCGCCGACGTATAGGGGGCCGGATTTGATGAGTTCGGCTGGAGATGCTCTTAGAGCCGGACAAAAGAGGCCTACTAATAGGATTGTTCCATTTTCAAAAGCTATGACGCAGAGCTGGTTTTAACTTACGCGCGCTAGCTTAATCATCCATGATATTCTTCCCCATATTGTTAAAACGGATAAATCAAACGGTCGACCTCCAACTGCCCTCATGCCTCCAAAAGAAGGCATCGCAATGTCAATGTAGGTAGGCCTGGCCGGGGGCCATGTGCATGCGATGCGAACAACAACCCTAAGCTGCTCTGCTTTCTTGGTTCTTCTTTTTCTCCTTTGCCGGTGTGCCGGTGCCAATTAGCAGCCACTAATCATAATGCATGTTGTTGCAGCATCTCGTGCCATGGATTCGCCGATAATATCGGGCGCCTCATTGCTGCAGACATGCGCGTCTGCCTGCCTGTGCTGCTGGTCCGCAGAATCAAAACGAACCAGACCGGACCCTTGTGCTCGCGGCCACGGCGCGATGAGCTCAGCCACGAGGAAATTGACCCCCAATATGTGCACCGTATCCGTCTACAGGTCAAAACTCTCCTCTCACCCTTAAAAAGAAAATAAATTTTCCCCGTGCTCATCCACTGCCTCGTTGATAGGTGTAGCCGTCCGGTTACTACTGCGACTGCAAGCACATTCTCACTAAAAGTACGACATAGTTACTACTACTCTAGGTGCATGAGTCATCTTAAATTGTGCACTGCAACCAAAGTGAAAGAAAAAATAAGAGTATTTAATATTTATTTGCTAATTAATAGCATTGCATGCAATGAACTGACTACTGCATGTCATGTTTGATAGTCCAAAATCATTGAAAGCATACACGTTTCACATCTTTTATTGATTGATTCTTTTATTTATGTCAAGAAACGAGAAACAAGGTGGGAGTTAATGCATTGCGCCTAAGTGTTTTGAGATAATTTAGTTTTTGTAAGGTGATTATACGCCGAGATGGAGGAAATACTATATTATACGTAGGTAACCTAGGCTCATGAGCCATGCCTCCTGCTCTGTACCCCTTGCAACACAAATTCCATGGATGGCAGTAGTTTTGGCTAGCTACACAAGCAGCGGAGAGTTTGATCAGCCTTGAGCTGATTTGCATGTACGCTGGCATTGGCAACCTCTCCACATCGCAACTTGCGAGCGGCAGTTAGGCATGTAGGCTATCGTTGTACACCAGGTCTATGATTAATCACCCGAAACATGCATAGTGTGCAGATGATGGAGGCTGGAGGCCTTCTCGACACATCTTGCAAACTTCCTGAGACGCCCGCTACTGATCGGTGGCTAATGATGGGGCACCCCAATGAAGCCTCTCTGGTGGATCCATGGATCAAGCTGAAGATCACAGACGACGCGCAGGGCTTTGCCTCTCCTTCCAAGAAGCAAGAGATTGGAGCAACGGCATTCTCAAGTCCAATATCAACCCTGACAGCAACCTGGTCGCCTCAAGCTGCGGCTGCGTCCCCGCTGAAGTCTCGCAAAGCCTCCCAGTAATTGATCTGCATCTAAGGGCGTGATTGCTTGCATTGTGTGCATGATGTGTTCCTGTAGAATTTATATCTGCATGCTTGATGTAATTTCCTTTCCTTAGTTCTTTCTGAACTGCTCCTCTCAGTGAGCTGATGTATCCCTAAACGACTGTGTGGTTTCATTCAAGTAATGGAACCGGGGAGGAGCCTCCCCGTTCTTCTAAAAAAACATGCATAGTGATAGTACGAGTAATTGCTTTCCTCAAAAAGCCATGCATGCATGCAGAGTTGGTTTACGCTTAATCACGCATGTCCGCGGAGTATATATTTCCCTGTATTGATTAAACTAACCGTTGTGCAATCAAACAGTATACAGGGAAATGCGCGTGGAAGATGACCGTCGACGCGCTGGTCTCGCGTAGACTAGTCGCTGATTTGTTTCTGAGACTATGGATTGAAACAATTTGAGACCAATTAGTATGTGTCCAGACCGATCCAATCCAGTCTAATAAGTATTAAAGCCCAAACCAGACCAGATTAGATTAAGGCCTCAGACCATTTATTTAAACCAATCCAAAGACAACCCACTAGAAAACCAAACTGGGGTGTTTGGTTCACGGACTTTTTAGTCCCAGAGACTAGAAAAAGTCCCTGGGAACCAAACGGGAGGGACTTTTTCTACGGGGACTAGAAAAACACTCTACTAAAGAGTTTTTTTTGATTAATCCCTGGGACTAGAAAAAGTCTTAGGACTTCTGAACCAAACAACCCAAACCATTCCCAGGCTTACATGCATGTGAGTAGTAATCTTTTGTGGCGTCGATGTGTCTGCAGAATCCATCGGACGGCTGGTGAATGAGACTGAGCTCACGCACGGCACAAGGAAGGAAGCTTCCAAGATGCGGTACAGATGTGGCGCCGCGCCATGCACGCAAGCCAAACTCTGCTAACATACGCGACATGCATGTTTTCGCGACAAAAATGGCCACGTCGATCGATCACCACGTATCCCATGTGCGCGGAAATTGGGCAGAAGTAACTGGTTACTGCTGGTGCACTGGTAGGCGAGCGCATTCCCACTACTGTTACCACATTCTAGCGTGAATCACGAAATGGGTGTCTGTCATGAGCCATGCCTGCTCTTATTCATCTCTTTTACAGTACCTACAGTGCACATTCCTTATTCCTCGCAGGCCAATGAACATGGCCGGCCGGGTAAAAAATGCCACCCGTACCTTTCCTGGCCCCTATACAATTCCTAGCTACATTAGCTATTTTATTTTTCTGCGAGTAATGTATGTAGCTCTTCTTTAACACTGCACAAATTCCTTGGCAGGCCAATGAGAATGTATGGCCGGGTTAAAAATGGCACCAGTACGTTTCCTACCAAAGAAAGAGAAATGAATCATCAGAGAGGTTGGTGGAGGCATGGTGTTGATTGAATTCAACCGTCCATCCATATCAGGGGAAAAACGTTGGACCATGTGTCGTATCACCGCCATGTCTGACTCTTATTATATAGAGGAGGCCAAGTGAAATTAAGTGATCGAGCAGCCTAATTCCACGGCCGCGCCTAACTAACGTAGAGCACTAGTACTGGCTTGGAGCTCCATCGGATCGGAATGAATTGATTGATTGTCGGTGGTACGTACTAGAGGTTTTCCAGCCAGACCGCCGGATTCATCAAAGCCGAACTGAGGTTAGGCGGCACGACGACCGCTCATCAGACGGTTCAGACGTACTAGTAGGAATTGATCGACCGTACGTGAAGTGAAGGCGACGTGAGCCAGAAAATACATACCGCTACTGGACGTGTATATATATATATATATATATATATATATATATATATATATATATATATATATATATATATATATATATATATATTAAGCTAGCGGCGCATACGACAGTAGTATATGGTTACGCGACGCACCGACAGCAGTTCAAAGACACCTCATCGACTAGAATATTTGTGTTAGTCTATTGATGAGATTTGAAAATTCCGGGATTGGCGGCAGAATGGCGCGCGGGATCGACATTCTGCCGCTTAACCTCGTTGTTTAGTCCACAATTGGGAAGCTAGTTAAGTTAAGTAGCGATTGAAAGCTGCTCTTGCACCGATGGACCGAAGTGCTAGCTAGCCAGTGGCCGCGTCGACGGCGAGAGGGAGGGAGGAAGACGACCGCACGTAGGCTAAACCAGCACGCACGGCAAAGTGCGGCACTAGCAAGTAGCACGTCCATTTTCCTCCTGCACACCACACCGCACCGACTGTTTGATAGCGAGGTCAATTGACCACAACCAACACGCATACATCATCGTCGCCCACCGATTGATGGAGGAACACGCGGTCCATTAATCCATCAGCCTGCTCCTGGGAGTTAGCACGTGGAAACTAGGCACGTTTGCGCACGTCGATCGTGTCCACCAACGATGAATCTTTTTTTCATCATTATACGTCAACACTCCCCCTTGGACTGAAAGTGGGCTGCAATTTAATTGCGCCAGCCGGGTCTTGAACTCAAGGCCTTTTGGCTCCGATACCATGTAGAAGTGCATGCTTCAGCCAATGCAATCAAAAGACCGATCTGATGAAAAAAACTAGGCAACACATTATACGTCAACACGTGCGTCGCGGTGGCGCCCAGCCTGAAGCGAAGGAGGTGCACAAATCAGTCATCCAAATATCATCTACTTTGCGTACGCACGAGGAAATGGCATCCAGATGAACACACAGCAAAGCCGTCCAAATATGTTGCGGATGAGCAGGAGCAGGCTGAGTTTTCCCGAACAGAACGGCATCCCCCGGCTCTCGCGTCGCCCCTCACGGGCGACACGAGAGCGACCTAACCCTAGCCTCGCCGTCCCCCTCTCTCCCCCTTCCCCTCCCCGCCGCAACCCGAGGCGCTCGCCGGCGCGGCTGCCGGTGAAGGTGGCGGCGAGGATCTGTTGCTCTGCGCTGCAGGGGGCCTTGGATCTCAAGGTGGCGGCCCTGATTGGCAAGGGCGCATCGATCTCGTCCGGCGGATGGCGTGCCGGTGCTGACCGTCCCCACTGGCCGTGTGGGCGGCGGTGGGGCGGTGGAGGCTCGTCGCTGCTGCGAGCTGCGCCGCTGGCCTCGGCTAGCTTGCTTCCCGGTCTCCTCTCCTCTGCTGTGGTCCTCCCTTGCCGATTTGGGCGCTGCTCCTCCGGGCCGCCAGATCTGGCACTCGAGGGTGGGCGGTGGCTGTCCTAGAACGGGGGAAACCCCTGGTCGACCTCCCGTCGACCCCGACGACGGCGGCGCTCCGTTGTCGATCTCCCTCCTGAGGGCGTGTCGGGCTTCTTCGTCACCGCCTTCCTCCTCTCCCACGATCCCGGGCGAAAGCCTTGGCCTTGCTGGCCGAACGGCGGTGGCGCTGTGGCGTCTCGGTCTACCTTGGAGGCGTCATTCAAGGGAGGGTGAGGTTGTGGTCTCGCGGTAAGGTGCTTGGTGGTGGTGGCGTTGCTCTGCTCTCCGGGATGGCGGCTATGGTGGTGACGAGGTGGCCTCCCTGCAATCCTTCAAAGGCTCTTCATCTTGTTCGGATCTGGGCAGCCGGCCGGTGGACGGCGTCTGCATGCTGTGGCATGGTTCAGACGTAGGGGCGATTGGATCTCCCCTCCGGCAAGGCTCGGGGCGGCTAGATCTGGAGCCATGCTTTTCTCCACGTAGCTCGGGTCCTCCCGGTCTTCACTTGTGCAGTTTACTGTTTGCAGTTGCTCCGCTGTTCTAGCGTGCGTAGAGTTCTCCGGCAGCTTGCTCCTGTTTTCGCTGTGGTGGTGCCCTGCTCGCCATTGCTCTGCCTAGCTCTGTAATGTGTGTGCACGCCGCCAATTTTCTTTCAGTTTTTCTTCAAGCTTTCGCCTTTGTATCAGCACTGTTGTATCCTAGCCGGTTGATGGCTTCATTAATTTGAAGTCGGGCTTTACGCCTTTTCTCAAAAAAAAAAGCAGGAGCAAGCTAGCTAGAGAACAAGAGCAGAGCAGTTGTTGGTATGCAGAACAAAAGGGAAGCGTCATGGCAGCAACAGTAACGCAGACGGACGGGGCTACAGACAGACAGAGCGGCACGGACACGACGGGCGGCTATCGTCGCGGCGCCCGGTCGAACCGTGTGTGCCAAGACTTTCAAACCCGCGCACGCGATGGGGCCGGGCCAAACAGGTGGACCCGACCCAACAAGCCAAGTACCACTTCTTTTCTGTTGAGAGCAAGAGCAAGAGCAAGAGGAGACTCGATCATCACAACGACGTGAGCCCACCCATGCTCACCCATGCGAAAACGAGAGAAAACCGTGACTAGTAAATGATTACTCCCTCCGTTCCAAAATAGATGACTCAATTTTATACTAACTTTAGTACAAAGTTAAGTCATCTACTCCCTCCGTTTCAAAATAGATGACTCAACTTTAGTATAAAATTAGTAAGTTGGGTCATCTATTTTGAAACGGAGGAGCATTTTGGAAGGAAGGGAGTACATGATTAAGACAGCAGGAACACGGCCGGGCATTGGCGCCTATATATACCCTCGTTGCCGCCCACCCCGCCCCAATGCCACAGAAATCCATACCACACCACAGTCGAAGTAGAGCCCAACCGTCGTGACCAACCTACGATTGCCCCTCCAAACGTCGGAACGCGGCCTTGATGCTACCTAGTATGTACTAGTCATTATTGAATTTTTCCCAATTCTGAGAGCTCAAGGCCAGTTGCCAAGGTTCGAGGGGCAATTGATTTGCAGGTTGTACTAACATATCGATTGTGAGTAGTCAGCTAGGAGGAGCTAAGAGCCCAGCACATGAAAAGCAAGACGCACCTGCGGTACCTGTTTGTCTTTCCTTGCCCCTCTGGGCCTAAGCTTGTTGCTCTACTCCAACTCAAGCTCTTCATTTCAAGTTAACACTTGTCTTTAACGACTGCAACATGGATGGACAAATTGGGTGGAGTACAACGACAACCTTATGCTATTCCAAGTTCCAAACTTGCAAATTTCCTCTAGTGTCTGGCCGAGTTACAAACCGCTTACAAGGAGTTTGACGAGGTGTACGGCAAGAGCGAAGGCTGTGCCATGCCATCACGACCACAAAGTCGGCACGCCCGCGGACGCTATACGCAGTGAGGAAGAGTAGTGCATGATAGGTCGCCGCCGCTCGGGTCCGAAGAAGGCCACTGCCTCCTCCCTCCCGCTATAGCTAAGCTTGGCGGGCTTAACATCGTCAGCCAATTAACCACTCAAGTTGTGATGGCGGAGGTTGGCAGAGCTGGAGAGGCAGAACTGAAGAAGACAAATGCAATAGCCGGAGCTTCACTTTCCAAGGCTCACGGCCAAACATGGGGAACGGGTGCGAGCGATCGTATAGATTTAAGTTTAGGGTAGGTTTTAGCTAAAAGTTGTCTAAAATGTAATGAATTTCGTTCGGTTGATATAAAATCATTCGATTGGCATGAATTTCGTCCGCTTAATTGAAAACCCACTTGAAATGTATGCGGGTATCATTGGATTGCCAGCTCCCGATGCAGGAGGAAACATGCATGTCAGAGTTGGAGATGTCAGAGTTGAAATCAAGTTGAGTCTAGACCAATGGTGCCAGCGTAATCAAGTTGAGTGTAGACCAATGGTGCCAGCGTTAGTATTTTATTAGTGCGCTAGTAGTAGTAGTACTACTAGTAGTATGCTTCAGTTTGCGTTTTCTATCGAGCCAAACACAAGATCCTCGCACATGATCCCCCACATACCTTGAGGACCACGGGTGGAGTATGTATACAGGGCTTTGCCTTTTTTTCATCCCATATATTTTTTAAAAAACTTGGCAGGTAGACCTCCTAAAATTTACACAATCAAGTTATGCAAGACATTACCGAGCCATCATTTCCAGAACTATCAGATCACAGAGTCTGATTGCAGTCTCCCGGTACAAGCAAGCAAGCATGCATGTGCAGCCGTAGCAAGCGTAACACGTACGTACACAAACAACCGCTGGCTAGCTGCAACGCGCGGCCACGGTGCTGTGAGCACATGGAAAGGAAGCCAGGAAAGGACGTACGAACGCGTGTTTGCGGCTAGCACAAAATGACGTTTTTTCCAGATCGTCAGAAGCTTCCCATTCCTGCCGCTGCCGCTGCCATGAGGTCTCGGTACAACTACCTACCAATCGTGGCCGCTAGCTCGCTGCCAGCTAGCCTCCTATAGCTTGCCTGCTTTGGGTTAGTTTATTAACATATTTTTATTTTCTGCTGTCATGACTGTCACAAAGCACCTCGGAAACACCGTGTTCAACCTGTGGCTGTGGCACTGGGACCTTTTCTTTCCGTCCCCTGACTTTTGACTTGTTAAATCGATGATGATCAGGCTACTCCATTCTTTTTTTTTCAAAGGCAACCACGGTGCCATGCGACACAAGGGAAATTGATTCGATCAAGTTTAAAAAAATGCTCTAGCTCGTTTTTTGTCCTGGGAAAAAAAACCCAAGCTCATATTGGCTCGCAACCGCCCGCTCCGCTCCTAGGGGGGCGGCACGGGCGAAACCTCAGCCGCCGCCGCCCCCGTCTCCCTTCTCCTCTTTCCACCCCGCCGCCGCCGGAGGAAGCCGACTGTAAATCGCGATCGATGGACGGAGGTGGCGGGCTCTCGTCCTCTTCCGCTGAGGGGACCTCCGGCCTAGCGTAGGGTGCGGCCCTAGACGGCCTTGCGTTTGGCGGAGATCGGAATCAGGACGGCGATCCCGGGACTTTTTGGTGGTGGCTTCGCTGCGACGGCTGCGAGGGCAGGCCAGCGGTGGCCGCGGCGACATGTGCGGCGGCGGTTGAAGAATCGAAACGGAGATGTCATCCATGACGACGGCGGTCACTTGTGGTTCAACTCTTCCCTGATTTGAAACAGAAAACTACGGATCATGGTAGTGTGTGGCCACGGGTATAGCTGGACAACTGAAGGGATTCATTTTTTCCCAATCTTGTCATCAGCTAATGGCAAGGACGGCATGAGCCCGCCGGAGGGGCCCTTGACATGGGTTCCTGCGGTGCTTGGCAGTCGCGTCGTCGCCTGTCAGCAAGCTCATATGAGCACAGCTTTGGTCGCGTTGATCAACCGTGCGCATGAGCAATGGTTGGAAAGCCCAAAAATCAGGCGGAAGACATTATGAGATGTCATCCATGGTCCTCGTGCACGAGATGCATATTCATTGCCGAGTGGTCTGGGCGGCATTATCAAGGACAGAAGGAATGAAGGTGGTGGTCAAGCGGACCCGACAAAACATTATGCCTGCGTTCTGGGGTGCTAATTCAGTACCAGGACTTGAGTTTTAGGGTGAAAACCCTTGGTGTGACTTTCGTTGGTCATACCTGGCAATGGCGGTGTTTCGACATCGTTACCTTGTTGAAGGCATTGCATGAAATTTTGCTCAGTTCTACTCTCAGGGTGAAAACTCAGGATTTAGTCTTTGATTGAATCCGGCTACGGTGACACTTGTGTGTCTTTATCTTCCTAAAGACGTTGGAGAACTTTCTTGCAGCCTTTGTGTTGTCACGGAAGTGGTTGATGTTGCTGTTGGTTACTGTGTGCCTTAGATCTTAGTTTTTTCCTTTTTTTTGTTCTTGTTTTATTTTTTGGCTGTGTGCATCCTCGATGCCTCGACTTGATCGTGGCATTGTCTTGTTGCAGAGGCCGGGTGTACTTTGATATCGTCTTGATATTAATATATTACCCTTTATCAAAAAAATATTGGCTCGCAGTAACATTTCGAGCTGAATCCTGCATGTTGTATTGTATTGCCAGGAAACTCTTTGTTACTTCTTGAGGTTTTGAATTTGAAGATGGCTTCAACCAAAACTGTCCTTCACAGTTTGACCCGGAATTCAGCAAATTTACATGTCCTACGATGATTGTCCAAGCTAAGGTAAAGCTATTTCCATCATACTATGGGTGGCCCTGTACTACTCCACCTAATTGAACAGCAACTTGTCCACTTTGCAAAGCAGTTAGAGCTGGACAAAAGAAGCCTACTATTAGCAGCATTGTTCCATTTTCAAAAGCTATGAAGCGTAGCTGGTTTTAACTTACGCGCGCTTAATCATCCGTGATACATTATTCTTGCCTATATAAAACGGATCAATAATCAAAC
This sequence comes from Aegilops tauschii subsp. strangulata, assembly GCF_002575655.3. NCBI lineage: Eukaryota > Viridiplantae > Streptophyta > Magnoliopsida > Poales > Poaceae > Aegilops > Aegilops tauschii. The sequence continues at coordinate 567,310,156 of NC_053039.3, read as the reverse complement.
GGTCGACCTCCAACTGCCCTCCTGCCTCCAAAAGAAGGCATCGCAATGTCAATGTATCTAGGGAAAGAGGGCCCTGGCCATGTGCATGCGATGCGAACAACTACCCTAAGCTGATTTCTTGATTCTTTTTTTCTCCTTTGCCGGTGTGCCGGTGCCAATTAGCAGCCGCTAATATAATCATCATCCATGTCGTCGCACCGTCTCGTGCCATGGATTCGTCGATAATATCGGGAGCCTCATTGCATGCTGCCGACATGATATGGCGACGCGCGCGTCTGCCTGCCTGCCTGCCTGCGCTGCTGGTCCGCAGAATCAAAACGAACCGGACGGCCGGACCCTCGTGCTGGCGGCCACGGCACGATGAGCTCACCCACGAGCAAATTAACCCACAACATGTGCACCGTATCTGTGTACAGGTAACAGGTCAATCTCTCCTCACAAACACTGATACACGACGTGCATGTTTATTTTAATTTAGGACCTTCACCAAATCGATCTACATCATCATGCAGTCCTCAAACCGTAGGCGAATGCGACTTTTATACATTTTTTCACTACCGGCGCGTTGACAGGTGCAGCCGGCCGGTTACCTCTCTACTTGGCAAGTTACAAGCGGCGGTTATGCCTGTGGGCTACCATTGTACCACCAGGTCTATGATTAATCACCCGAAACATGCATACTTAGTACGCGTAATTGCTTTCCTCAAAAGGCCATGCATTCATGCACAGTTGGTTTACGCCTAATCACGCATGTCCGCTGAGTATATATTTCCCTGTACTGATTAATCCAACCGTTCTCCAATCAAACAGTATGCCCCCAACTGCTCCCCGTTTCCAAAGCCAGGCGTCGCAACATCAACGTAGGTAGGGGCCATGTGCAAGTGCAAACAAACTGCAAGCCAGCAGTACCTGCTATTGCTCTGTAGATGATGCGTGGGCTCCCGTCTCCGTCTGTAGCTCGATTCTCTCTTTTCCGGTGTGCCGGTGGCAATCATCACAAGCAACTAACTAATGATATATCATCCATGAATGTCATGGATTCGCTCATAATGTTGCTAGCTGGAGTTTTTTTTGTTCGCTTTACATGCATTCATGTTAGTAATGTGCTGTGGCGTCGACGCGTCTGCAGAATCCAACAGACGGCCGGTGAATGAGACTGAGCTCACGCACGGCACAAGGAAGGAAGCTTCCAAGATGTGGTACAGATGTCGCCGCGCCATGCACGCAAGCCAAACTCTTCTAACATACGCGACATATAAAAATCAATCTCTCCCTCCGTCGTCTTCCCTACCCTACCCGCCGCCACGCCAGGCGACTAGGGAGGCGATTTTCTTCCTCCGATCTCAGCCGGCCAGGGCGTTGGCCCCCTCTCCCTCCGGCTGCTCCGGCGGCAGGAGGGAGGGGCACTAGTAGAAAAAGGGTCAAATGTTTAGCTCATTAGTCCCGGTTTGTATTTGAGCCGGCACTAATGTGACCATTAGTGCCGGTTCCAACGGCTAGGCGGGCCGCTCTCATTAGTACCGATTCGTGCCGAACTTTTAGCACCGGTTCGTGCCACGAACCGGTACTAAAGAGAGTGGTGGCAGGATGTTGTCAGTCTGGGGCCCCTCCAGCACCTTTAGTACCGGTTCGTGCCACGAACCGGTACTAAAGGGAGTAAATAGCATAAAACTACCACTTTTCGTCCTATGGTTCCAAAAAACCACCACTTTTTTGTTTGTGACTGATACCTACCACTTTTTTCGTCGGTTGTCTCAAAAAACCCAAATCGCCTTGTGTTTTACAACCGATCGCGATTATGACAGGTTGGGCCCGCGTGTAAGAGCTCTGATTGTTTGACCGTTTTGTTTGACCGTTAACTGACGTGGCATAAAATCAATCAGGTCCCTGCCAAAAAAATAAAAAGCAATCGGGTCCTGTAAATATTTCTAGAAAAAGCAATCGGGTCCTCGCGCACACCATTCCCATGACCGCCGCAGCCGCACAGCAGTCGCCATTGCCGGGTCGCCGCCCTCCAGCCAGCTCCCAGCTGCCGTCCACCTCGCCTCCTTTCCCACCCCACTGGAGCTCCGCCTCCACCTAGCGGCCGCCACGCCGCCACCAGCGAGCTCACCTCCCCCTTTGGCCGGAGCACGGCCTCCCGCATGGTGGAGGGCCGGAGCAGGTGAGGAGGGAGCAGCGCGCGGCGGCGCTGCCTCTGCCGGATCTCGTCGGCCCCGTGGGAGAGGAAGAGGTTGGCGGCGACCCATGGCCCCGGTGAACTGCCCGCTCTCCGCCGCCGCCGCCGCTTGCTTGCCCGCCCCTTCCTCTTCCCCTTCGTCTGTCCTCCGGGAAGCAGAGCAACGGCGCGACGCAGAGCAGCAGCGGGACTTGCGGCGGAGCTCGGTGCCTCGCCTTGCTGGAATACGGTGGCCGGCGCTGGTTCATGAGCAGCAGAGAACGAAGGTTAGAGAAGAACCAGAGAAAAGGGGAGAAGGGGCGCGAGGAGACGGCGACCTGCTGGATTCGATCGGCACGGACAAGCAGAAGGCAGGGCCTCGGGCGCGGGGCGGTGAGGGCGCCCTGCTGGAGCTTGCTTGGGGAGGAGCAGGGGCACGCGAGAAGCTGCTGTTGGTCATGGTCGTCGGCGGGGACGAGGCCTCGGGCACGAGACTGCTTCCGCGAACTCGACGTCGTCGACGTGCGGGGGCAGGCGGAGGCCGGCGCCGGCGAGCAGGTAGTGGAGCGCGTCGAGGCCGTGGGGAGGAGGTTGCCGGCGACCGGGCTATGGGGGAGGAGGTTGCCAGCGACGGCCATTGGAGCCGAGCGCTTCGAGCTGCCCCACCCACCTCGAGCGGACGCGAGGAAGAGGGAAGAGAAAGAGACCACGCGACGGGGAGCTCCACGGCGGCAGGCGCCATGGCTGCTGAACGACGAGCTCCTCTCGATCTTGAGCACGGCCGCGCGAGGGAGTCGATTGCTTTTCAAAAATATTTACAGGGACCTGATTGCTTTTTTTAATAAGATTTTTAGGAAGAGACACTGACACGTGGGCCTCACATGTCAGTTAACGGTCAAACTGACGGTCAACCAGACGGTTCGTTTAGGAGCGGGCCCAACCTGTCATAATCGCGATCAGTTGTAAAACACAAGGCGATTTGGGTTTTTTGAGACAACCGACGAAAAAAGTGGTAGGTATCAGTCACAAACAAAAAAGTGGTAGTTTTTTGGAACCATAGGACGAAAAGTGGTAGTTTTATGCTATTTACTCTACTAAAGGTCGTCCTATATAAACCCTTCGTCCACCCATGATCGAGCTCGCTCTGTTTTTCCCCTTTGCCCTCTCCTCTCTGTTCTTTCCCTCTCTACCTCGAGCTCATTACACATTTTGCCCAAATTTTGTCAAGATTTGAAGGCCCCCATCCATTCAAGTGATCACAAAGGTAAGCAACTTTGTCCTTTCATCTCTCATTGCTAGATTAGCTCTTGCAATGCTTTTATATAGTCATTAATTTGTGGGTTTTAGTAATTTGGGAGGAATTATATGTGGTAGTTTATTTGATTTATATGCAATTTGAGCTCAAAATAACTCTTAGTTTGCATATGTAGGTGTGGTTTACTTAGTGCGTTCCCGTCTCCGTCCTAACCACCGTCGATCGTCCGCACCGTCCTGTCGCCGGCACCACCTTGTGGGTGAGCCTCTTGTTCTTATCTTTTTTATATATAAAAAATCATGTTTGTGTGATTTAGATATATAGTTACTTGTATAATTATCTTACCCGTATGTTGTTTGTTATTCATAGTGCCATGGTTTTGATATCCGTCCTCGTCGCCCCTCGTCCGGGTTATGATTCGGTATATTTTCTTTTATAACTATTTTGTTGCATTTCGTGTATATGACAAATTATGCCCATCAAGTTGACATAGATATTTTTATCTAGGAGGTATGGGAACCGGAAATTCCAACCAACCCTATTGTCGAGAGGTTAAATTTAGTTGAAAGAGAAAATGAGTATTTGAAAGAAAAATTGAAAAGAATTGAGGGGGAGAAGATGGAATTGGAGTTGCATGTTGCCGATGTCGTCGATGATCACAAGGTCAAGATAGAGAAAATGCGCTTGAAGATTAGAAAGATTAGAAAATATGCCATTGATAGTGAGGCTTGGTATCATTATGCTGTTGCATCAATTGTTACCTTAGTTGCGATCTTGATCGCATTTGTTGTTGCATTTAAATGCTTTAGCTAGAGAGTTATTTATATGTTTGCTTTATGAGAATAAGTGTTGTATGAACTTTATGTATGAACTTGTATTAATTTGGTCTATTCGGTGCTGTGTAATGAAGATGAGCCGGCGCCGGCAATGGATGTACGATGACCGATGCTCTCCCCAGTTCGTTGATGGAGTGTATACTTTTCTGATTGCGGATCAGGCAAACAAGCGGGCGGATGGTTTTATGCCTTGTCCATGTGCTGGCTGTAAGAATGATCACAATTACTCTAACTCAAGAACCATTCACGTCCACCTGTTTGAGTCCGGTTTCATGCCTCACTATAATGTTTGGACCAAGCACGGAGAAAGAGGGGTTATGATGGAAGAAAATGAAGAAGAAGAGGACGACGATAGCTATCCTGGCCATGGCGGGTTCCCTGAATACGATGATACAACAATGGGGGAAGAAGCTGAGCCGGCAATGCGGGAAGAAGCTGAAGAAGAGGCATCAGATGAGCCAATTGGTGATCTAGGTCGGGCCATTGCCGATGCAGAGAGAAACTGCGCAAGTGAAAAGGAGAAGAAGAAGTTGCAGCGCATGTTAGTGAATCACAAGAAATTGTTGTACCCGAATTGCGAAGCTGACAAGAAAAAGCTGGACACCACACTGGAATTACTGCAATGGAAGGCAGAGAATGGTGTATCTGACAAGGCATTTGGAAAGTTGCTGGTAAAGTTAAAGAAGATGCTTCCAAAGGACAACGAATTGCCCGAGAGTACGTACGAAGCAAAGAAGGTTGTCTGCCCTCTAGGGTTAGAGGTGCAGAAGATACATGCATGCCCTAATGACTGCATCCTCTACCGTGGTGAGTACGCGGATTTAACGCGTGCCCGGTATGCGGTGCATTGCGCTATAAGATCAGCCGCGATGACCCTGGTGATGTCGAGGGCGAGTGCCCCAGGAAGAAGCAGATTCCTGCCAAGGTGATGTGGTATGCTCCTATAATACCATGGTTGAAACGTTTCTTCCTAAACAAAGAGCATGCCAAGGCGATGCGATGACACAGAGAAGACCGTAAGAAAGACAGGAAGTTGAGAGTACCCGCTGACGGGTCGCAGTGGAGAAAAATCGAGAGAAAGTACAGGAAGGAGATTGCAGGTGACGCAAGGAAATGTATGGTTTGGTCTAAGCGCGGATGGCATTAATCCTTTTGGGGAGCAGATCAGCAACCATAGCACGTGGCCTGTGACTCTATGTATGTATAACCTTCCTCCTTGGTTGTGCATGAAGCGGAAGTTCATTATGATGCCAGTGCTCATACAAGGCCCTAAGCAACCCGGCAACAACATTGATGTGTACCTAAGGCCATTAGTTGAAGAACTCTTACAGCTGTGGAATGGAACAGGTGTACATGCGTGGGATGAGCACAGACAGGAAGAATTTGACCTAAAGGTGTTGTTGTTCGTGACCATCAATGATCGGCCTGCTCTCAGTAACCTTTTAGGACAGACAAACAAGGGATACCGCGCATGCACGCACTGTTTGGATGATACCGACAGTATATATTTGAATAATTGTAAGAAGAATGTGTACCTGGGACATCGTCGATTTCTTCCGAGCAGGCATCCCGTAAGAAATAAAGGCAAGCATTTCAAAGGTGAGACGGATCACCGGATGAAGCCTCGCCACCGTACTGGTGCTGATGTACATGATATGGTCAAGGATTTGAAGGTAATGTTTGGAAAGGGTCCTGGCGGACGACCTGTTCCGAATGACGCTGACGGACGCGCACCCATGTAGAAGAAGAAATCTATATTTTGGGACCTGCCCTATTGGAAAGACCTAGAGGTCCGCTCTGCAATCGACGTGATGCACGTGACGAAGAATCTTTGCGTGACCCTGCTTGGCTTCTTGGGTGTGTATGGGAAGACAAAAGATACACCGGAGGCACGGGAGGACCAGCAACGTATGCACGGAAAAGACGGCACACATTAGGGTCATGACAGCTATGCTCTTACCAAAGAAGAGAAGGAAATCTTTTTTGAATGCCTGCTCAGTATGAAGGTACCGTCTGGCTTCTCGTCGAATATAAAGGAAATAATAAATATGGCAGAAAAAAGTTCCAGAACCTAAAGTCTCATGACTGCCACATGATTATGACGCAACTGATTCCAGTTGCATTGAGGGGGCTTCTACCGGAAAACGTTCGATTAGCCATTCTGAAGCTATGTGCATTCCTCAATGCAATCTCTCAGAAGGTAATCGATCCAGAAATCATACCAAGGTTAGAGAATGATTTGGTGCAATGTCTTGTCAGTTTCGAGTTGGTGTTCCCACCATCCTTCTTCAACATCATGACACACGTCCTAGTTCACCTATGCGAAGAGATTAACGTTCTTGGTCCTGTATTTCTACACAATATGTTCCCCTTTGAGAGGTTCATGGGAGTCTTAAAGAAATATGTTCATAACCGTGCTAGGCCAGAAGGAAGCATCTCCAAGGGCCATGAAAATGCGGAGGTCATTGAGTTTTGTATTGACTTTATTCCTGACCTTAATCCGATTGGTGTTCCTGAATCGCGGCATAAGGGCAGACTGGGTGGAAAAGGCACGCTAGGAGGGAATCAAATAATATGTATGGACGGGCATTCTCTCACTCAAGCACACTACACAGTTCCACAGAATTCTGCCTTGGTGGCTCCGTATATGGAGGAACACAAGTATTCCTTCTGCTCTGTCCCCGTTGGTGTCGGTGAGGCGGCGACGGCGACTCCATCAGGTGTGTCTCTCCTTCTGCTCTGTCCCCGTTGGTGTCGGTGAGGCGGCGACGGCGACTCCATCAGGTGTGTCTCTCCTTCTGCTCTGTCCCCGTTGCTGTGGCGTTGTCTCCGACGTCATGGTGGAGCAGGGAGGTTTTGTCATCCAGGAGTACGCGCAGACGGTTGTCTGCGCAAGTGACAGCTGGAAGATGGTGCATCTGAAAGCGTTGAAGCGTATGCCTCTGGCAGGGACGCGCTGCGTGTTATATAGCCAAGAATAAGTTACAAAGATATGGTAGTTAGGTCGTGGATTAATCCTCAAGAAAGCTATACAAGATATGAGGAGAAACCCTAACAACATAACTACCAGATTACAACAACACATGCACGCAATCTAACCCTACCGACAGTGCATACGATTTATACAATACCGTATACACATAGTACAATACTTTCTAACACGCCCCCTCAATCACAGCTTCACCAAGTTGAGATTGATCTTGAAATCATCTAACTTCCGCCATGATAAGGCTTTGGTAAAACCGTCTGGAACTTGATCACCTGTGGGAATAAAACGAATGTCCAGCAGTTTGCTAGCTACTCTCTCTCGAACAAAATGATAGTCAACTTCTATGTGTTTTGTCCTTGCATGAAATACTGGATTTGCTGATAGATATGTAGCACCAATGTTATCACACCAGAGGCGTGCATATGGTGAATGCATAACTCCAAGTTCACGTAGCAAAGTTTGAACTCAAATAATCTTAGCAGTAGCATTGGCTAAAGATTTATACTCTGCCTCTGTACTGGACCTAGAGACAGTAGCTTGCTTACGTGCACTCCAGGAAATCAAATTAGGACCAAAGAACACACAGAAACCTCCTGTTGACCTTCTGTCATCTGGACATCCTGCCTAGTCAGCATCTGAGAAAGCATTAACAATATTGAAGGTTGACTTGGTAAATTTCAGACCTGTACTCATAGTACCTCTGAGATATCTCAAAATTCTCGTAAGTGTTGTCATATGCTGAGAAGTGGGAGAATGCAAGTACTGGCATACCTTGTTGACAGGAAAACAAAATGTCAGGTCTTGTCAGTGTTAAGTACTGCAAAGCACCTACCATACTCCTGTATTTTGTTGACTCCTCGCCCCGCAAGGGCTCTTCTTCTTCTCTTGACAGTTTTTCTGACGTAGAGAGAGGCATGTTTGAAACCTTGCAATTCACCATTCGTGCACGCTTAAGCATATCCAAGACATATTTTTCTTGGGTGAGAAGTATTCCATCTTTCACCTTTCTAACTTCAATTCCCAAGAAGTAGTGTAGATCACCTAAATCTTTCAAGGCAAAGTCCTTCTTGAGATATGCTAACAATGCTACGGTTGCATCTTGTGATGAGCTAGCAACAATAATATCATCAACATAGACCAACATAAAAATAGTGATATTTCCTTTTCTATAGAAGATCAAAGAAGTATCTCCCTTGGATGATTTGAAACCAAGTGTTTGAAGTTTTTCACTTAACATGGAGTACCAAGCCCTAGGTGCTTGTTTTAATCCATATAGAGCCTTATCAAGTTTGCAAAGATAATTTTCCTTGCCTTTTACCTCATAACCAGGTGGTTGTCTCATATAGACTTCTTCCTCTAGAACACCTGAAGGAACGCATTCTGTACATCCAATTGCCTCAAGCTCCAGTTTCTTGATACTGCAACAGAAAGAACAAGTCTGATAGTAGCTGCTTTCACAACGGGACTAAAGGTATCTTCATAGTCTATACCATATCTCTGTTTAAACCCCTTTGCTACTAGCCTTGCCTTATACCTATCAACTTGACCATCTGCCTTTCTCTTAATTCTGTAGACCCACTTGCAATCAATAACATTTTTGTTTTGTGTTGGTGGAACTAAGTGCCATGTCTTATTTTTAATAAGAGCACCATACTCATCATTCATAGCCATTTTCCACTTAGTGTCACCTAGAGCTTCATGTAAACTACTTGGTTCACCAGTAGTCGTTAAACCCCCAAAACGAACCTTAAGCTTGTCATACCTGACCGTACCATCTGTACGAACTTGTGGTTTTACAATACCATGTTGCGATCTTGTTCTCCGAGTCGGCACATCAGGAGCTGTATGAGGATCCGACGTAGAGGATCCGGTGGAAGGAGACACAGCCGCACGAGATCCCACGTTGATCCCGCCGTCAGCCGCGCGAGATCCCACATCGATCCCGCTGTCAGTGGCAGGGGACCCGCCATCCCGCCTTGTCGCTTCTGCGCCATCCGCGGCAGCCAGTGCTCCCGCGCCAGGTTGGGCCACCTGGCAGTCATTGAGACGCGGCGTGCGACGCGAGGAGCCGGTCGGCTGGTCCCGCGCCATATGCCCACCAGCGGTTGGCCCACCTGGGGAACCGGCGCCCGACGTGCCCACACGTCGTTCTCTGGGTGGGGTGCGCAGACCCGAGGCAGATTCGCCTGGACTGCCTGCACTTGCGCCACCTGCGCCAGAATTAGCCTCGGAATCAGCGCTGGCAGCACCTGAATCTGCTTCGTGCTCTGTGCCGTTTTCGTCTTGTTCTGTCTGCATAAAATGATGCACATGAGCTGGATTTTCACCGGGATTAGCAGGAAATTTAGCATGTTGATCAAATACACGTTCACCCCCGTGATCAATAGGCTCAGAGGGAATAGTTTCAGGAAGCAACAAGACCTCAGAGCGAAGAGGGGTGCCTGCATTTGGATTTAAAGCCTTGAAAGGAAAAACCGTCTCATCAAAAATAACATCACGGGATATATAAACCCGGCCGACAGCAACATCAAGACACTTGAAGCCTTTATGAAGGTTACTGTATCCGAGGAAAACACACTGTTTGCATCGGAATTCTAATTTTCTAGAATTATATGGACGGAGATTTGGCCAACAAGCACATCCAAAAACTCGAAGTGAATGATAGTTTGGCTGTTCATGAAACAAACGACCCAAGGGAGTATCAAAGTTGATCACTTTGCTAGGTGTGCGATTTATCAGATATGTGGCAGAAAGAAACGCCTCATCCCTGAATTTGAGGGGCATAGAGGCATGAGCCAAGAGGGAAAGTCCCACGTCTACAATATGGCGATGTTTTCTTTCAGCTGATCCGTTCTGCTGGTGAGCATGTTGACAAGAGACATGGTGGGTGATTCCTAGTTGGCGAAAAAAGGAATTTAGGCGTTCATATTCGCCTCCCCAGTCAGTTTGCATGGTGATAATTTTTCTATTGAACAATCTTTCAACGAACGCTTGGAATGCACGAAAGATCTTAAAAAGTTCAGATCTGTGCTTGAGAAGATAGATCCACGTGAATTTGCTATAATCATCAATAAAGGACACATAATAGTTTTTCCTATTGATAGAATCACGGGCAGACCCCCATACATCGGAGAAAATTTGCTCTAAAGGAGGTTTAGATACACTGAACGAACTAGGGTAGGGAAGTTGATGACTCTTGCCCAATTGGCAAGCATCACAAACACCTTCTTTATTCAACTCACTACTTGAGAAAGGAATATTGTTGTGGCTAAGGACATGACGAACTATGGTGGATGAAGGATGCCCTAGCCGACTGTGCCACGTGTCCGTGGACACTTTATTGACACCAAACGTCTGCTTGCTTGAATTCAACGGAGCCGATGATAGCGGGTAGAGACCACGTCTACACCTGTCGTGGAGAAGGGTTTTCCTCGTTCCCTGTTCCTTAACGAAAAAGAAACGTGGGTGAACTTCAAGAAAAGTATTGTTGTCAGTGGACAAACGATGAGCTGAAATAAGATTTTTGATGGCATCGGGTACATGCAATATGTTTTTGAGATGAAGATCACGAGTAGGGGTTCGAACAGTGGATTGACCAATATGACTAATTTCCATACCTTCTCCATTTGTGGTGTGGACTTGCTCGTTGCCGTTGTACTTGTTGCGGACAGTTAGCTTGTCGAGCTCGCTGGTGATGTGATCTGTGGCCCCCGTGTCGAGGTACCAGTTGGTGTCCACTCCATAAGACGAGGTGGTGGCTGATCCTGCACTCTTTTCATTCTTGGCGAAGGAGATGTCGAAGCGGCGGTAGCACTCGACGGCGGTGTGATTTGGCTTCTTGCGGATCTGGTAGACAACCTCAGGGAGATCGTTGCCTCCTCCATTGCCGTTGCCACGGCCTCCATTGCTGCGGCCACCGCCTCCATTGCCACGGCCTCCATTGCCGCGACCTCCACCTCCGTTGCCACGGCCACCATTGCCACGGCCGCCTCCACGACCGAAGCCACCACGGCCACGGGAAACGGCGTTGGCCGAGGACTGAGAGGACTGGTTTCCTCCTTCAAACATGGCAAGACGCTTTTCAAAACCGATCAGCTGGGAGTAAAGTTCAGCTACCTTGATGGGCTCGGTTATTGCAGCGCAGATGGACGAGACGAACGAGATGTAGTCGAAGTCGAGTCCAGCGAGGAGGTAGGAGACCATGTCATCATCGTCGAGCGGCTTCCCTGCTAAAGCCATCTCATCGCCTAGCGCTTTCATGCGCCCGATGTACTCAGCGATGGTCGCGGTGCCCTTTTTGGTGGTGGAGAGGGCGATCCGCGTGTTGACGATGTTGGCCTGCGTTTGGGAGAGAAACATCTCCCTGATCGCGGTCCATGCCGCGACGGCCTTGGTGCAGTGGGCGACTTGGATCATCACAGGAGCAGAGATTGAATTGAAGATAAAACTCAGCACCTGGGAGTCTTGCGCCAGAGCGATCTGATACGCCGGGTTTGGCACATCGGTGGGCTTGCCATCCTTGTCAGCAAGCTTGGGCTCCGGAAACGGCAGTTGGGTCGTGGATTAATCCTCAAGAAAGCTATACAAGATATGAGGAGAAACCCTAACAACCTAACTACCAGATTGCAACAACACACGCACGCAATCTAACCCTACCGACGGTGCATACGGTTTATACAATATCGTATACACATAGTACAATACTTTCTAACAGCATCCCGTGCTGGGTTTGTGGTTGGTGACTGACAGTTCTGGTTTCCTCCTTCGACGTTGTTGTCGTGCGGGGGTGTCAGATCTAGAGTTCGATGGCGTGTCCGGGGACATGTTGCCCTGGTCTGATTCTTTCAACGACAATGGTTTTGCTTCTGGCAAACTATTTTCGAGGTCCGTAAAGCTGCTGATCAGCGATGGAGCCGCGTCGAGCTCGGGTGAAAAGGTAATCTGTTTTCTTTCCCTTTGGTGGCCGCTTCGGTGTGGTGTCGGAGGAGAGGAATAGGCGCTGGTATTTTCAGTCTTGTAATGTCAATGCTTACGTGCCTTGTAATCGAATCTTTATTTTATATAAATAAGATATGTATTACCATGCAAAAAAAACATACGCGACATGTGCATGTTTTCAAGAAAAAAAATGGCCACGTCGATCGATCACCACATGTGAATGCTATTAGTATTTCTTCTACCATGACCATGTGCACGAAAAATGGGCAGAAGCAACTGGTTACTGCTGGTGTGTACTGGTAGGTGGGCGCATTCTCACAACTGTTACCACATTCTAGCGTGAGTCAGGGCGACCCATGCGCCATGCCTGCTCTTATTCATCTGCTGGGCAGTACACATTCCTTATTCCTCGCAGGCCAATGAACATGGCCGGCCGGGTAAAAAATGCCACCCGTACCTTTCCTGGCCTCTATACTATTCCTAGCTATAGTAGCTCAATTATTTTTCTGCGGGCAATGGAGCTCTTGTTTAAGCACTGCACTAATTCCTGGCAGGCCAATGATCACGCATGGCCGGGTTTAAAATGGCACCAGTACGTTTCCTACTCATTCTTGGCTGTAGAAAAGAAAAAAAAAGTGAACTACCAGAGAGGTTGGTGTTGAATAGCGTTGGACCATGTGACGTACCACCGCCATGTCTGTGATCGAGCAGCCTAACTCCACGGCTGCGCCTAACTAACGTAGAGAACTACTGGCTTGGAGCTCCATCGGAATGAATTGATTGATTGTCGGTGGTACAGGCCGCCACATAATTCAAAGCCAAATCAAGGTTAGGCGGCACGGCGACCGTTCATCAGACGGCTCAGACATACTAGTAGGAATTGATCGACCGTGAACGCGACGTGAGCCAGAAGATGTATACCACTAGTACTGGAGTAGTTTATGTCTGAGCTAGCGGCGCATACGACACTAGTAGATAGTTACGCGACGCACCGACAGAGTGTTGGCATATCTGTCATGTTCTCGAGTTCAAAGATACCTCATCGACTAGAATATTTGCATTAGTCAAATGAGATTTGAGAATTCCGGGATTGGCGGCAGGATAGGATGGCGGGATCGACATTCTGCCGCTTAACGTAACCTTATTGCTTAGTTCACAATTGGGAAGGAAGCTAGTTAAGTAGCGAGTGAAAGCTGCTCTTGCACCGGTCGACCGAACTGCTGCTAGCTAGCCAGTGGGCGCGTCGACGGCTAGACGGCGAGAGGGAGGGAGGAAGGCGACCGCACGTAGGCGAACCCAACACGGCACTAGCTTAGAGCCAAGCAAGTAGGAGTAGCACACAAGTCCATTTTCCTCCTCCACACCACACCACAACACAACACACCGCACCGACTGTTTGATAGCGAGGTCAATTGACAGCAACCAACACGCATACATCGTCATCGCCCGTCGGCCGGCGCCCATGGACGGATGGAGGAACACGCGGCTAATTAATCAACAGAGCCTGCCTCATGGACGTTAGCACGTGGACAGTGCGCACGTTTGCGCGCGTCGATCGTGTCCACGAACAATGAACCACGACATAATCCTGTTGCATCAAGCAGCTTCATCGGGCGTGGGAGGTCGCCGGGTGTTCATCGTGCGTCGCGGTGGCCCTGAATCGAACGAGTGGAGATGATCACAGTTGCACAGATGAAGTAAAGCAAAGCCGTCCAGAGACGTTGCGGGTAATCAGGAGCAGGCTAGCTAGAGGACAATAGCAGAGCAAGAGCAGGGCAGGGCAGTTGTTGGTATGCAGAACAAAACGGAAGCGTCATGGCAGCAGGCAGCAGTAACGCGGAGGAGGGTAGAGACAGACAGAGAGGCACGGGCAGGACGGGCGGCTAGCGTCGCGGCTGACCGCGCTCGCTGCCAAGCCAGCGCCCGGTCGAACCGTGTGTGCCAAGACTTTCAAAGCGATGGGGCCAAACAGGTGAGGTGGACCCAACCCAACGAGCCAAGTACCACTACCTTTCCCTACTTTCTGTTTTTTTTTTTTAAGTTTTTCCCTACTTTCTGTTGAGAACAGCAAGAGGAGACTCGATCATCACAAGGACGTGAACGTGAGCCCACCCAAAGCCGTGACCAGTCATAACCTGCTCCATTAACACCCACACAACACACGCAGAGAAATAAGAGAGAAGACAGACACCACCGGCTGTGGTAATCAGGCAGGCAGGCAGGGCAGGCTCAATCAGTGGGAATAAGTTGATGATCTGTCGTCTCTAACTATAAGCCGCCCGCCACGACGCGCCATCCTCCATCGTCTTCCTCCTCCCTCCCTCCCTCTTAAAAGCCCCCGCTTCCTTGCTTCCTGCTTCTTCAACTTCAATTCCCCGCCTGCTCCGTCCACCACCACCACCACCCAAGAGAGAGAGAGAGAGAGGCATCCAGTCCCTGCCGTGCCAATCCGCAGCCCCATCGCTCTCTAGATTCTAGCCCCACAGCAAGCATAGGATCAAACCTCTAGTATTAATTCAAGAGGGCTCTGCTCGCCGGCGCCGGAGTTGAAAGACAGAGACATATATAGCCGCCACATAGGCAGCCAGATGTTGGGGGGCGGGAAGATGAAGGGGGACGCGGTTAGCGGCGGCAGCAGGAACATTAGCCCCATGGTGTCCTTCCTGCTGGGCGCCGCCGTGGCCACCGTCTGCGTCCTCTTCTTCATGTCCGCCAGCCCCGGCCGCAGCCTCGTCGACGTCGCCGCCTGGAGCCACAACAACGGCACCGCCGCCCAGCACCACCACCTGCGCTCCGTCGCCGACGACCTCGACGCAGCCCGCAACCTCACCGTCGTCGCCGCTCCGGCGCCCGCCCCCGTCCAGGTACGCACGCAGCTGGGAATTTTGTTGCCTACCTCTTGATTGTTCTCGCACCCATCAAACTAGTATTGCTGTTGAGTTTGAGCGTCCTTCTGCAGAAATTAACTCCGGATTAATTACTTAAGACTGTTTTACGAGGATTATCACTGTAGGATCATACAGCAGATACTTCTCCCCGCCGCATACGTCTGTGGCGTTCCCACCGCCATCCGATCGTTGGTCAAATGCACTAGCAGTACCAGGATCAAGATATTTTCCATTTTCACACATGATTTTCCTCCCCCACTCAATCAATTATTTTGTTTTCATCAAATTACTAGAAAGGCACAAGAGCAACTGGCCAAGGTGGTGGCGCCATGCCATGCAAGCTACTACTAGCTACATCTACATATTCGGTGGAGGGATAATCTCGGATACTAAAAACCAGAGATGCCGTTTTCATGCTAACAAATGCTATATTAAGAGAAGAGAATCCTCTTTTTGAACCGGTTGCGTGAGGCGACGGCGACCGGGTAACCAAAAGGGCGCGCGGCCTGTGTTGATCGAGTCTGCTGCTACTAACCAAAAGCGGCGGTGGAGCGGCGAAGACCAGCTCACGTCTCGAGGTCGGCCGCCTATGTGTGTGGACGTCTGCTTTCTCCGCCCTCTCTCGCCTCCAACAACCGCCCTCTCCTTTTCTTTCCTTTCCATCCTCCCCATGTCTATGTATGTATTTTTTAGTAGTACTCTAGACTCTAGTAGGTGTCATTGGCCGTCGTCATTATCAATCCTAATGACTCACCACTCCCGTGGCTTCTCCACATGACGAACACTTAAAAAGGCTTATGATCTGTATTACAGGAGTCGTCACCCTTGTGGCTTCTCCGCGTGATGACAAGAAAGGTCATTACATGAGCCATCACTGTGCACGGTGCTGCTTTGAGCACTCCCGGAAGACATAACATAATTATGCAGCTCTGCTGTCGGCACGGCCGCCACGAGGGCGCACGCGTCCCCGCCTTGGCAGCCGCACACGTTGCAGTGCCTGATCGGACGGCCCTACTTGCAGTGTTCTTGTGGTACAGGCATAGCAGCATGGGGGCATGTCTCTCTCTCTGACATACAAAATCTATTTTCGTGACAGGAGTACAGGCTTGCATGTGACCCTCGATCATTAGGTCGCACATGTGCAGCTGCAGGCCAGTCCATGGAGAAAAAACTGATTTTTTTTGTACAACTACAAAATTAATTTGCTGCTAGCTTAAGCTAGCACCGGCATGGCCGTCAGGCCTGCATTCATTCACCCGCGCGTCCAAATCTGTCCATGCAGCATAAATGTCCACAACTCTTCCAAGCAATTAATCCGTTTGTCACTTACACGCCGATGAATTGCTTGCTGCAGGCTGCGTCGCCGTACGGGGACCTGGAGGAGGTGCTGGCGCGGGCGGCGACGGCGGACCGGACGGTGATCATGACGCAGATCAACGCGGCGTGGACCAAGCCGGGGTCGCTGCTGGACCTCTTCTTCGAGAGCTTCCGGACCGGGGAGGGCGGCGTGGCGCGCCTGCTCGACCACCTCGTCATCGTCACCATGGACCCGGCGGCGTACGCGGGGTGCCAGCTCGTGCACCCGCACTGCTACTTCCTGAGGACGACCGGCGTCGACTACCGCGGCGAGAAGTTCTTCATGAGCAAGGACTACCTCGAGATGATGTGGGGCCGCAACAAGTTCCAGCAGACCATCCTCCAGCTCGGATACAACTTCCTCTTCACGGTACGTGTTTCTTTTCTTCTTTATTATGCAACAACTTCATGCATGTTACTTTCGATCGATGGCAGTTAGTTAGGATGAACATACATTTGCGACAAGTTGGTTAGCTAGATTGGTTACGTGTTAGTCGGTGTGTTTCACGTTGGATCGGTGGCTGTGCGGGTTTGGCCGGTCGTGCCCAGTTGAACTGTCCACAGTCTAGTCCACCGGGGTGGGCTAAGCTACTGCTTATCGTGTGGACTTTGACAATGGTGATCGGTGCATGTTGCACGCCAGGTAGCCATTAGATTCTGCCGCATATGCATCGATCATGTGGGCCCGCGGCCGGTCGGAACTTGTGGTTTGTCTCGCGCGGCCGACTGAAACATTTATGAATATAGAAATACAGTATAATCCATCTCGCTTTTGATCTTGATCGCTAATACTAATGTTCAAAACGCTGGCAATGCAGGACGTGGACGTGATGTGGTTCCGTGACCCGTTCAAGCACATCTCCATGGGCGCGGACATCGCCATCTCCAGCGACGTCTTCATGGGCGACCCCTACAGCCTCGGCAACTTCCCCAACGGCGGCTTCCTCTTCGTGCGCTCCTGCAACAAGACCATCGAGTTCTACCGCCACTGGCAGGCCGGCCGCTACCGCTTCTTCGGCAAGCACGAGCAGGACGTGTTCAACCTCATCAAGCACGAGATGACGGACCGCCTCGGCGTCGCCATCCAGTTCCTCGACACCACCTACATCAGCGGCTTCTGTCAGCTCAGCAGGGACCTCAACAAGATCTGCACCCTGCACGCCAACTGCTGCGTCGGGCTCGGTGCCAAGCTGCATGATCTCAGGAATGTGTTGGACGTGTGGAGGAACTACACGGCGGCGCCGGTGCCCGACAAGAGGGCCGGCAAGTTCCAGTGGAAGGTACCCGGGATATGCATCCACTGATCCAACCGATGGATGAGTTGCATGCTTTCCATGCATTTGGTTGCCCATTCTTTCTGTTCTTCTTGCTTGTCTCCTTCTCGTGGAAAGAGGGAGGGGATTGAGAGGGGTAGCATCGATCGATTGATTCATTTTGTGAAATCATTTCAGCTAGATGATTATTAGTAAGTTATTATACTATATATGTACACAAACATACAGAGTAGTAATACTCCAGTATGCGTGCAGCACATGCATGCATGTATGCTGGTCCTGGCCGACTCTCGGTGGCCTGTAATTAAAGATGAATGAGTAAAGCAGTAGCCTGTTTATGCAGTACAAGTGTTGTTTTCTTGATGATACGTACACTCGAATGCAAGCAGAAGCACAGATTCCCCCGCAAAAAGAAAGAAAGAAAGAAAGCAGAAGCACAGATTAAACTAACTTTCCTGATGACCTTGGTTGGAAACAACCTTTTTCTAGGGACTCGATAATGTTGATTGAGAGAAAACATAAGTCTCATTTTTAAGAGAAGACATCATGGCCTTTTGTGCATTCGGTTTGATTCGGTTCGGTTTATACAATTTACAGTTTATGCGGTTTTATAGCGGTTTATGGTTTATACCACCAGCAGCGTCTTCATCGGGGACCCCTACAGCCTCGGCTTCCCCAACGGGGGCTTCCTCTTCATGCGCTCCTGCAACAAGACCATAAGAGTTCTACCGGCACTGGCAGGCCGACCGGTACCGCTTCTATGGCAAGCACGAGCAGGACATGTTCAACCTCATCAAGCGCGAATGACCGACCGCCTCGGCGTCAGCATCCAGTTTCTTGACACCACCTACATCAGCGGCTTTTGCCAGCTCAGCAGGGGCCTCAACCAGTGGCAGAGCCAGGAATTAAGGATCAGGGGGCCAAGTCACTCAAACTTTTGATAACAGGGGCCAAACAATACTAATGCATGTATTTTGTCTAAATTATGCACTGTTCATCTACTAACTAGCAACAAATCAATGATCTTGGGGGGCCAGGGCCCCTGCTGGTCCCCCTGTCTCCGCTACCGACCTCAACAAGATCTGCACTCTCCACGCCAATTGAAATGATCGCCATCAAGCAGTAGCTTGTTTATGCGGCTCAAGTGTTGTTTTTTGGTGATACATACACAAATGAGAACTAGCGTTGTCTGGATACATCATGTAATCAACACGCTTTCCATGCCCAGTCAATGCGCTATCGGGCACACAATTTGATCCATCAATCTCACCGTTGACGTGATGAGCTAGAGTCCTAAAATGATCGCCATCAAACACTTTGCTAATACTAATGCTGCTGAATGAAAAATGACAATGCAGGACGTGAACGTGATGTGGTTCCGTGACCCGTTCAAGCACATCTCCATGGGGGCGGACATCGCCATCTCGAGCGACATCTTCATGGGGGACCCCTACAGCCTTGGCAACTTCCCCAACGGGGGGTTCCTCTTCGTGCGCTCCTGCAACAAAGCCATCGAGTTCTACCGTCACTGGCAGACCGGCCGGTGATGACCACAAGTATATGGGATCAATTGTATCATTTTCGATAAATAAGAGTGTCAAACCCAACGAGGAGCAGAAAGAAATGACAAGTGGTTTTCAGCAAGGTAATGTCTGCAAGTGTTGAAATTGTAAGTAGCAGTGTAGTTTGATAGCAATATAATTTGTAACGAGCAAGTAACGGTAACGGTAACGGTAACAAAATGCAGCAAGGTAGCCCAATTCTTTTGAGGCAAAGGACAAGCCAAAACGGTCTCTTATAATAAGCAAAGCGTTCTTGAGGGTACATGGAAATTTCATCTAGTCACTTTCATCATGTTGGTTCAATTCGTGTTCGCTACTTTGATAATTTGATATGTGGGTGGAATGGTGCTTAAGTGATGTTCTTACTTGAACAAACCTCCTACTTATGATTAACCCCCTCGCAATTATCCGCAACTATGAGAAAAGTATTAACAATAAATTCTAACTATAGCATTAAACTTTTGGATCCAATCGGTCCCTTACGGAATAACGCATAAACTAGGGTTTAAGATTTTGTCATTCTCGCAACCCATCATCTAATGACTACTCCACAATGCATTCCCTTAGGCCCAAATATGGTGAAGTGTCATGTAGTCGACATTCACATGACACCACTAAGGGAATCACAACATACATACTATCAAAATATCAAACACATATCAAGTTCACATGATTACTTGCAACATGATTTCTCCCGTGACCTCAAGAACAAAAGTAACTACTCACAAATGATAATCATGCTCAAGATCAGAGAGGTATTAAATAGCATATTGGATCTGAACATATCATCTCTCACCAAATAAACCATATAGTAATCAACTACAAGATGTAATCAACACTACTGGTCACCCACAAGCACCAATCTATAGTTCCGGTACAAAGATTGAACACAAGAGATGATCTAGGGTTTGAGAGGAGATGGTGTTATTGAAGATGTTGATGGAGATTGCCCTCCCCAAGATGGGAGAGTTGTTGGTGATGATGATGACGATGATTTCCCCCTCTGGGAGGGAAGTTCCCCCGGCGGAATCGCTCCACCGGAGGGCAAAAGTGCTCCTGCCCAAGTTCCTCCTCGAGACGGCGGCACTCCGTCCCGAAAGTCCTCTCCTTATTTTTTCTAGGTAAAAATGACTTATATACCAGAAGATGGGCACCGGAGGTGGGCCGAGGGGAGCACAACCCACCAGGGCGCGCTTGGGCTCCCTGGCGCGCCCAGGTGGGTTGTGCCCACCTGGTGGGCCCCCTTTGGTACTTATTGGCTCCAATATTTGTCATATATTCCATAAAAATCTCCGTAAAGTTTCAGCTCATTTGGAGTTGTGCAGAATAGGTGGCCTGACGTAGCTTTTCCAGGTCTAGATTTCCAGTTGCTGGAATTCTCCCTCTTTGTGTGTACCTTGCATATTATGAGAGAACAGGCATTAGAATTACTCCAAAAAGCATTATTATGGATAAAAACATCGTAAATAACAATAGGTAAACATGATGCAAAATGGACGTATCAACTCCCCCAAGCTTAGACCTCGCTTGTCCTCAAGCGAAAACCGAAATCGAAAAACATGTCCACATGCTTAGAGAGAGAGGTGTTGATAAAAACAAAATACGAACATAGAAGCATCATGTGAATTATCATAACAGCAACAAACTTTAACATAAAACTTTTATCATATAACTTTAATCATAGACTTCTCATGAATAAGTAACAATTCATCACACTATCGAAGTATAAAGCATAAACTTTATTGGAAACCAACAAACTATGTTCTCAGTCATCTTTGCAAATACAATTCATCATCTTTTTAGGAAGGGTCACGTATCGGAGCCTTTAGGCAAGTCCACATACTCAACCATCATATAGTCTTCTGTGATTGCTAACACACACCGCATACACATGAGCAAAACGTTTCAACCAGACACATAGAAAGATAGGAGATTATAATTTCGCCTCCCAACGTATTCACCTCAAGGGTGATGTCAACAATAATAACTCATTCTACCCATATTCAATTGGACATATGTGCCTAGATCTTTCCTCACCACATGATGCTTGCCAAAGGAGAAAAATAAAAAGGAATAGAGAGAAAAACTTTGACTCTTGCATGAAAGTAAATACATAAAAGTGAAAGATAGGCCCTTCGCAGAGGGAAGCAGAGGTTGCCATGCGCTTATTTGTTTGTATGCTCAACCCCTTAGTGGAAGAGAACATCACGTTATATTGCCCCTTGTGATGGCAACCTTTATTATGTAGTCTGTCGCTTTTATTGCTTCACCATCACAAGTTCGTACAACGCTCAATTTTCTCTTACACTAAATGATCTTACACTTTTAGAAGCAATTTTTATTGCCTTATTGCACCGATGACAACTCACTTGAAGGATCTTACTCAATCCATAGGTAAGTATGGTGGACTCTTGAAATAAGAGTTTGGTTTAAGGATTTTTGGATGCACAAGTAGTATCTCTACTTAGTGCGGAATTTTTGGCTAGCAAAGATGGGGGCAAGCACCACATGTTGAAGGATCTATGACAATATATTCTATGTGAATATGAACAAACATAAACCATTAAGTTGTCTTCCTTGTCCAACGTCAACAATTTTGGCATATAATATTTTGATGGGGGCTCACAATCACAAAATATTTCCATGATAGTGTATTTATATACGAATCTTCTCTTCCCTTATTAATTCTTTCATGAGTTGCATCATTGACCAATGCTATGTTTGTCAATCTCTAATAAAATTTTCTACTTATACTTTTCCTTATGTGGTGTCATCACCTACCATAAGATTAGCATACACTACTGCAGGATGCTGCTAACGCGACACTACGATCAGAGACCCTTCGACGAAACTGTGTGCGATGCAATAATCGCAAACGATGGTGTAAAAAACCCGTCAAAAAAGGTGCAAAACATTTGTGATGACGGATGCATCAAACATGGTTCATATTTTAGTTGCGTGTGCGATGCAGGGCATACGGTTCAGTTCAATTAACAGTTTGCGATGAGGAGGAACAAAAGAAATGGGCAGCCAGATGAAGGTGTGTGCGATATACATCATACGGTTGACTCGAATGAACTGTTTGTGATTAGGCAACACAAAAGAAACGGTCAGCCAGATCAAGGTGTGTGTGATATACGGCATGCGGTTTACTCGGCCTTGTCGTCAGTGTGTGACCTCTGTGGCAACCGTTCGCTCCCCACTAGCCTCTTCGTGTATCGTGGCAACCGTCCACCGCCTCTTCGCCTTTCCCTTTCGATTTGGAACTGCGGTCGCACGCTCTTCCTCCCTCCATTTCCCTTCACCCTTCCTTCTGCCATTGTTCGATCGTCTTCTCCATGGAGGCAACAGGCCGAACACGACCCCGTTATTCTTGCCCCGATATGAAAGATGAAGTGGTGGAGGAACTCATTGATCGGTGCGACGTCATCACCTCGGCTAGCATGGCAGGTTCGTTCAAGTCCATTCTTGACTCAATAAATAACATCATTGGAAAGAACCCAAGGGTTCAGGAGCGGTTTGATCTCCCCTATATTCTTCGCCATGACGCTGGTCGCCGGCGTGGGGACGACGGAAGCCTCGCCTTGTGCAAGTTGATGCCGCTTGATAATGATACTGTGATGCTAAGATGCCATCGCTTGAGGGTAAGGCTTGGGCAGACGCAAATGGATATTGGGTTGTTTATATTGGGTATAACTGCGAGTGGGAACTTGTGAATGTGTACACTCGTCACCGGGTTCCACTTCCAAAAATCACAGACTGCCCTGAGGTTGAGCACACAGATGATCTACGTACATTCAAATACGATCATGGTGACTGCCGTCTACGGAAGATAGCCATTTGTCGAGTTCCCAACTGCTCTTGGGATTACAAGAACTATGAAGTTGTTGCTATCTTCAACAAGCTTGTCGCCGTCCGTACTTCCACGCCTCGATGGATATTGCTCAAAAATCAATTTTTGTACACGGATGAGTACTGTGATGCAATTCAATACGAGGGTCTTGTGTTTGCTGCCACCACTCGTGGCACTGTTTTTGCATGGAATCCTGATGCTTTCGGTACATTAGTCTTCCACCGTAATCATAATTGTTTCATCCACATGCATGCGAGTTAGCTAGTTTCCCTTTACTAATTAATTAACATTCTTGTGTTTCCAAGGTCCTGTGAACATTCCACCACCTATACTTGAAAATTTTTATAACCAAGGGGGAGATGACGATGGTGATGATCACGAGCAGGACCTATATACCCAGTGGCGCCTGGCAACTTATTTCGGTGGATCACCTCTTCTTGTCTGTATACAGGGCACTGCTGATGTTACTAAGGAAGCAGGTGTTGTCTCCCATGGTCGCACTCTCTGGACCTATTCCAACATCCGTTGCAGGGCATTCGGGATGGATACTAGTATGCTAGCGCCAACACCTTCTCCCTGGTTTCAGTATTGATAGTCTTGGACAAAACTCGCTCTTCCTTGGACAAAACTATCCAATGATGGTGAAAGGCGATCCAGCTGCTGTTGACACAACGTTACTAACATTTATGAGAAGCAACTGTATCTATACCTCGGACATTACTATGGTTCCCTACCGTGGCTATCACAATATGTGTCCTGATATAGGCCGCTTCAGCCTGGATGATCAGTCCTGCGTTGGTCTCAAGATTGACAATAGCACACTATGGTTCAAACCCTTCCCAGAGGCTTACCTATGGTTCAAAGCAAGTGTTTCCAATGCCGAGGATTGGTTGAGCTGAAGTTCATTTCATTGCTTGTTATTTGTTGTGTGAGAAAAACTTTAGTATTTACTAGAATGTTTTGTTGGAAATAATCTATAATCCAACATGTATCCTCATTGTCGTTGTGTGTTGATGACTTGTTGTATGTAATGAATGGTACATTTGCATATGCGTCCCGTCAACTCACGCCTGCTCGCACGGCACACGGGGCACGTGGCGGCACGTATATTGTTTTTCTATTTGGATGATTAATGCTGCCGCTTTATTGCTTTACCGAAGCATGGCACGTATCCATTGTTGGTCTAACACTCACGGTTCGAATAAATAATCCGTTTGGGATATTGGTTCCCAATTATTAATAATCTCCCGTCTGTAGTTAGATAAAGATTACATCAAATCTGGTCTCAGATTTGACAAAAAAGTACAATGCCACTTTGTATTGGTGTCCATATGAACAATGCTGGTGATTTTAGTTGCAAAAATTAGATAGTGCTAGTGATTTTTAGCTGCATATTTTGACAAATCACAGTGTTACAAGGTTTGACAAATGGCAATGTTACTAGATCAACAAATGTCATTTTTTCTAGTTTGAAAAATGGCAACATACCCAATTTGATAGATGCAAATCTTATCAAATTGTTTGTACGTGGTTGCACACGGGTCATCCAAAACAACCGTTTGCGTTGAAGGGTTGCAGAAATCCTGTGCTGCGAATTTTCCCTTGACTTAAGGGGGAAGACCATATATAGCTCTCACTTTGCATACGGGTGTTCTATCTAAAACGTTTGCGATCAAAAGCTGCAGAAATCCTGCTCGGCACATTTTCCCTTCGCTTCCTGGGGAAGCTGTCGGTTTGCATACGAGTGTTCTTATTAAAACGTTTCCGATGAGTGTTTTATATTTAAAAACCATTGATGTTTTTTTCAAAAGAAAATCGTTTTATAAGTCTGTACATTAAGAGAGAAAAACGCAAGTTCGTTCAAATCATATCTTTTATTCAGTCACACTGCGAATTTATATTTATATGACCGAGAATTCGAGATACAGTATTAAACCCCCCCAAAAAAACTATTTCTGGCAGCGGCAGAGACGGCGTGCCGCGCCATCGTTGTTGTCCTCCGGGACGCCGTTGTTGAAGTCTTCAAGGCAACTCAGATTGTTCTTCACTTGTAAATCAAACATCATGTCGTCGCGCAATCGACGGGCGGGGAGCGGGAGGACGACAACAGGCGGCGTTGAGAGGTAGCGGTCGACGGCGGCGTCCCATGCCGCTGAGGGGGGCACGCGCACGGGCACGGGCATGGGCGCGGCGGTGGGTGGAGGGGCACGCACGGGCACGGGCGCGGCGGGTGCAGCCAAACGCATGGGGACCGGCGCCGCGGTGGGTGGAGGGGCGCGCATGGGCACGGGCACGGGCGCTGGCGCTGGCATGTACACGAGCTCGCGCGGGTCCGCGGAGACCTCACTGATGCCCGTGGCTTCCAGCTCTGCGCTAGTGTTCGGCGACTAGTCCATCAATGCTACGAGGATGGTCGCTGGCACGGGCGCGGGGATGGGAGCTGGGACGGGAGCGGGGGCAGCAACCGCCGAGGCCAGCTCGTTCTGGGCCATGTCCATGAGTCACCATTCCTCCTTATTTTCTATCTCCTCTGGCTCGGAGTCGACTTCACCAAACTTGAAGACTAGAGGCAGATGATCATTCTGCGCCATGGCGTTGGTGGAGGTCCGCGGGAGGGAGGGGAATGGGAGCGAACAGTAAGGCCGCCCGTATTAAACAGCGGCTCGGGCGCCATTAATGGAAAGGAAGGCAGGCGGCCATGGAAGTCAAATGGCTCGCTTCCTAGTGAGCCTGCGCAGCGTACAGCTCGCATGCTTCCCGGTGAGCCTGCGCATTGGAGGACAGCTTGCACGCCTCTCGGTCAGTCTGCGCACCGGACTCCACTCGCACGCCTCCCGTTCAGTCAAGCAGCTATTCGCACGGCACCTCTTATTGCCATTAAAACCAAGACACGTGGTGTCACGTGAATGTTTAACATAACGCACACGATTTGAATTATACAAACATTTGAGATATTAAAGTGGCAGCTATTTTTTCAAAATGCCTTTGTTTGCTGTTATTCGAGTGCGCCTTCTCTCAAAATAGAGACAAAAAATACCACATCATGTCGGGTGCCATTCCATGATAGCATGCCAAGTTTCATGAATTTCAGACGAGTTTTGGATTTACTAGAATTTAAAAACAAAGTATCTCAACATTTTGCCGGCAATCAACAGTGCCCTGGTGTTTGAAATTCATTCCCATTTCCTGCATGGGACCTAAGCATGCACCCAAGGACACATATTTGATTTTTCAACCAATTTATATGCACTGGATCATGTGTATGTAGTTCAAATTTGAATTATGCAAATAAAATGGCTAGAAAACCCAGTTAATGTATAAAAATGTCCAAACGAACCCCGAAAAATTCCAAAATTTAACACAACACTCCTGTTGTTCTATGTTGACACTAGAGAAAAAAATTGAAATCAAGAAGAGGCAATGGACATCGTTTCGTCCCCAAAGCTGAAACGTTCCCTACCGAAACCATCAGGCTTGTTGTGAGAAGCCCTGGTTTGTGAGAAGCTTATACCCAAACCTGCCCGAAATGGGACAAAAATTTTACCACGGCATGTTGATGCCGCTCCATGATAGCATGCCAAGTTTCATGAATTTCAGACGAGTTTTGGATTTACTAGAATTTAAAAACAAAGTATCTCAATGTTTTGCCGGCAATCAACAATGCCCTGGTGTTTGAAATTCATTCTCATTTCTTGCATGGGACGTAAGCATGCACCCAAGGACACATATTTAATTTTTCAACCAATTTATATGCACTGGAGCATGTGCGTGTAGTTCAAATTTGAATTATGCACATAAAATGCCTAGAAAACCCAGTTAATGTATAAAAATGCCTAGAAAACCCAGTTAATGTATAAAAATGTCCAAACGAACCCCGAAAAATTCCAAAAATTAACACAATACTCCTGTTGTTCTATGTTGACACTAGAGAAAAAAATTGAAATCAAGAAGAGGCGACGAATATCGTTTCGTCCCCAAAGGTGAAACGTTCCCTACCGAAACCATCAGGCTTGTTGTGAGAAGCCCTGGATTGTGAGAAGCTTATAACCAAACCTGCCCGAAATGGGATAATTTTTTTACCACAACATGTTGATGCCTCTCCATGATAGAATGCCAAGTTTCATGAATTTCAGACGAGTTTTGGATTTACTAGAATTTTAAAAAAAGTATCTCAACGTTTTGCTGGCAATCAAAAGTGCCCTCGTGTTTGAAATTCATTCCCATTTCTTGCATGTGACCTAAGCATGCACCCAAGGACACAGATTTGATTTTTCAACCAACTTATATGCACTGGAGCATGTGCATGTAGTTCAAATTTGAATTATGCACATAAAATGCCTAGAAAACCCAGTTAATGTATAAAAATTTCCAAACGAACCCTGAAAATTTCCAAAAATTAACACAACACTCCTGTTGTTCTATGTTGACACTAGAGAAAAAATTGAAATCAAGAAGAGGCACCGAATATAGTTTCGTCCCCAAAGGTGAAACGTTCCCTACCAAAACCATCAGGCTTGTTGTCAGAAGCTCTGGATTGTGAGAAGCTTATACCCAAACCTGCCCCAAATGGGACAAAATTTTTACCACAGCATGTTCATGCCGCTCATGATAGCATGCCAAGTTTCATGAATTTCAGGCAAGTTTTGGATTTACTAGAATTTAAAAACAAAGTATCTCAATGTTTTGCCGGCAATCAACAGTGCCCTGGTGTTTGAAATTCATTCCCATTTCCTGCATGGGACGTAAGCATGCACCCAAGGACACATATTTGATTTTTCAACCAATTTATATGCATTGGAGCATGTGCATGTATTCAAATTTGAATTATGCACATAAATTGCCTAGAAAACCCAGTTAATGTATAAAAATGTCCAAACGAACCCCGCAAAATTCCAAAATTTAACACAACACTCCTGTTGTTCTATATGTTGACACTAGAGAAAAAATTGAAATCAAGAAGAGGCAACGAATATCGTTTCGTCCCCAAAGGTGAAACGTTCCCTACCGAAACCATCAAGCTTGTTGTGAGAAGCCCTGGTTTGTGAGAAGCTTATACCCAAACCTGCCCCAAATGGGACAAAACTTTTACCATGGCATATTGATGCCGCTCCATGATAGCATGCCAAGTTTCATGAATTTCAGACGAGTTTTGGATTTACTAGAATATAAGAACCAGGTATCCCAATGTTTGCGGCCGAGTGACGGTGGCAGGGTGTTTGACATTCATTCCCATTTCTTGCATGGGACATAAGCATAAACCCATGGACACATATATGATTTTACAACCCATGTTGTTGCACCGAAGCATGTGCATGTAGTTTAATTTTGAATTGTGCACCTGAAATGGCTAGAAAACCTATTTAATGTATAAAATATCCAAACGAACCCTGAATAATTCAAATTCTTTTTACGACACACATATAGTTGCATGTTCTCTGCAGATAAAAGTTCCAGCAATTCAAACACCATCCATTGCCGCTGTGACCCCATTATGTAATTCAAATCAAGATGAAAAATCAAGTAGATGCCACACAGTTTATTATCACCAACCGTGTGAGATGCAGTACAAAATATCCTGGAGCACCGTCTGATGAGACTTTGCGCGCCAGTTTTTACGCTGAAGCGATTCAAATTTTTTGGCTTCGACGGAAATATCTACCTCCCTGCCCCCTCCCCCTACCAAAAGCCACATTTCCCCTGTTTCTGCCTTCCTTTCCAAGTTGAAACCTTCACTCCTTGCTTGCAGTGCCGCCTCCTCGCTGGCGACCCTCCTTCACGCTGCTCGGCCTCACCTATCTATGCAGGTAATCCACACCCGACCCCCATCCTCCTCCTCCTTCCACATCCCACATGCCCCGACCGCCGGCGCGACACCTTCCACCCAAATCATCGACCCCTCCACCAAATAAGCGCCGCCCTAAGCCATGGTGCACGCAGTATAGCTAGGATCTCATGGAGCATTTGGCAGCGGAGAAGCAAATCGCGGCCGCACGCGCGGATGAGGTCGCGATGGCTGCCATTCGTGTCGACCCCCAGATCTTGGAGGAGCACCTCGCCGTCGAGGCCACCGTCGACGCCTCGCGCGCCGACGCCGCAACGCTGTTGGCTGCTTTAAACGACAGTTCGTGGCATTTTCTCGAGGCCACCCTCGGTGCCTTTGACGAAGACTACGAGGTGTTTTCTCAGCGTGCACGTGCTTACCTCATCTCGAGAGCCAGCAGGTTGGTGCCCGGAACAGCTCATGCTACTCACCACTACGACGAGGGCACCCACGATGCGGAGGCCTTGCCCTCTTCCATGTCCAAGGAGCCAATCGTCATCGATATCTCCGACGATGAGGAGTAGCTTGTCTTATTAGCTCACTATAAGGACCCATGTTCAGTTTGCTAGCTACTGCCTTTCCTTAACAAATTCTAGTGAATTGTGCTATCTACTTTTACCATGCAATCTGTTGCTCTAGTGTATTTGTTCTATATGTCGTGCATTGTGGTGCTCACTTATTAACTGTTTGGTTAATTAGTTGTCGTGTTCAGTTAACTGTTTGGTTCAATTCTGCAAATGTGGTACATTGTGCAATGTGGTGCTCAGTTAACGTTTGGTTCATTTGTTGTGGTGTTTAGTTAACTGTTTGGTTCAGTTGTGCAATGCGATGTTCAATTGTTGTGGGTGCATTCTGTTATTGTATACCATGTGAGAAATAAATCGAATTTGGTTGTACTAAATACATGAGAAACAAATACATATATTTCCAAGTTGTTAAGCATGCTTGGTTTGGTTAACTGTCTGATCTTCTATTAGGAGTATGTTATATTGTGCAATGTGGTGCTCAGTTAACATTTGGTTCATTTGTTGTGGTGTTTAGTTAACTGCTTGCTTCAATTCTGCAATGCGATGTCCAATTGTTGTGGGTGCATTCTGTTATTTTATACCATGTGAGAATTAAATCAAATTTGGCTGTACTAAATACATGAGGAACAAATACAATCGCTATATTTCCAAGTTGTTAAGCATGCTTGGTTTGGTTAACTGTCTGATCTTCTATTAGGAGTATGTTATATTGTGCCATGTGGTGCTCAGTTAACGTTTGGTTCATTTGTTGTGGTGTTTAGTTAACTCCTTGGTTCAATTTTGCAATGCGATGTCCAATTGTCGTGGGTAGAATTTTCTATTGTTGTGCATGTGAGGAATAAATCGAATTTGGCTGCACCTAATACATGAGAAACATTTACAAGTGCTATATTTCCTAGTTCTTAATCATGCTTGGTTTGGATAAATGGGTTTAACATGTGGCTTGAATTAATCTGATGAATCTGCAATGTGCTTATTTTTCATCAACATATTTTACTGATAGCATGCGAACCCTTACTTAACCTGATGACTAACTACCTTATATGTGTTGCAGGGAAACAATGGGAAGCACTGACGTTTACAATCGAGGTTAGCACGTGCATGGTCCGTTGTCTAATAGCACATTATTGTGCAATTGCAGGAACCATTCTAATATTTAGTTTTTTAACAATTTGGTCTTTCACATGTAGGTCCTGCTGCCACAGGTTTTGACTCACTGTTCGACCCTTTTTGCATATGGGGAAATGAGTTGTCCATGAATATCAATCAAGTCAAGAAACTCAGAAAGATTGTTAGGATAAAGAAATTAGCGTCAAAAAACGACAAAATCTTTGTCTGCATAATGAAGAAGACATCAGTTCACTACAAGATGGTACTAACTATTATACCTTGCCTTTTTTTATTCCTTTGCCCCATTTCCAATATAGAGAAGATATTTATGCACATCCTTATTTTCAGGCCTTTCCAAAGCAGTTCACTGATGATTACATCTCAAACCACCTCTATGGTCAGGAGGCGAGGAAGGTTTTCATACAACACCCACGGTTCAATATTGAAGTGTTCCTGAAGAGGATGAAGGATGGACGGTCAATCAACCACATGCACTGGCCTAAAGTTACAAAGACCTTCAACATGAATGAAGGCTCCATATTCGCCTTCCGCTTCAGCAGTTTTCCAGATGAGATGCATCTGTCTATGTACCGTCTATGATGCTAATTTCCAAAGGTTCTAGATGTTGCATGTGAAACTTGGTGCTGGTGCAGTTGTGTAATGGGGTAGCTGAGTGCTGAAGCTATATCATGTTGTACTCCGATGTATTTCAATTATGAAATCATGCTTCCTTAATATGGAAATGAAATATATTATGTGCTTAATATGAATGTCAATTAGATTAATAAACAGATTATTCATAATAGGGCAATTAGCCTGCTAATTGGGTTTTCCTATTGCAAACGGTTATTGAGAAAACACCGTGGGTGATGACCTCAGGCAACGCACACAGTTTCTAGGAATAAAATGTGTTGGATCAATGAACAATCACACACGACATTCTCTTGAAAACTGTTTGCGTTAGGCCACCTTGCACTAGTAGAAAAAGGGCCTTTAGTCCCGGTTTATAAGGGCCTTTAGTCCCGGTTCTGGTCCCGGTTCATAAGGGCCTTTAGTCCCGGTTCCAGAACCGGGACTAAAGGCCCTTTTTCTAAAGCCTCCCCCTTTAGTCCCGGTTCTTACACGAACCGGGACTAAAGGCCCTCCACGTGGCCGCTGCCTGGAGGTCCACCTTTAGTCCCGGTTGGTAACACCAACCGGTACTAAAGGAAATTTTATGATTTTTTTTTGAAATTTTTTTTGAAATTTTTTGATTTTCAAATTTCTGAATTATTTTAACCTCTAATCTCTAATCACCCCTCATCACTGCTCAATTTAACCTCTAATCTCTAATCACCCATCATCATTCCAAATCATCTAACTTCCCGGACGGTCACCCATCCTCTCACTACTCCAGCCTGAGCACGCTTAACTTCCGGGTTCTATTCTCCCTCGTTTCCAAGTCTGCACTTGTTGTTTTCCTGACAATAGTAAGATGTCAATCCTATTAACCCTCAGGAATTTAGCTTGAGCATGAAGTCACACATTTCACTGTTTGAGTTTGAAACTATTGTTCTAAAAAACAATAATTATTTAGTAACACTAATATTTCTTGAATAAGTAGTTTGACCAAAGTTTGACCACAGTTTGACCAGATTTGATCAAAATTCAAAGAAACTGAAATAATTATTTAGTAACACTAATATTTCTTGAATAATTAGTTTGACCATTGTTTGACAACAGTTTGACCACAGTTTGACCAGATTTGACCAAAATTCAAAAAAACAGAAATAATTATTTAGTAACACTAATATTCTTGAATAATTATTTAGTAACACTAATACTTCTTGAATAAGTATTTTGACCATAGTTTGACCAGATTTAAGAAAAATTCAAAAAAATAGAAATTTGAGCATAACTTTTTTCCTTTTAGAATTTGAGGATTCTAAAAATTTGCAAACAGGCCATAGGCCATCAAAATCGGATGCGGATTTTCGTGCTGAACATTTTGATATATTATACTTTTTTTCGGACATCGTATGCAAAAGTTATAGCCGTTTTACATTTTCCCTACACTTTTTGCAAAACATGTCCAAATTTAAGTTTTTAAATTTTCCTAACTAGTACATGTACTAACATAACTACATCTGGAAGGATTTTAATTTTTGAAGTTTTTATCATTTTCTTTTGCTTTTTACAAAACTGAAAAGGCGATCCACGGGGGGGGGGGGGGGGGTAGAGTTTGAAAATGGGACCTTTAGTACCGGTTCGTGCCATGAACCGGTACTAATGCCTCAAACCACATTAGTACCGGTTGGTGGCTCGAACCGGGACTAAAGGTCTAACCTTTAGTACCGGTTGGTGCCACGAACCGGTACTAATGGGCATCGCACCCTTTAGTCCCGGTTCGTGGCACCAACCGGGACTAAAGGTCCCATTTGAACCGGGACTAATGCCTGTACGATGCCCTAGCTGCTCGAACCGGGACTAATGCTCACATTAGTCCCGGTTCGTAATGCAACCGGGATTAATGCTCTTTTCTGGCCGAACCAAAGCCCTGTTTTCTACTAGTGTTGCGCAAACGTTTTCCTTGGAGCGACTGTGTGGGATGTATATACGATCGGAAACGTTTATCAAGGGCTGACTGTGTGGGATGTACTTACGACCGGAAATGATTTTGCCTATATAATTGTATTTTTTAGCACTAGTGTACATATAACTGTATTTCGTCGCTCGCCGGTAGCACACGACCTCATTTTGCCGAGCGTGTGTGCCAGGAGGGCATATCCCCGACGGTTTCTCGGTCGTGTGGGAAGGACCCCCCTATCGCAGTCACTCACTAGGTGACGGTTCCGTACGCCATCACAGAAAGGGGTTAAGAACCGTTTGTATAGCACCTCGCTGTACCAGTGATAAGACCTTTTTCATCTATCTCCTTTCTTTTTATTGGAACATGAAAGTAAAGGAAACAAAAACTCAAACTAAACTTTATTATATATCTTGCACACGACTACAAGGATAGATCACTGCTACCTCTTGAGCATGCGTTGGTTTTCCCTTGAAGAGGAAAGGGTGATGCAGTAAAGTAGCGTAAGTATTTCCCTCAGTTTTTGAGAACCAAGGTATCAATCCAGTAGGAGACTACACGCAAGTCCCTCGTACCTGCACAAACAATCAAGAACCTTGCAACCAACGCGATAAAGGGGTTGTCAATCCCTTCACGGCCACTTGCAAAAGTTAGATCTGATAAAGATAATAAGATAAATATTTTTGGTATTTTTGTTGTATAGATTGGAAAATAAAGATTGAAAAAATAAACGGCGGCAGAAATAACTAGTTGACGGGAGATTAATATGATGGAAAATAGACCCGCGGGCCATAGGTTTCACTAGTGGCTTCTCTCAAGATAGCAAATTCTACGATGGGTGAACAAATTACTGTCGAGCAATTGATAGAAAAGCGCATAGTTATGAGAATATCTAGGCATGATCATGTATATAGGCATCACGTCCGCGACAAGTAGACCGAAACGATTCTGCATCTACTACTATTACTCCACACATCAACCGCTATCCAGCATGCATCTAGAGTATTAAGTTCATAAGAACAGAGTAACGCATTAGGCAAGATGACATGATGTAGAGGGATAAGCTCAAGCAATATGATATAAACCCCATATTTTTATCCTCGATGGCAACAATACAATACAATACGTGCCTTGCTGCCCCTGCTGTCACTGGGAAAGGACACCGCAAGATTGAACCCAAAGCTAAGCACTTCTCCCATTGCAAGAAAGATCAATCTAGTAGGCCAAACCAAACTGATAATTCGAAGAGACTTGCAAAGATGTTAAATCATGCATATAAGAATTCTGAGAAGAATCAAATATTGTTCATAGATAATCTTGATCATAAACCCACAATTCATCGGATCTCGACAAACACACCGCAAAAAGAAGATTACATCGAATAGATCTCCAAGAGAATCAAGGAGAACTTTGTATTGAGATCCAAAGAGATAGAAGAAGCCATCTAGCTAATAACTATGGACCCGAAGGTCTGTGGTAAACTAATCACACATCATTGGAGAGGCTATGGTGTTGATGTTGAAGCCCTCCATGATCGACCCGCCTCCGGCAGAGCGCTGGAAAAGGCCCCAAGATGGGATCTCACAGGTACAGAAGGTTGCGGCGGTGGAAATAGGGTTTCGTGGTGCTCCTGGATGTTTTCAGGGTATATGAGTATATATAGGCGAAAGAAGTAGGTCGGTGGAGCCACGAGGGGCCCGCGAGGGTGGGGGGCGCGCCTACCCCCCTGGGCATGCCCTCCTACCTCGTGGCCGCCTCGTTTCTTTCTTGACGTCCACTCCAAGTCTCCTGGATTGCGTTTGTTCCGAAAACGATCCTCGTGAAGGTTTCATTCCGTTTGTATTCCGTTTGATATTCCTTTTCTGCGAAACACTGAAATAGGAAAAAAACAATTTGCACTGGGCCTTCGGTTAATAGGTTAGTCCCAAAAATAATATAAAAGTGCATAATAAATCCCATTAAACATCCAAAACAGATAATATAATAGCATGGAACAATCAAAAATTATAGATACGTTGGAGACGTATCAAGCATCCCCAAGCTTAATTCCTGCTCGTCCTCGAGTAGGTAAATGATAAAAACAGAATTTTTGATGTGGAATGCTACCTAACATAATTTTCAAAGTAATTCTCTTTATTGTGGCATGAATGTTCAGATCCGAAAGACTCAAGACAAAAGTTTAATATTGACATAAAAATAATAATACTTCAAGCATACTAACAAAGTAATCTTGTCTTCTCAAAATAACATGGCCAAAGAAAGTTCATCCCTACAAAATCATATAGTTTGGCTATGCTCCATGTTCGTCACACAAAATACCCAAATCATGCACAACCTCGGTTTCAGCCAAGCAATTGTTTCATACTTTAATTTTTTCAAACTTTTTCAACTTTCACGCAATACATGAGCGTGAGCCATGGACATAGCACTATGGGTGGAATAGAATATAATGATGGGGGTTGTGTGGAGAAGACAAAAAAGGAGAAAGTCTCACATTGACGCGACTAATCGACGGGCTAGGGAGATGTCCATCAATTGATGTCAATGCAAGGAGTAGGGATTGCCATGCAACGGATGCACTAGAGCTATAAATGTATGAAAGCTAAACAAAAGAAACTAAGTGGGTGTGCATCCAACTTTCTTGCTCACGAAGACCTAGGGCAATCGAGGAAGCCCATTGTTGGAATATACAAGCCAAGTTCTATAATGAAAAATTCCCACTAGTATATGAAAGTGAGAAAACAAGAGACTCTCTATCATAAAGATCATGGTGCTACTTTGAAGCACAAGTGTGGAAAAAAAGGATAGTAGCATTGTCCCTTTTATTTTTTATTTTTAGTTTTTTGGGCCTTTCTCCTTTTTTTATTTGGCCTTTTTTTGGGACAATGCTCTATTAATGATGATCATCACACTTCTATTTATTTACAACTCGATACTAGAACAAAATATGACTCTATATGAGTGCCTCCGGCGGTGTACCGGGAAGGGCAATGACTCAAGAGTGACATGTATGTAAAATTATGCATGGTGGCTTTGCCACAAATACGATGTCAACTACATGATCATGCAAGGCAATATGAAAATGATGAAGTGTGTCATAATAAATGAAACAGTGGAAAGTTGCATGGCAATATATCTCGGAATGGCTATGGAAATGCCATAATAGGTAGGTATGGTGGCTGTTTTGAGGAAGATATAAGGAGGTTTATGTGTGATAGAGCATATCATATCACGTTGTTTGGATGCACCGGCGAAGTTTGCACCAACTCTCAAGGTGAGAAAGGGCAATGCACGGTACCGAAGAGGCTAGCAATTATGGAAAGGTGAGAGTGCGTATAATCCATGGACTCAACATTAGTCATAAAGAACTCACATACTTATTTCAAAAATCTACAAGTCATCAAAACAAAGTACTACACGCATGCCCCTAGGGGAAGGGTTGGTAGGTGTTAACCATCGCACGATCCCGACCTCCACACAAAGGAAGACAATCAAAGAAATACCTCATGCTTCAAATTTGTCACACAACGGTTACCATACGTGCATGCTACGGGACTTGCAAACCTCAACACAAGTATTTCTAGAATTCACAACTACTCTACTAGCATGACTCTAATATCACCATCTTCATATCTCAAAACAATCATCAAGTATCAAACTTCTCATAGTATTCAATGCACTTTCTATGAAAGTTTTTATTATACCCATCTTGGATGCCTATCATGTTAAGACTAATTTTATAGCCAAAGCAAACTACCATGCTATTCTCAAGG
This sequence comes from Aegilops tauschii subsp. strangulata, assembly GCF_002575655.3. Classification (NCBI taxonomy): domain Eukaryota; kingdom Viridiplantae; phylum Streptophyta; class Magnoliopsida; order Poales; family Poaceae; genus Aegilops; species Aegilops tauschii. Next base: position 567,273,250 of record NC_053039.3, on the reverse strand, counting down.
ACTCTCAAAATAATATAAGTGAAGCATGAGAGATCAATAATTTCTACAAAATAAAACCACCACCATGCTCTAAAAGATATAAGTGAAGCACTAGAGCAAAATTATCTAGCTCAAAAGATATAAGTGAAGCACATAGAGTATTCTAATAAATTCCGATTCATGTGTGTCTCTACAAAAGGTGTGTACAGCAAGGATGATTGTGGTAAACTAAAAAGCAAAGACTCAAATCATACAAGGTGCTCCAAGCAAAACACATATCATGTGGTGAATAAAAATATAGCATCGAGTAAAGTTACCGATAGACGAAGACGAAAGAGGGGATGCCTTCCGGGGCATCCCCAAGCTTAGGCTTTTGGTTGTCCTTGAATTTTACCTTGGGGGTGCCTTGGGCATCCCCAAGCTTAGGCTCTTGCCACTCCTTGTTCCAAAATCCATCAAATCTTTACCAAAAAACTTGAAAACTTCACAACACAAAACTCAACAGAAAATCTCATGAGCTCCGTTAGCGAAATAAAACAAACTACCACTTTAAGGTACTGTAATGAACTCATTCTTTATTTATATTGGTGTTAAACCTACTGTATTCCAACTTCTCTATGGTTCACACCCCCCGATACTAGCCATAGATTCATCAAAATAAGCAAACAACACGCGAAAAACAGAATCTGTCAAAAACAGAACAGTCTGTAGTAATCTGTATCAAACAAATACTTATGGAACTCCAACAATTCTACCAAATTAGGAAGTCCTAAGAAATTTGTTTATTAATCTTCTGCAAAAAGAATCAACTGAAAAGCACGTTCCTGTGATTTATGAAAACTAATCTCGTGCGCAAATGTTTCTGTTTTTCAGCAAGATCAAATTAACTATTGAAGGGGAACGCGACAGAAAACAAAAAATTTCCGACCTACGCACCAGCCCAGGACCACTATGGAGACTGCATACATGGTTTGATCTTTTTCGTTACCGACTCGTAGCGCAGCGGGAAGTAGAGTCGATGACGATCGGTGGTGCAGATCCCCGCAGCTAGGATTTACAACCTCCCAACCGCGAGGATGTATACCCTCATCTGCTCCTCAGACAGCCCTCCGGGAGGCGGTCGAACAGCCCCCCGGACGGTGTCGCGGACAGCCCTTCGGGAGGACCTTCGAAACTCGAAAGGTCACTCGGACAGCCCTTCGGGAGGACCTTCGAAACTCGGACGGTCACATGGACAGCCCTTCGGGAGGCACTCACGAACTAAGACCGAAACTACGATCTCTCTACAGAGTTGCACACATACGGTGTCATCTATCCGGCAGGGCTTCGCCGTCCAGAACTAGTTCCTGCCGGAACCCAGACAGCCTTACGGCTCTACGAAACTCTTTTTGTGGGAGGGAGAGAAGAAGCCAGATAATGCATGGCATGTGTATGAGAGCAAGGGATGAGTGTGGAGGGCTGCCCCTCCACCTCTATTTATAGGAAATCCCAAGGGGGTAGGGTAGTTTCACAAAAAACCCAAAATGCACATGAATGAAGTCCTTTCACAAGGACCTAGGAGTGAAACCAAGGAACAAGAGGGTCCCCAAGGGGGGATACCCCATGTGGCCGGCCACACCCCCATGAGGGGCCCAAAAATGGCTCCTATCTATCCATGTCATCCCCAAGATCTTTTGGAGCAAAGCCCCAAAAGGTGGCTTTCCATAAAGTAACCATAAAGCTGATTTTCACTATTCACGACGACATTTTTCAGTGTCTGATCGAACTGAAAATATTTATGTGGGCTAAGAACATTTCCAGTACCCACTAAAATGATTTTCAACGCGTTCCGAAACAATTCCGGTTTTAGTGATTTTCATCTGCGAAACACATTTGAAGTGGCTCCGGCAGCTCCGGAACATTTCCGGTTTTTATCTCAGAAAATTCCAAAAAGCTTCCAGAATGATTCTGGCATCCTCCAAGAATTATCAGGCATGTGCCGAAACCAATTTGACTTAATGATGTATCCCGAAACAACTTTTCGGTATCATCGAAACTTATCCGATGACCTCTCTCTGCGGTACGATTCCGCTGTCCGAAACTTTTTCGGTGATTTTCTCTCAGACTCCCTGTCTAGTATTCAGCAGATAGATGACCCTTAAGCGTGTGACCCTATAGGTTCGGTGAAGTATAGACATGACCCGGAACCCCTTCCGATCAATGATCAACATCGGAGCCGTGGACACCCATATTGACCCCTATACCCACACGAATAAATATTTGAGTGAACCTCCAGTTGCCGTGTGCTATTCCTGTTGCTTCGCGATATGTTACAAATACCCGAGGTGAGACATGTTGGCATTCCCATGGATCAACAACTTGTCCACTATGCTAGTTACCTCGTTACCGGTATTGTTATCTTTTCTCGTTATCGTGTTCCGGCATCCCCGTGATCAAATCACAAAGTGTCTGGCCAGACGATGATGGATACCGTAACACCGAGAGGGCACAGAGATATCTCTCCATCGTCAGAGGAGCAAATCCCAATCTTGAGCTATCAAGTTACTTGACACACTTTTCCATGAACCAGTAAGCCGCTGTAATAGCCACCCATTTACGGATGACGTTTAACAAACCCCAAAGTTCATGAAGCAAGCATGAAGAAACTCGATACTCTCATGGTCTAAGGAATCATGCAAACGTTAACCATCTCTATGTTATGTACCAATAAACTTGTGACGAATGAATCTCATAGCATAACATCAATCCGGGTCGATTCAACACAAATGTTCTCTTAACATTGTGCCCACAAAGTTGCTGGCATAGACATGCCCATGACCAGGAAAACAGAATCATCATGCAACACTTGAGCTAGTCTTAGAGGCCAGACTAGGAATACTTCTTACCGTTTATTATTCCACACGTGCATTTGAGTCTTCCTCCGAGCCTCGTGGATATTGCAGACTCGAGAATCATTGCAGTTATAGCATGGAACATAAACATAATTATGAACTCAGAGATAAATAATATCATTTATTATTGCCTCTAGGGCATATCTCCTACAGACTCCCATTTGCACTAGAGTCAATAATCTAGCTTATGCTAATGCACTTCACACCTGTGGCACACCGGTGTAAATATGCTGCGCTTGTGGTATAGCCTGATGTCCAACGGATCTGACGACTTCAGTTCCGTGTGTATCTTTGCATGTCCTCGCGTTTTCACGTTTTCACAAAATTCATATTTTGTGTGGACTTGGCTTTGTATGTATGTGAATCACAGGTCGAACCTGGATTCCTCAGACTGAGTTATGGAGCAACTACCTGCAGTAGTGTCCCATTGTCAAAAGCCATCTTGGAACTATACTAAGTTCATGAATGAACTATATGATTCAACATCTTCTTTGTCGCTTCTAAAGCATCAACATACTTAGCCCTTGTTATAGAATTCGCCACAGTAACTAGTTTGAACAAATTCCAACTAACTGTGCCACCACATTGTGTGTTACACAAAACCCTTAATTTAAATCGAAAATCGCATGGAGAAAAGATGAAGACTCTATCGATGTAACATTTTACAACGAACTCTTCATGATCTCTGCTTGCGAGAAAACCATGTCATCAGTACTTACTCTAGTACTCTGTGACATCTTTCACTGTTGTCCCATGATCAGTAATTTGATCACTTTGGTATCCATACTCGCAACACCTTGGGAGTATCGGACATATCTGGTTGTTTTACATACCATGGAATACATGATTAATCCAAACACAAAAGTGTGTGGAATCTGCATCATGTATTTTACTCATCAGTGTTTTGGGACACCGAGTCTTGCAAAAACTCTTTCCATGTGACTTTGGCAAGAATCACTCCTTGGCGTTTTAAATGCTAAAAGGTTTTAGCATCTTGTCAATATGTATTCATTGCTTAGCCCCATTAGGTAAATCTATCTCCATAGATCATCATGCCTAATATTGAGGCTATTTAGCCTAAGCACTTCATCGAAAAACTATTTTCAAATGAAGTCCTAATTTGTGTCAAGAAATTTATTTCCAATTACCAATGTGCCAAGCACATACGGTTTTTAGAAATATTATTACGCTCCCACTTACTTTCTTGAATTACAAGCATCTTCGTTACCCATTGATGAAGTCAAAACCCCTTTGACCATTTCATCAAAACGCGAAGATTCCAACTCCATTTTGCTCTCTTCTGTCCATTGCTGGAACTCTGAAGTTTGCATACCTACTAGCATCCTCTGGATCGACAAATTACTTTGGGCTGTATCATATACAAGTCCTAGCTTTCATTTCCATCAGATGGAAATCCTTTTATCATCCATGTTTCATATCTCATGATTGAAATATGTATTAATTGCTAGTTCAACCCGAACCGACTTTAAGCATCGCTACGATGAAAACAACCTCATCGTATTATTTCAACAAGTCGAGCTTTATGGATAAAACATTTTATCCGTATCAGTTTTAAGTTCCATAAATATTCGTTAGACTCTAAGTCTTCCGAAAGGTGTATCAAGGTTTTAATCTTGAATCACTTATATGGAAACTAACTCGGGTTGTATTGGCATTTAGCCAATTCCGGAGTCAGGGCCCATCAACGCTTCCTTGTGTATCGTAGGTATAATGTTGTCTAACAACAATATCTCGTTTGCGCACCTGAGAGGTTTGCACGAGCCTTGCCTACGTGGTTCAGCTGCAAGTTCGACCGAAGTTCATACATTTTATTGTAGAGACTTCTGTATCAGTCGCAGTAGGAAACTCTGGAATTTCTTCCAAGGTCTCTTTCGTTTGATCTGATGAAGATACTGTTTATCTCGTCGAGTTGCACTATTCTCCCACTCACCTTTTAGAAAGAACCATTCTCTTTAAAAGCACACCGTTTCGCGGCAAAACTATTTGCCTCGGTATAGTGAGGGAGGAATACCCAACATTTTGGTATAACCTACAAAGTAGCACTTGTCTGATTTGGAATAGGTTTGTAACCTTTTACACAAGCCCCATATTCCAAATGTTAAGAAAAGATATAACATGGTTGGGCGTACCATACCATGGCTTCATTTCAACAGACCCGATGTAGCTCTTTTCAGTGTAAAAGCCGCAGTCTCTAAAGCATCACTTTAAAAGGGATAATGGCAAATTTATTTATGTCATCTTTGAACTTACCATGTCATAAATGGTTTGATTACATCTCCACGGACTTTCCACTTGCAGTGGTGTTCCGGGAGGTGCAAGTTTATGAAACCCCTTTCACAACTCATCAGACATTCGCTAAACATGTAACTCAAATATTCCTTTGTGCAATCAAATTGCAGAAACATAATTTTCTTGTTACAATAACTTCTACTTCATTTTTGAGAACCTTTCGAATGATTTCAAAAGATCCAGACTTACGTCTCATCAAGTAAATATCCATGTATCTACTTGAGTCATTTCTGAAGATAAATAAATCCACCACTAACAACACTTATCGAACTACACACATCAAATGTATGATCACTAATAAGTTTGTTGTTCGTTCCTTATGGCCCGTGAACGGTATTTTAGTCACTTCACTTTTCAGAGGAAAGTTGCAAGTGTCAGATGATTCAAAATCAAAAAGACTTCAAAATCCATCATAATGGAATTTTCCATGCGGGTTTCTCCAATGTGACCAAATGTAGTGCCACACTTGTGTGGTATTCTTTTAGTCTTGCGACATTTAGCGTCAGTGTTATGGATGTATCATATTACCCTCAATATTCATAACATACGTCCCATCGATGATGGAAGTATGGCCCTTATGTTATTCATAATACTTAACAACAATTGTTGTTTTTATGAACAACTCTTTTGCAACAAACATTGTGCAATGGGCTAGAGTGTATGAAACTCTAAAATGAATTATGGAAGTAAACCCAGAGGTATTGTATTATTATCAATATTCATAACATACATCTCATTCATAATGAAAGTATGGCCCTTGTGTTATTCATAACATCGAACATAAAAAGTTCTCTTATGAACAACCTTCTTGCAAGATGCCTTATGCAATGGGATAGAGTTTGTAAAACTCTAAATGAATTATGAAAATAAATACAGACGGCAATACACCGATGGAAGGTATAGTAACATTTACTATGTTCCCTGTGTATACCTTAACCTCATTTCTAGCTAGTCTTTCAGGCCATAGTAGTTCTTACATCGAGTTGCAACAGAATGCAATCGAGCGGGCATTTTTGTGATGAACTCACAATACCCAAGAATTAGTGATTAACATGTCTAACCATAATTCGCAAGAACTATATCTTTGACCAACCTTCTATACATCAAAAACTTGTATGACATTCATACATGAGCTGGATATTCCAGTCTTCTTTCCTTTTGCCTTTATACTTCTAGCAGTTTAACTTTTAGTATTTCTCCTACTCTCAGAAGAAGCACCCAACTTAAGAGTGGCATTAGCCCCGGACTTCCTAGGCGTGTAAGTCATACTAATATCCTTTGGACACTTCCTTTCTCTTTAAGTTGTTGTTTTATTCACCTTTCATTATATGACAGGCGTTCTTCTGGATCCCTTTCCCAACAGTCAAATGCATAGTAAACACTTTTACTAATACTTGCAAACAAACATTGCTTTGTTTGTATCTGAAAATAATTTTCAGTTCCATGAATATCATATAACTATCCCAACTTTCGAAGTTTGGGTTTCATGGAAGCAAACATATTCCACTTGACCGTAACAGAATTCTAGCTTTTGGATCAAAGGACGAGAGTCACATGATCCATAGCATTAGCGGGAGGATACGGAAAGCATGCGATAGGACAAAGTCCTTCTCGGCACTTTTGAGGACAATCCTCATATTACGGTACCAATCGTAAAGTTTTAACCAGATATTTAACAGCTATTCAATTTCAACAGGGAAGGTGGAAACGCGAGCCATTATTCTACAACTATTTTGCATATAACACTTAGACAATGTTCATAATTAATTGCACTAAGAATTAAACATGTTAATTCAACAGTGCGCTCCCACTCAAATCAATATCTCTCAAAATTGATTGTGAGTGATACAAGACCCACATTTCAATTGTTCACCATTGGTGTAACACCACTGATGACGAAAAATCTCAACCGGTAGGCCAACTTGCCAATCACATCTCTATGTGACTCTTGTTCATCTTTCGATGCGTGTGTTCCGAGCTCATGACGGTCATGCCTGAACGTCAAGACAACCAAGTGATCTCGCTGCGAGGTCTCAACTCACCCGCCTCACACTTCTCTAGTCGTTCGTACCCGTGTGACACGGCGCACCCCGAAAAGATAGGTGCCGTGATGGTGCTACACTTGGGAGAACACTAACTACTTGGTATTTTAAGTGAGAGATCACCCTAATAAAAATGACTACCACGCAATCAAGAAGGGTGCATCATAAGGGATAAACATCTCAGGCAATTCATAATAGCATGATATGGTATAGCCCTTTCTGACGGAGAAGTCTTTCATTTCTACGTCTTCGGCATTCGCGTCGGTGTTCACCTTCGCGAAGATTGCCACCACCTTGTCGATGCACCAGATAATATTGCTATCTCTATAGCTAACAAAATAATGCATTACAACAAGGTTGACACGCAGGTCATTAAAGTGCAATCATATGGCTCCAACCATCATGCCGAATCATGACACGCAGGTCATGTTAATCAAATTACATCATATAGTCATCTCATACATAATCGAATTAGTATGAGCACTGCTATACCACATCATATGCACATCCTGCAAAACCAAGTTAGATGCCTCTAATCGGTTTATGCAAAATTTATTTTACGTGGCTTCTAAGGTTTTGACTTAAACCGCAGCGACCAACGTTTTATCATCAAGTATGATTATTCAAGTTGCTAGATTAACATCTCGGGGTGTATGAAACACGGGATAATTAAATCTCGAGCCCCATACTAAACTTCGTCATACGCATGACCCCCGTGCAGATCATATCTGCAATGCCCTTTCATCTGCGAATTTCATCTTTCTTTTGACTACGGCAGAACCCAAAGAACTGATAGCACTTCCATGATCAATCAGGATCACGGATTGCCAGAACTTTGTCAAATTCCACCATGCTGTCTCGAGATTGAGCAAACGCAAATTCTAGGGAAGCAACAAGAACCTCGGGTAACAGATTTCATCTGTCACCCGCATAAATAATTTTCAGCAATAGATCTCATCTACTACCTAATTATATTATGCAATACCCATACATCTCCATGTATTCTAGATCGAAACCTGCATCTACGCATAGCACGGCTCTTGATGCCACTGAAGGGGAACGCGACAGAAAACAAAAAATTTCCGACCTACGCACCAGCCCAGGACCACTATGGAGACTGCATACATGGTTTGATCTTTTTCGTTACCGGCTCGTAGCGCAGCGGGAAGTAGAGTCGATGACGATCGGCGGTGCAGATCCCCGCAGCTAGGATTTACAACCTCCCAACCGCGAGGATGTATACCCTCATCTGCTCCTCAGACAGCCCTCCGGGAGGCGGTCGAACAGCCCCCCGGACGGTGTCGCGGACAGCCCTTCGGGAGGACCTTCGAAACTCGAACGGTCACTCGGACAGCCCTTCGGGAGGACCTTCGAAACTCGGACGGTCACATGGACAGCCCTTTGGGAGGCACTCACGAACTAAGACCGAAACTACAATCTCTCTACAGAGTTGCACACATACGGTGTCATCTATCCGGCAGGGCTTCGCCGTCCAGAACTAGTTCCTGCCGGAACCCAGACAGCCTTACGGCTCTACGAAACTCTTTTCGTGGGAGGGAGAGAAGAAGCCAGATAATGCATGGCATGTGTATGAGAGCAAGGGATGAGTGTGGAGGGCTGCCCCTCCACCTTTATTTATAGGAAATCCCAAGGGGGTAGGGTAGTTTCACACAAAACCCAAAATGCACATGAATGAAGTCCTTCCACAAGGACCTAGGAGTGAAACCAAGGAACAAGAGGGTCCCCAAGGGGCGATACCCCATGTGGCCGGCCACACCCCCATGAGGGGCCCAAAAATGGTTCCTATCCATCCATGTCATCCCCAAGATCTTTTGGAGCAAAGCCCCAAAAGGTGGCTTTCCATAAAGTAACCATAAAGCTGATTTTCACTATTCACGACGACATTTTTCAGCGTCTGATCGAACTAAAAATATTTATGTGGGCTAAGAACATTTCCAGTACCCACTAAAATGATTTTCAACGCGTTCCGAAACAATTCCGGTTTTAGTGATTTTCATCTGCGAAACACATTTGAAGTGGCTCCGGCAGCTCCGGAACATTTCCGGTTTTTATCTCAGAAAATTCCAAAAAGCTTCCAGATTGATTCTGGCATCCTCCAAGAATTATCAGGCATGTGCCGAAACCAATTTGACTTAATGGTGTATCCCGAAACAACTTTTCGGTATCATCGAAACTTATCCGATGACCTCTCTCTGCGGTACGATTCCGCTGTCCGAAACTTTTTCGGTGATTTTCTCTCAGACTCCCTGTCTAGTATTCAGCAGATAGATGACCCTTAAGCGTGTGACCCTATAGGTTCGGTGAAGTATAGACATGACCCGGAACCCCTTCCGATCAATGATCAACATCGGAGCCGTGGACACCCATATTGACCCCTATACCCACACGAATAAATATTCGAGTGAACCTCCAGTTGCCGTGTGCTATTCCTGTTGCTTCGCGATATGTTACAAATACCCGAGGTGAGACATGTTGGCATTCCCGTGGATCAACAACTTGTCCACTATGCTAGTTACCTCGTTACCGGTATTGTTATCTTTTCTCGTTATCATGTTCCGGCATCCCCGTGATCAAATCACAAAGTGTCTGGCCAGACGATGATGGATACCGTAACACCGAGAGGGCCCAGAGATATCTCTCCATCGTCAGAGGAGCAAATCCCAATCTTGAGCTATCAAGTTACTTGACACACTTTTCCATGAACCCGTAAGCCGCCGTAATAGCCACCCATTTACGGATGACGTTTAACAAACCCCAAAGTTCATGAAGCAAGCATGAAGAAACTCGATACTCTCATGGTCTAAGGAATCATGCAAACGTTAACCATCTCTGTGTTATGTACCAATAAACTTGTGACAAATGAATCTCATAGCATAACATCAATCCGGGTCGATTCAACACAAATGTTCTCTTAACATTGTGCCCACAAAGTTGCTGGCATAGACATGCCCATGACCAGGAAAACAGAATCATCATGCAACACTTGAGCTAGTCTTAGAGGCCAGACTAGGAATACTTCTTACCGTTTATTATTCCACACGTGCATTTTAGTCTTCCTCCGAGCCTCGTGGATATTGCAGACTCGAGAATCATTGCAGTTATAGCATGGAACATAAACATAATTATGAACTCGGAGATAAATAATATCATTTATTATTGCCTCTAGGGCATATCTCCTACAACTATCACAGTAGGTTATCCTAAAGGTATTACTTGGCACAAACACTAATTAAAGCACAAAACCACATCTAACGAGAGGCTAGATGAATTATTTATTACTAAACAGAAACAAAAAGAAAGAAACAAAAATAAAATTGGGTTGCCTCCCAACAAGCGCTATTGTTTAACGCCCCTAGCTAGGCATTGATAATTTCAATGATGCTTGCATGAAATACAAGAATTGAAGCACAAAGAGAGCATCATGAAACACGTGAAAAACACATCTAAGTTTAACATACTTCCTATGCATAGGCATCTTATAGGCAAACAAATTATCATAGCAAGCAAAAACTAGCATATGCAAGGAAGTGGAAAGAAACAATAGCAATCTCAACATAACGAGAGGTAATTTCTTATCATGAAAATTTCTACAACCATATTTTCCTCTCTCATAATAATTACATGTGGGATCATAAGAAAATTCAACAAAATATCTATCACATAAAATATTTTCAACACGATCCACATGAATGCAAAGTTGACACCCTTCCAAAATAGTGGGATTAACACTAACTAAAGTCATGACCTATCCAAACCCACTTTTATCAAAAATACCATAAGATTGAACATTCTCCAAATATGTGGGATCTAAAGTTGACACTCTTCCAAACCCACTTTCAATATTATTGCAAACACTATTATCAATCTCATATTCAACATGGGGCTTAAATAAATTTTCAAGATCATAAGAAGAATCACCCCAATCATGATCATTGCAACAAGTAGTAGACATAGCAAAACTAGCATCCCCAAGCTTAGGGTTTTCCATATCATTAACACAATTGACATTAATAGAATTTATGATAACATCATTGCAATCATACTTTTTATTCAAAGATCTATCGTGAATCACTTCATAAAGCACTTCATCACAATTTTCAGATTCACGGATTTCAAGCAAACCTCATAAAGATAGTCTAGTGCACTCAACTCACTAGCAATAGGTTCATCGTAATTGGATCTCTTAAAAAGATTAGCAAGGGGATGAGGATCCATGAACTTTTAGCAAGCGAAGATGCAAGCAAAAAGAAGGCACATGGTAACACAAGATCGAACGGAAGGAAGGCGAATAAAAAGGCAAAGGTGAAGTGGGGGAGAGGAAAACGAGAGTCAAATGGCAAATAATGTAATGCGAGGGAGAAGAGTTTGTGATGGGTAGTTGGTATGTCTTGACTTGTGCGTAGATCTCCCCGGCAACGGCGCCAGAAATCGCACATTGGCAGGAGATCAAATCTTGACTTGACTTGGTGTAAACCTCCCCGACAACGGCGCCAGAAATCCTTCTTGCTACCTCTTGAGCATGCGTTGGTTTTCCCTTGAAGAGGAAAGGGTGATGCAGCAAAGTAGTGTAAGTATTTCCCTCAGTTTTTGAGAACCAAGGTATCAATCCAGTAGGAGACTACACGCAAGTCCCTCGTACCTGCACAAACAATCAAGAACCTTGCAACCAACGCGATAAAGGGGTTGTTAATCCCTTCATGGCCACTTGCAAAAGTGAGATCTGATAAAGATAATAAGATAAATATTTTTGGTATTTTTGTTGTATAGATTGGAAAATAAAGATTGCAAAAATAAACGGCGACAGAAATAACTAGTTGACGGGAGATTAATATGATGGAAAGTAGACCCGCGGGCCATAGGTTTCACTAGTGGCTTCTCTCAAGATAGCAAATTCTACGATGGGTGAACAAATTACTGTCGAGCAATTGATAGAAAAGCGCATAGTTATGAGAATATCTAGGCATGATCATGTATATAGGCATCACGTCCGCGACAAGTAGACCGAAACGATTCTGCATCTACTACTATTACTCCACACATCGGCCGCTATCCACCATGCATCTAGAGTATTAAGTTCATAAGAACAGAGTAACGCATTAGGCAAGATGACATGATGTAGAGGGATAAACTCAAGCAATATGATATAAACCCCATATTTTTACCCTCGATGGCACCAATACAATACGTGTCTTGCTGCCCCTACTGTCACTGGGAAAGGACACTGCAAGATTGAACCCAAAGCTAAGCACTTCTCCCATTGCAAGAAAGATCAATCTAGTAGGCCAAACCAAACTGATAATTCGAAGAGACTTTCAAAGATATTAAATCATGCATATAAGAATTCAGAGAAGAATCAAATATTTTTCATAGATAATCTTGATCATAAACCCACAATTCATCGGATCTCGACAAACACACCGCAAAAAGAAGATTACATCGAATAGATCTCCAAGAGAATCAAGGAGAACTTTGTATTGAGATCCAAAGAGAGAGAAGAAGCCATCTAGCTAATAACTATGGACCCGAAGGTCTGTGGTAAACTACTCACACATCATCGGAGAGGCTATGGTGTGGATGTAGAAGCCCTCCGTGATCGATTCCCCCTCCGGCGGAGCGCCGGAAAAGGCCCCAAGATGGGATCTCACGGGTACAGAAGGTTGCGGCGGTGGAAATAGGGTTTCGTGGTGCTCCTAGATGTTTTCAGTGTATATGAATAGATATAGGCGAAAGAAGTAGGTCGGTGGAGCCACAAGGGGCCCACGAGGGTGGTGGGCGCGCTACCCCCTGGGCACGCCCTCCTACCTCGTGGCCGCCTCGTTTCTTTCTTGACGTCCACTCCAAGTCTCCTGGATTGCGTTTGTTCTGAAAATGATCCTCGCGAAGGTTTCATTCCGTTTGGATTCCGTTTGATATTCCTTTTCTGTGAAACACTGAAATAGGCAAAAAAAACAACAATTTGCACTGGGCCTTCGGTTAATAGGTTAGTCCCAAAAATAATATAAAAGTGCATAATAAAGCCCATTAAACATCCAAAACAGATAATATAATAGCATGGAACAATCAAAAATTATAGATACGTTGGAGACGTATCAATCACTAAGCAAACTCTCAAAAAGAAAGGATCGAACTAAGCTTTTATTCATCTAAAGTGAAAGATAACTAAGGATCGAACTGGGATAAGTAAAGGCAGAAGATAGTGGGGGTGATATGATACCGGGGCACCTCCCGAAGTTTGGCGGAAACCAAGGGGAGTGCCCATACCCGATACTCAGTTTTCTTTTGGTGATGAAGAAGGTGGTGGTGGTGATAGTAGGTTTGTCCTTCTTCCTCAGCTTACGCTTGAGGATGGAATTTTCCTCCTTCAATTCACCGATCTCCTGCTCAAGCTCCAGTACCTTTTCGCATAAATCTTGCTTGTTTTCCTACAAAAGGCAGAAGGGTATAAACTGAACCTTAAGCCTCTTTGCTTTGTTAGGGAGGCTTGACTTCTTGAATTCAACATGCATGTCCCCAGGTTGAGGCAATGGGGCTTCGTCCTCGTCTGAGCTAGTCTCCTCTTTCTCCCTAGGATAATAGTCTTCTTCTTCCTCCGAAGTCTAGCCATAATGCTCCACATCCCCATAAGACTTGGGGTTTGCGATCAAATCAGCAACATAGCTCTCACCCTCCGAGTCTTGGGATGACATATTTTCAGATCTATCAGGAAAACAACAAGAAAAGAAAACAGAATTTCTCTGTGATAAGGTGATCAATAGGTTCGGGGGGTATATAAAGATTTTTTTACTTGAGAAACAAGCAAACAGTAGAAAAGCGGAGTCTGGAAGGTACCTGAGGTGGGCACAACCCACCTGGGCGCGCATGGCAAGGCGCGTCCTGGTGTCTTGTGCCCACCAGGGTGACTTTCCTGGTTGTTTCTTATTTTCCTAATTTTCTAAATATTCCAAAACTGTCAGAAAATATTTTTGCGGATTTTTCGGAGTCCGTTTACTTACCGTATCACGTACCTCCTCTTTTTCACTATTCTAGAGTGTTCCGGAAGGACTCTTTTATGTGTTCTTCCGGTGTCATAGTTTGGATAACATTACTTTCAACATTAATGGGCGTATCTGAGATATAATGTTTTATTTGTTGCCCATTAACAACCTTCGGGTTAGTACCTTCGGCATTATTTATTTTGATAGCTCCAGACTGATAAACCTCCTCGATAACATAGGTTCCTTCCCATTTGGAGAGGAGTTTTCCTGCAAAGAATCTGAAACTAGAGTTGTACAAAAGAACATATTCTCCAACTTTGAACTCACGCTTTTGGATTCTTTTATCATGCCATCTTTTAACTTTTCCTTTAAATAACATGGCATTTTCATAAGATTGGGTTCTCCATTCATCTAATGATCTAATATCAAATAACCACTTTTCACCGGCAAGTTTGAAATCATAGTTGAGTTCTTTAATTCCCAATATGCTTTATGTTCTAACTCAAGAGGCAAATGACAAGCTTTTCCATAAACCATTTTATAAGGAGACATACCCATAGGATTTTTATATGTTGTTCTATAAGTCCAAAGTGCATCGTCTAATTTCTTAGACCAATTCTTCCGGGACCTATTGACAATGTTTTGCAAAATTAATTTTATTTCTCTATTGCTAAGTTCAACTTGACCACTAGACTGGGATGGTAAGGTGATGCAATTCTATGGTTGACATCATACTTGGCAAGCATTTTACGGAAAGCACCATGAATAAAGTGTGAACCACCATCAGTCATTAAATATCTAGGGACTCAAAACCTTGGGAAAATAACTTCCTTAAGCATTTTAATAGAGGTGTTGTGATCAGCACTACTAGTTGGAATGGCTTCTACCCACTTAGTAACATAATCAAGAGCAACCAAAATATGTGTATACCCATTAGAGGAAGGAAAAGGTCCCATGTAATCAACACCCCAAACATCAAATGGTGCAACAGCAAGTGAATAATTCATAGGCATTTCTTGACGCTTACCTATATTACCTATTCTTTGACATTCATCACAAGATAAGACAAATTTACGAGCATCCTTGAAGAGAGTAGGCCATTGATACGTCTCCAACATATCTACTTTTCCTAACACTTTTCCTCTTGTTTTGGACTATAATTTTCATGATTTGAATGAAACTAACCCCGGACTGACGTTATTTTGAGCAGAACTACCATGGTGTTGTTTTTGTGCAGAAATAAAAGTTCTCGGAATGGAACGAAACTTCGCGAGGAATTTTTATATAATATATAAGAATTTCTAGAGCCAAGACCTACCAGAGAGGGGCCCTTGGGTGGGCACAACCCACCAGGGCGTGCCCCCCTCTCCTGGCGCGCCCAGGTGGGTTGTCTCCGACCCTGAAACCAACGCTGTAAAATCCTATTTTTTCCAGAAAAAATCAGGGAGACAGAATTATCGTGATCCATGAGACGGAGCCGCCGTCACCTCCTGTTCTTCATCGGGAGGCCAGATCTGGAGTCCGTTTGGGGCTCCGGAGATGGGGATCTTCATTCTTCATCATTACCAACCCTTCTCCATCGCCAATTCCATTATGCTCCCCACCGGGAGTGAGTAATTCCTTCGTAGGCTCGTTGGTCAGTGAGGAGTTGGATGAGATTCATCATGTAATCAAGTTGTTAGGGCTTGATCCCTAGTATCCACTATGTTCTTAGATTGATGTTGTTATGACTTTGCCATGCTTAATGCTTGTCACATTGGGCCCGGGTGCCATGTGTTGGGGAACGTAGCAATTTCAAAAAAATTCCTACGCACATGCAAGATCATGGTGATGCATAGAAACGAGAGGGGAGAGTGTTGTCCATGTACCCTCGTAGACTGTTAAGCGGAAGCGTTATGACAACGCGGTTGATGTAGTCGTACGTCTTCACGATTGACCGATCCTCAGTACTGAATGTATGGCACCTCCGCGTTCAGCACACGTTCAGCTCGGTGACGTCCCGCGAACTCACGATCTAGTAGAGCTCGAGGGAGAGTTTCGTCAGCACGACGGCGTGGTGACGATGTTGATGAAGCTACCGACGCAGGGCTTCGCCTAAGCACCGCTACGATATGATCGATGTGGATTATGGTGGAGGGGGGCACCGCACACGGCTAAGAGATCAAAAGATCAATTGTTGTGTCTATGGGGTGCCCCCTGTCCCCGTATATAAAGGAGCTAGGGGGGAGGCGGCTGGCCAAGGAGAAGGGAAGGAAGGGGGAGAGGAAGAGAAGGAAAAGGGGGGGGGACGCCGCCCCCCTCCTTGTCCAATTCGAACTAGAGGGGGAGGGGGCGCGCAGCTGCCCTGGCCGCCCTGGCCGCCCCTCCTCTTCTCCCACTAATTCGCTGGGGGACTTCATCTGGGCCAGAGCCTGCACCATGTCAGCGGCGGCGGCGGAGGCGAGGTGTTCATCCGGGTCAACACGCACACCGGCCATCGCGCCATGGACCATCATCAGCTCCTGGCGGGGGGGGGGGGGGATTTGGAGGCATGAGGATGTTTCGCAGGCGCCATTTAAGCAATCAGGCCGAGGACGTGATAGAGATCGGTGGGTTACCCGACTGGATCTGAGCAGAACGTAGATGTGGTTGAAGCTGTGGTTGCGGTGGCGATGGTTTGAGATGCCAGTAGGGGGAGGCACGAGGGAGGGGGATACTGTGGGGAAGGGGATGTGGTTGAAGGAATAAATTCTGAAATCGGGCGCCTAATGAAAATTTCAGTGCGAAACTTGAAACTTGGGCGGGGGAAACACACAACACAGACGAAGCGCGTAAAATACTCGTGTGCGAGAAAAAAGAAAGTTGGCAGATCCCGTCTCCAAAAAAATGTACACGTGTACTTGATTTTTTTGGTCAATGGTACGCCTGGTTTATTAGAAAATAGCGCACAGGTAACCGACTTATGGGTCATTATCGCAAAAAACACAGACGGGTACGGTATAGAAACCGTGTGTTTTGTGATCTTCTAATGATTAACGCAAAAAAATGCACACGGGCACACATGCTAATCAACGCTCAAAGCCCTCAAAGGATGCTCTTACCGACATTGTACATTAATACTACAAACTTAAAGTACTACTGGTAATTTGCTCTAATACTACAAACTTAAACTACTTCTCACAAGCTGCCATCAGGGCATGCTGGCTAGACGTCGGCGTTCTCCTTCCCGGCCTTGTAGGCGGCAGCCCACCGTGCTTCAATCTCCGCCAAGCTCTCCTCACCACGGCGTGCAGCCTCTTTTCTTGCGACGGCGGGACTCTCTTTTCTTGACTGCTTTCCTTTTCCGCTCCTTCTGTGCGGCTTTGGCTGCCTCTAGTTCCACCACCCATTCATCCATGGCAGCCTCAAAGTCCACCCATGTAACTGTCTGGCCGTACAGTGCGGTGGTATTCAAGAGCTCAACCACAAACGACAACAAAAATTTTGCTTCCCTTAAAATTTTGCTCGTTCATTATCGCACACGGTTCATCTCCGTCGCTTTCGGAAACAGTGTGCGCTGAGCCTATTGTGTGTTGTGTTATGATTGGCCAGAACCCCAGCCATGCAGATCGCGCGTGTGCACCGTTGGATGCGCCGCGATCGAACGACAATCCACGTCCCTCACATCACACCCGTGCACCTGTAGCTGGATTGGATTTATATGCCCTAAATGCCTAGAAAATTCACATAACCCCCTAAATATGGTAAATGAGCCCGGAAAAATGCCAAATTTGAACACGGTGATTTGCAGGGTGTATGTTCATCATAGAAAAAAATCCAGGGCAAAGAACGAAGAAAATTTGGATTCCCCTTCAATCTTGAGGATTTCCCTTTTGAAAGCATGGAACTTCCTCGGTAATGGTTCGATTTATGAAGGGCGTGCATGACAACATAAGCCAAACCTTCTCAAATTTTTACCAAGGCACGGTGAGGTCATACCATGGCACCATGCCAGGCGTCATGTTTTTTAAGCATTTATTTCATTTTTTCTATAGTTGAAAACCCAACAAACAAACATTTGTGGTTGACTATTGCCACACATTTCATCGAAATATCTGTCCATTCCTTGTAAAAGGCATGAGAATTTAATAAATGGCACGAGCATGGTTTTCTAGGCCGTTCTTGTGGACCCTTTCATGCATCGACTGTTTGAACTTGAATTATGCGCATTAATGCCTAGGAAATGAACATAATCCCCTAAATATGGCAAATGAACCCAGAAAATTGCCACAAATTTGAACACGGTGATTTGCAGGTTGTATGCTCATCATAGAAAAAACTCGTGGACAAAGGACAAAGGAAAATTTGGATCCCCCTTCAATCTTGGTGATTTCCCCCTCGAAACCATGAAAGTTCCTCGGATGATGGTTCGTTTTATGAAAGGCGCGCATTTCGACATAAGGAAAACATTCTCCAATATTTACCAGGGCATGGTGAGGCCATACCATGGCACCACACCAGGCGTCATGTTTTGCAACCATGTGTTTCATTTTTTGTATAGTTGTTAACCGAGTAAGCGACGCATTTATGGTTGACTGTTGCCACACATTTCCTTGAAATATCTGCACATTCCTTGTAAAAGGCATGAGAATGTACTAAATAACATGAGCATGGTTTTCCAGACCGTTCTTGTGCACCTTTTCATGCACCGATTGTTCGAATTTGAATTATGTCCATTTAATGCCTAGAAAATGCACATAATCCCCTAAATATGGTAAATGAGCCCGGAAAAATGTCAAATTTGAACACATTGCATTTGAGGCGGTATGTTGATCGTTGGAAAAAAACTGAATGGCAAACTAGGACGGAAATATGGATTCCCCTTCAATGTTGGTGATTTCCCTCTCGAAAGCATTGAACTACCTCGGTGATGGTTCGATTTATGAAGGGTGTGCATGACGACATAAATCAAACCTTCTCAGCTTTTAACCAGGGCATGGTGAGGCCATACGATGGCACCGTGCCAGCCGTCATGTTTTTCAAGCACATATTTCATTGTTCTATAGTTGATAACCCAGTAAATGACGCGTTTGTGGTTGACTATTGCCACACATTCCATTGAAATCTCTGCCCATTCCTTGTAAAAGGCTTGAGAAATTACTAAATACCACGAGTATGGTTTTTCTAGACCGTTCTTGTGCACCCTTTCATGCACAAATTGTTTGAATTCGAATTTGAACACGTTGATTAGCAGGGTTTATGTCCATCATAGAAAAAAAACTCATGGATGAAGGACAAAGGAAATTTGGATTCCCATTCAATCTCGTTGATATACTATCACACACGATTCATCTCCGTCGCCTCTATGAACCGTGTGTGTTCACTCACACATGCAAAAGGAAAAGAAAACACTCGCCTACTTCGTCCCCACTCAGTCGCCGCGGACTCCTCCGCAACTCTGCACCCTAAGCTCGACGACTGTTGGCGGCGGGCGTAGGTCGCACTCCAAACGGCACCGGATTTCACCTCCACCGCTTTTCGCCGCCTATCTGCACCGACGTTCTAGACTTTGGTCGACTGGGGTTTTCTGCGGGATTGGGCCGGGGATTTTTCTCATGGAGAAGGTAATCAACTTAATTAGCAAAATATTCACTCATCTCTTATCGCAGTCCGTCCGTCGCTGTTAATCAACTGGCGGGAATCGCCGTGGAATCATTTTTGTTCTAGCTGATTCATTGGTGTTCATTCATGTGTGCATAGTGCGAGCACAAATCGGGCAACTGTGGTCATGGCCAGTAGGAAACGAAGTTCTATCTCGCCATTCCGGATGACTTCAGGGAGCGCTCGGTATGTTCAATCTCAACCTACCACGGTCGGCATGGTCTAAATTTGTGAACATATACCGTCTGTTGCTACATCATCTATATATTTGCATCAAATCTTTGTTACATTATCTATTTTTAATTCTATATTTTTGTACTTTGCTTGCACCTATATATGTATATGTTCTATCAGTTACTCCCATATTTGCATCTTGCTCGGTTATTTCTATATATCTAATTTACGATCTTAATTTTCATTTCAAGCAATACATCCCTTGCTTTGCAAGAACAGGAGTAGAAGGAAATCTTGGGCTTTACTTTGCTGATGACTCCCAGGATGTCATATTGACAACACAACATGGATTTACAATGACGGTTAGTGTAAAACTTGATAAAGATGGTCACTCCTATTTTAATGCAGACCTTTGGAGAAAAATGTCTAAGTGTTATGAACTGAAAGCTGTCAATAAAATTCTAGTGCGTGCACCACAGCCTGGTCTAATTAACATGGATGTTTACTTCCCCAACGTCATCAGCCGATCAAACTCTGATCGAGGTTAGTGTCCTTTCAACTTTCTCCATGCTGTCATATTACTATTTAAGCAACCAATTGATCACTATTTAAGCAACCAATTGTGATATCATATTCTGACTCCGTTCCTAGGCAGTAACAAATTATGTTTACCAATTTATGCGCACTATATATTCTTCTGCCATGTTCTGAATAAATAATACCTTTCCACCTTTTAAGTAGGATATGTTGGATGCATAGTGAATGATCTGTATGTTACTAAGCGTACCAAATTTCACTGGAAGGATTTGAAGCATGTCATAAACTTTGTTGATAATCTGACAGAGATAGCACAGCGTATAAACGCTGGATTTTGGATGGGATTAATTAGGCCTATGGTGCACACATTGAACAAGACCAATTGTGTGCACAAAGCGCTGGTAAAAAGTCTTATTATAATGTTGATGCTCATAAACTATATATCTTCAACGATATGTTACAATTGTTGTTTATTCTACATGTCAACAGAAATTGCCCCCTGTAGCAGTTCCTGGAGCGATTTCCCGGCGTGGTTGAATTACACTTGTGCCCTAATAACGCCAAAGTGATTGCAAGGTACTGCATTTCTCGCAAAAATGGAACCATTCAAATTAACACGTTCTCGCTTCTCGTGGTAATGCATCCATATTGGAAAATTGGAGACATTGTTCTACTCCTGTTCTACCAAGGCACAGGAGGGCTCTTCCTTTTCATTGACGAGATGTCGAGTCGCCGTGATCAAGCTGCTTCCAGTGGATAGTTGTGGTTGTTGGCCCTCAGCCTTTTAAAATGTGCTAGATGTTACTATATATGTTAAGTATGTAGATATGGACCATATGGTTGTTGGCCCTTAGCCTCTTAAAATGTGATAGTTGTCACTATGTTAAGTATGTCGATATGGACCAAATGGTTGTCAAAACCGTGTTACGAAAGATGCTCCTTTTGTCGAATAGTGTAACCACCATATACATGTTACTCAAATGTTGTTACCCAAGTTCATAAATTTTCACGGAAAGTATTAGTATCATACACAGTTCATTGAGTTTAAGCGTGTGCCCGATGTCCAGAAGGCATTTGCATATTAACTGTCCATATTGCAAATTCACACACATGTTCACATAAGGAAACATATGTGTAACATACTAATCATCACTACTAGGAAAAGGCCTGCTAGTGGTGCACCTGTTTTGGCTACTAATGGCGCACTACAGGTGCGCCACTAGCATCACGCCATTAGAATTTTTTACTAATGGCGCATCACAGGTGCGCCATTAGTATCTGGTATACTAACGGCACACCAGGGAGTGCGCCATTAGTATATCCCACGGTGCGCTATTACTATCTGACTTAGTAATGGCGCACCACATAGAAGTGCGCCATTACTAACAATTTTTTTCAATTTTTTTTTCAGAATTTTTTTTCAATTTTTTTTAAAATTCACAATTTTTTTTCTTAATCTCGGGTCACTATGGCTTAATATCAAGCCAATATGCTTAATCTCAAGTCAAATCGCACTCCGTGGTCAAACTCTCCAGAAGGTCACCCATCCTCACTCTACTCCAGCCCGAGCACGCTTAACTTCGCAGTTCTATCCAACCCCAACACCAGCTCACTTCATAGGCACTTGTTGATATATCTATCATATCAATCCTATTAAACCTTCTTGATGTCTAGGACTTTGTTCATGTTCATGAGTGTGATTAAATTTTGAAAAAATATTTCAAACTTCCCGGTCATATTACGTATCAGAATTTGAAAAAAAATTCCAAAAAAAAGTTTTTTTGAAACCAAATTTTTTTTCTGTTACTAGTGGTGCACCTAGCAAATGGTGCACCACTAGTAAGTTTGATTTTTTTTATTTTCCCCTCTAGATCTTAAAAGCCCCGTATCTTTCGTTCTGTTAGGTTTTTGGGGATTTTGAAGATGTTGAACGGGGTTCAAATCGTATGTAACTTTTCCAGTAGATGATTTTTCATATAAAAAACTTTTTAATCCGAGTTCGTATGCAAAAGTTTTGCCCATTTTACAAATTCCAGAGAGATTTTGCAAATAAAGTCGAAATTCATATTTGTAAATTTTCCCAACAAGTAGACCACATATCACATGGGAAACTTATTTTATTTTATTTTTTTGACATTTCCATCATTTTCTTTTATTTTTTCTAAAACTGAAAAGGCGGTCACGGGGGATTTTTGGGCAAAGTTAGTAATGGCGACTTTGAAAAAAATTAAAAAAATTTGTTAGTAGTGGCACACCGAGGGTGTGGTTCGCCATTACTAGTTAAAACTAGTAATGGCGCACTGTGCCCTCGGTGCGCCATTACTAGTTTTGAAAAGAAAAAAAAATTGTTAGTAGTGGCGCACCGAGGGTGTGGTGCGCCATTACTAGTTAAACTAGTAATGGCGCACTGTCCCCTGGTGCGCCATTACTAGTTTTAAAATATATATATATATAAAATTTGTTAGTAGTGGCGCACCGTGGATGTGGTGCGCCATTAGTATTTGGACACAAATGGGGTACCGACACATGGTGCGCCATTAGTATATAGTAGTGGCGCACCACATGTGTGGTGCACCATTAGTGTCCATATTATCTATAGCCCTTTTCCTAGTAGTGCATCGCACACGAGTACTCGCAGACGCATCGTGTGTGTCGGGGATATACCCGCGGCGTAACCCGGCCGGAAGTATAACCCGGCCGGACTGGACGACTCACTGGTAACCCGCCCGGAGCTTGGCGATTCACAGGTAACCCGCCCGATCTTGGCAGTTCATTAGTAACCCGGCGGGCGGGTCAGATGGATGACGAGGCCCAAGGCCCAGAAGGCCGGTTCACGTTTAATGGTGGGCCGGTTTATGAGGAAAGCACAAGGAATATTCCCTTACAAAGGAAGCAAGACTATGACTCCACTTGTAATAGAGTAATCCTAATCCAACTAGGACTAGTCACGTAAACCGCCCCTTCAACATATATAAGGAGGGGCAGGGCTCCCCAATGAGGGACAGGCAATAATCAATAATCTCTAGGGCTAGACACAACTAGGAGAGCCGGTTTACGGCGACTCCCTCAGGAGCGTAATGAGATCTAGCCTCAAACAACATGTAGGGTTATTACCGGATGATGTTTCCCGGGGCCCGAAGCTGTCTAAATCCTCGTCTTGTGTTGCATCTCTCGATTTCGCTCAACCCCTCTCAAGTTACTGCATAGATGCGCTGGCCTCATGACTAAGTCCTCACCCTAGGATATCTGACGTGACAATTCCACGACAGTTGGCGCCCACCGTTGGGCCTGCGCACGGTGGTGTTGAGGTCTTGAAGGGATCTCTTCAGGGATCGAGGAGCTCGTGATTAGACAGATGAAAGTTTTGAGTTCAAGAAAATTAAGATGGCATCGGGTGCGTCGCCGCCGCTGCAAGTCTCAATTAAAAAGCGTTGCTGGGCATTATGATCTCCGCCACAGCAATAAGGAAAGAAAAAAAGATCAAGTATGACCATGACCCGAAGAAGGACATGGGTTCTGCAGTAACCCTCGCTCTGAGTCGTCGCCTGTGATTGTGCTGCGCCGTCCCGGTTTACCCTGCCTGGTTTGACCCGCCCGAGGTTGTCAACTACGGGACTGGCTTGCTCGGCCTCTCCTCGGTCCGCTGAGCCGGTGCTGTCGTAACCCGCCGCCGTCACCCTATGTGATCTGTAAAACTTAGCAGGTTCTATCTACCCAGGCAGTTGTGTTAAGCTAAATCCATGAAGACCAGTGCAATCCGTGAATCGTCGTACTATATTACGAGAAGTAGTCTGATACTATACGTCTGACTTCAAGGGCTCAAGACCCGAGGCTGCCTATGAGCTAAACCAGCAATCGCGTGAAAGCTCAGCTTTTGGGAAGGAGTAATCTATACAGCAAGATTCAGATTTGTTTTTTAATCATTCCTTTGATCAAACTAGCCACGAGTACTAGTACATGAATCTACTAGTAGTATTTGTTCAGTACTTTCAAAGGGAAGAAGACCACGACCCGGATTCTGCTCCGTTGCCGAGTTGCCCGCGGCGTCCAAGTCACCGTCAAGCCGCCTCCTCTGCGACTGGTACCTACGCAGTGTCACGCACGTGACCACGGCTGCATATCACACGGGAGATCTGCTGGGTCAAAGGAAACAGTGGAAAAAGGAAGCAGTGGAGCTAGTGTCACACCAGAAGCATCAATGCAAATATTGCAGTATGGACAAGCTGGCCAGAAGGAAAAATCAACATACATGAAACGACTTAAGTACTATTAGTACTGTCTCCGCGATCCAACATTAGCATAAACATTGGACCGGCAAAAAAATATCAGGTTATATTTATCCTATATATTTTGTTAAGTACGTGTTAATTTCCTTCGACAAACAACTACTCTGCTCTGCTGTATTTTTTGAACGCAGGATAATTGTTCACTGCAAATGTGTTTTATACCACGAACTACAGAGCATGTACTGGCAACATTGCGCCTGACGGACGCGCACAAGTCGCCACCCTTGCGGCCCGGACTACTTCGACTAATCGGGACCGTGCTTGTGACCGACTCGACCGTCCGCACCGGCTTACAATGCTGCGGCCGACTCATCTGTCCGAACCGCCGGGAGCGCTGTTTCTACCGTGTTGAGCTGCCTCTGCTATGATTGAGCCGCCGGGGCCGCGTTGAGCCGCCTCTGCCATGTTGAGCCACCGGGGTTCTGTCTGAGCTGTCTCTGTCGCGTTGAACGGTCATCCGTCGTCCAAACAAATCAGGTGATATCCATCCAGTTTATTTTTATCAGCACTTATTAATTTTTTGAAAACAACCACTCTGCCCTATAGTGTTGTTATATACAGCTGTCGCCCCAGCGGTCCGGTATACATCAACGCGCCGGCCGACTCGCCCGTCCGCACAACCTTACAACGCCACGGACGACTTGCCCGTCCGCCCCCGCGGCCGTCTCTCGCGACCGCGCCGGCTTACAACGTCGTGGCCGTCTTTCGCGACCACGCCGGTTTACAACAAGGAGGACAACTTGCCTGTCCGCACCGATTTACAACGCTGCGGCCGGTTCATCTGTTTGTGCCGCCTTTGATGTTGCGGTCGTCCTTGTCGTCCGTCTCTCGCGGCCTGGTCTACATCAGCATACCGGGACGCACCTGTCTGCATGAGCTGTTTATTGGGCATGAGCAAGTCATAGCTTGGGTAGCCCGGTTTTCTTTCAAATTGGAGGCAAATTATCATCAACCGCCATTTGCACTGGATGGCTCAATGGGCAGGCGCACAAGTCGCCGCCACTACAGTTTTGTTAACTTCAAATCGCTAGTTGGAAGGAACCATTGGCCGAGTTGCTGACACGGCTCATACGGGATCATTTATAACCCGCTGCAGTCACCTCAACCTTCTATGGATTCACATCGTGCTATCAACACCAATGATATACAAGTTATGCCGGTTTATATCACGGTCAAAATATGGCGAATCTAAACAACTCCTTGAGTCACCTTTGAGACTCGGGGGCTATGATGACATGATTCAGCAAATCTTGCCAGTTTCAGCAAATTTAAAGAACCCCAGGACGATGGAGGGACAGATAACCCGGTCCCGGTGGCTACTGTTATATTGATGAAAATTTAAAGGCCGTCAGAAAATTTCCAGTTTAGAAAGTATATGACAGTTACGAAATCCCGGCTCAATGAAGAAGTTCCGGGTCATCAGAAAGGATTCCGGTTTAAAAACCGGCTCAAGGGAAGTCAGTCTCACTGAAGCTCTCAATATCCGGTTTACAATCCGGTTCAAGGGAAATCTATTCTCCCACAAAGCTCTGAAGCGCTCAAATCTGGTTTAAAAATGTCCGGTTCAAAAAGGAATTAACTTCTCGCAAGTTCGAGTTGAAAGGCCGTCAGAAAATTTCCTGCTAAAAATGAAGATTCCGGTTTGCAATCCGGTTTAAGGGAAATCTGTTCTCCCACAAAGATTTGAAGCTCTCAATATCCGGTTCAAAATCCCGATTCAAGAAGGATTTATCTCTTGCAAAAAGTTAATGGTTGCCGAAGAGGACCTGCTGCCATGATGCGCGGTTCAAACATGGGTATCCTGCCTTATTGGCTTATCATATTATTGATCACTTGGGGGCTTGGTCGTATCCAAACCATAGCCATGCCTCTTGATCGGTGCAATGCCACAGCATCACTTGGGAGCTTGGTCGTATCCGAACCATCGCTACGCCTCTTGATCGGCGTAATGCCACAGCATCACTTGGGAGCTTGGTCGAACCCGAACCATAGCTACGCCTCTTGATTGGCGTAATGCCACAGCATCACTTGGGGGCTTGGTCGAACCCGAACCATAGCAACACCTCTTGATCGGCGTAATGCCACAGCATCACTTGGGGGCTTGGTCGAACCCGAACCATAGCAACACCTCTTGATCAAATTTGGGGCCTGGCAGCTCGTGAAAAGCCTTGACTACAACGGTTTTATTTGCCTTTTGCTAAGTTTTTCTTTCTTTTGATAAGATTTGTGATGTTTCTAAACCGGTGTTCATTAACCCGGCTTGACTTTCAACTACAAGTTGTCAGTATATGATTAGTCATAATCCGGAGATTATCAACCCGATCTGGTTTTGACTACAAGTCGCCAGTATTATATATGGTTAATCCGGTGTTTATCACAACCCGGCACGGTTTTATCATAAACCGGCACAATATGGAAGGAGTTATCAGTACTCAAGATTGGGGTTATCACCCTTACTACAAAAAGTTGGTAAACCAACGATGTGATTCAATGTCACAGGTATGATATATTTCATATTTGATTATTCTTAAGTGCAGCCTTGGTTATAAACCCGGGTTATATGTTGGGCATTATGACCCGTCCGGCGATAAACCGCCAGGACACTTTAAACTTGTTGTATGCAGAAACAGGTTGAATAAAGCATGATTATAAATCACCGGTGTTAACCGGCCTGGCTTTCGACTATATGTCGCCAGTATGATGATAAATTATCCGGTGTTTATTAAACCGGCCTGGCTCTGGACTATAAGTCGCCAGTATATATTTGGATTGCGCCATTGGAATCATGCGCTTATAAATCATTGGGTTATATTATTCAAATAGCCAAACTTGGCTGAATTTTCATTATGATATTGAATGAATAAGGTTTTCATACCGGATTATATTATCTTGAATTGCCAACATGGCTGGATTTTATTATGGTTATTAATAACCGATATTATTGAGGTTTTCAAAGTCGCTTTAGCGCAATGGCTATTATTTTATCAAAGGATATGATTTATTCTACAATGGAAGGAATAGTCCCGAGTCGCTGCAGGCTTACGACCCGGCACTTGGGGGCTACAATATTCAAATTGAGATTACATGCAAGTCTCATGTCGCTGCAAACATGCACCATGATACTTGGGAGCTAATTCAAAGTCATTTTTATTGGCCTTATTGAAGACCCGACTCATCACATCATAATGAGCCGGCCCTTGGGGGCTACCAATTGCTCCTGTTAAACATTCAAGGTATACAAGCCTTAATCCATTATATTAAAGGGTTCATTGCTCAGTTGGTAAAGCACAAAGCTCTTAACCTTGTGGACGTGGGTTCAAGCCCTACAATTGAAGCTACATTATAAGATGTTATTTTCATTGAAGTATATATCAAGTCCCGGTTCAGTATTATCTTACTAAGCCGACCCTTGGGGGCTACATTGATTGAAGTTTTTATAAGCAATTCCAAGTCCCAGGTTGCTGCAATCATGACAACCCGGCACTTGGGGGCTACATATATGGAGTATTCAGTTTATATGATTGAGATGAACAAACCGGATTTCTTCAAGGTTGAAAACACTTATTGGAGCAAGTCTTAAGTTATCACTATGTTCTCCTCTTAAGACTTGGGGGCTACAGGTATTATGCATATAAAGGAGGAACGTCTTCAGTTTATCAGTTTTGAGCAAATCAGGAAGATCAATTACATGACCCGGTGTCGACAACAATTATGACCTGTTGCCATCAATATTTATAAACCGGCAATTTTGACAATGATAAACCAGCAAGTTCTACATTTTCAAACCGGTGGATATCAGTTGAATATTTGAAGACCAATATTTTTGTCAAGTCAGCGCATTGAAGGCGGATTCAAATGGATTCTTTATTTACGAAATATCTTCTGCAAGTAAATTGATTATGAAGCTGGTCTATTGACTCGGATTTTCTAGGAGGAGGAAATGACAAGGACTTAAGGATGATCAGATGCCGGTTTACAAGAATTCTTAACCCGGAGCATAATCTGTCAAATTTGTTCTTGTGTTTGTTTTACAGGATCAGTTTAACATGGATAAATCCAAATTAAACTGGGGGCTAATGTCGGGGATATACCCCGCGGCGTAACCCGGCCGGAAGTATAACCCGACCGGACTGGACGACTCACTGGTAACCCGCCCGGAGCTTGGCGATTCACGGGTAACCCGCCCGATCTTGGCGGTTCATTAGTAACCCGGCGGGCGGGTCAGATGGATGACGAGGCCCAAGGCCCAGAAGGATGGTTCACGTTTAATGGTGGGCCGGTTTATGAGGAAAGCACAAGGAATATTCCCTTACAAAGGAAGCAAGACTAGGACTCCACTTGTAATAGAGTAATCCTAATCCAACTAGGACTAGTCATGTAAACCGCCCCTTCAACATATATAAGGAGGGGCAGGGCTCCCCAAAGAGGGATAGGCAACAATCAATAATCTCTAGGGCTAGACACAACTAGGAGAGCCGGTTTACGGCGACTCCCTCATGAACGTAATGAGATCTAGCCTCAAACAGCATGTAGGATTATTACCGGATGATGTTTCCCGGGGCCCGAAGCTGTCTAAATCCTCGTCTTGTGTTGCGTCTCTCGATTCCGCTCAACCCCTCTCAAGCTACTGCATAGATGCGCTGGCCTCACGACTAAGTCCTCACCCTAGGACATCTGACGTGACAATTCCACGACAGTGTGCGATACTCCTAGCCACCGCAAGCAACTAGTTTGCATTTTTCAAAGTTCTTTGTACACATAGAATCACACACGAAGTAACTGTATTGACTGTCTGTGTTGTAATTTCTCATCGCAAATAGTTCATCTGAGTCGGCTGTTTGCCACGTATCACACACATCTTGTTTACACGACTCGTTTGTGTGCTTTTGGCTCATCGCAAAAAGTTCATCCATGTGAACTATATGCTGCATATCACAGACATCTTGTTAAATTGAACCGTTTCTGTTGTGTTCCCTAATCGAAAACAGTTCGTCCGAGTGAACCGTATGCCGTATATCGCACGCACATTGATATGGCTGCCCGTTTCTGTTGTTCTACCTCATCGCAACAGTTCGAATGGATTAACCGTGTGTCCTGCATCGCACACACATTGTTATGGCTTCCAGTTTCTGTTGTTCTGCCTCATCGCAGAAAGTTTGAATGCATTAACCGTATGCCCTGCATCGCACATGCAACTAAAATCTTAACCATGTTTGATGCATCCATCATCGCAAACGTTTTGCACCTTTTTTGACGGGTTTTTTTACACCACCGTTTGCGATTATTGCATCGCACACAGTTTCGGCAAAGGGGCTCTGATCGTAGTGTCGCGTTAGCAGTATCCTGCAGTAGTGCATACCTATCGGTATTTGTGAGGATGTGCCCGTTGTTGTTGCTAATGTTACTATTTTGACTGACTTTGTTATACTTGAGACGCCCGAGGACGATAACATGTCGATTATCCTAGGTAGACCCTTCTTGAATACTTCAGGGGCTGTTATTGATTGCAATAAAAGCAAGGTCACTTTTCATATCGATGGTAATGAGCATACGGTGCACTTTCCAAAGAAACAATTCCAAGTGAATAGTATTAATGTTATTGAAAAATCTCCGACAATCACTATTGGAAGTTTTCAAATACCTCTACCTACTGTCAAAAAGAAATATGAAATGCTTATTTTTGGGGACATTCATATCCCCATTGAGGTAACTTAGTGATTTACGAAAGTTCTTCGGTTTCATGCTAATCGAAAGTGGTTGTTAATAAGAACTGATCAACCTTATTAATGGATCATTTTTGAGCAGTATGAAGTGGATGAATTTAGTAAGCACTACCTTCTGTCCTTACTTTTTGCTTTCTGTTTTATTTGTTATATGAAATAAAATGCCTTGTTTTGTCTGTTTTCTGAATTTCCCGTGCAATAAAAAATGACCCAAAAATAAAAGTTATCAGAATGCCCTGAAAATTTAATACGATTTTTTCTGAATATTTCTGAATTTCTGGTGCAAATAATATCAGAGGGAGGTGCACCAGGTGGGCACAACCAACCTGGGCGCGCCAGGACCCCCAGGCGCGTCCTGGTGGGTTGTGGTCCCCACGTGGGCCCCCTCACTTATCTCTTCATCCCACATCATCACTTACCTCCAGAAAAAAAATCTCCATTGCTATCTCTCCCATGTTCTTGCTCTCAAACCCGTGGATTTCGATCTCTTTGCTCGAAGCTCCGTTTCCGAAACTGTTTCGGGGGATTGTTGCTTGGTATGTGACTCCATCGTTTGTCCAATTAGTTTTTGTTTTTGTGGTTTATATTTTGAATAATTAGCTACTCTTGGTGCTGCTGTAGATGAGCTTGCATGTTGAATTCCTAGAGTTCAAAGTAGTTTGAATTCTTGCTATGGCCTCTATGTATCCCTATGAGTAGTTGGTATCATTTTTGTGAAGTTTTGTTGAGAAAATTTTGTGGGCTAATAAATTTCAGAATTTTGTTCATAGGAAAACCATAAATGTCTTTAGGAAGTTTGGCTCTAAGAAAAACTCCAAGGGTGTGATTGGGAAGTCATATGATAGTGATCTCCATCCTTGGAGGTTGGCGGAAGTACGGCCGTGTGAATGGCCGCACACCCCGTTCCTGGAGGAGGCTGGAATCCTTCAAGAGTTCACACAATATGCTGCTAATGCCGGCCTCACCGATTTCATCGCAGATGAGTGTGAACAGCATCAAATCCTCACAAACATCTTTGTTTAAAGTTTTACTTTCCTGCCTAGGAATAATCCTCCTGAAGTGAGCTTTGATTTATATGCTAAAAACCATCAGATACCACTTACTGAATTTTGTGACATATGCATGATCCCTTCTGATGGGAGTTTAGCCGAGCCTAGGCCGGCTGGGTTTGAGGCCTTTTATCACACTTTGACAGTGGGAGATGAGAGAGGGGTGTCAGCTACCACTGTCGTTGGCTTGCATCTTCCTGTTGTTCATTACTTTGCACTTCTCATTAGAAAATGCTTGCTTGCTAGGGAGAAGCTGGGTGGACTTAGTGTTGGGGAACATAGTAATTTCAAAAAAATTCCTACGCACACGCAAGATCATGGTGATGCATAGCAACGAGAGGGGAGAGTGTGTCCACGTACCCTCGTAGACCGAAAGCAGAAGCGTTAGAACAACGCGGTTGATGTAGTCGTACGTCTTCACGATCCAACCGATCAAGTACCGAACGCACGGCACCTCCGAGTTCAGCACACGTTCAGCTCGATAACGTCCCTCGAACTCCGATCCAGCCGAGCTTTGAGGGAGAGTTCCGTCAGCACGACGGCGTGGTGACGACGATGATGTTCTACCGATGCAGGGCTTCGCCTAAGCACCGCTACGATATTATCGAGGTGGATTATGGTGGAGGGGGCACCACACACGGCTAAGAGATCAAGAGATCAATTGTTGTGTCTATGGGGTGCCCCCTGCCCCCGTATATAAAGGAGCAAGGGAGGGAGAGGCGGCCGACCAGGAGGAGGCGCGCCAGGAGGAGTCCTACTCCCACCGGGAGTAGGACTCCCTCCTTTCCTAGTTGGAGTAGGAGAAGGGGAAGGAGGAGGGAGAGAGGAAGGAAAGGGGGGTGCCCCCCTCCTTGTCCAATTCGGACTAGATGGGGAGGGGGGTGCGGCCTGCCCTGGCCGCCCCTCCTCTTCTCCACTAAGGCCCATGTAGGCCCATTAAACCCCCGGGGGGGGTTCCGGTAACCCCCGGTACTCCCGTAAAATCCCGATTTCACCCGGAACACTTCCGATATCCAAATATAGGCTTCCAATATATCAATCTTCTTGTCTCGGCCATTTCGAGACTCCTCGTCATTTCCGTGATCACATCCGGGACTCCGAACTATCTTCGGTACATCAAAATACATAAACTCATAGTATAACTGTCATCAAACTTTAAGCGTGCGGACCCTACGGGTTCGAGAACTATGTAGACATGACCGAGACACGTCTCCGGTCAATAACCAATAGCGGAACCTGGATGCTCATATTGGCTCCCACATATTCTACGAAGATCTTTATCGGTCAGACCGCATAACAACATACGTTGTTCCCTTTGTCATCGGTATGTTACTTGACCGAGATTTGATCGTCGGTATCTCAATACCTAGTTCAATCTCGTTACCGGCAAGTCTCTTTACTCATTCCGTAATACATCATATCGCAACTAACTCATTAGTCACAATGCTTGCAAGGCTTATAGTGACGTGCATTACCGAGAGGTCCCAGAGTTACCTCTCCGACAATCGGAGTGACAAATCCTAATCTCGAAATACGCCAACCCAACAAGTACCTTCGGAGACACCTGTAGAGCACCTTTATAATCACCCAGTTACGTTGTGATGTTTGGTAGCACACAATGTGTTCCTCCGGTAAACGGGAGTTGCATAATCTCATAGTCATAGGAACATGTATAAGTCATGAAGAAAGCAATAGCAACATACTAAACGATCAAGTGCTAAGCTAACGGAATGGGTCAAGTCAATCACATCATTCTCCTAATGATGTGACCCCGTTAATCAAATGACAACTCATGTCTATGGCTAGCAAACATAACCATGTTTGATCAATGAGCTAGTCAAGTAGAGGCATACTAGTGACACTCTGTTTGTCTATGTACTCACAAATGTATTATGTTTCCGGTTAATACAATTCTAGCATGAATAATAAACATTTATCATGAAATAAGGAAATAAATAATAACTTTATTCTTGCCTCTAGGGAATATTTCCTTCAGTCTCCCACTTGCACTAGAGTCAATAATCTAGATCACATCGCCATGTGATTTAACATCAATAGTTCACATCACCATGTGATTAACACCCATAGTTCACATCATCATGTGACCAACACCCAAAGGGTTTACTAGAGTCAATAATCTAGTTCACATCGCTATGTGATTAACACTCAAAGAGTACTAAGGTGTGATCATGTTTTGCTTGTGAGAGAAGTTTAGTCAACGGGTCTGCCATATTCAGATCCGTATGTATTTTGCAAATTTCTATGTCTACAATGCTCTGCACGGACCTACTTTAGCTAATTGCTCCCACTTTCAATATGTATCCAGATTAAGACTTAGAGTCATCTGGGTCAGTGCCAACTTGTATCGACGTAACCCTTTACGACGAACCTTTTGTTACCTCCATAATCGAGAAACATATCCTTATTCCACTAAGGATAATTTTGACCGCTGTTCAGTGATCTACTCCTTGATCACTATTGTACTCCCTTGATAAAATCAGTGTAGGGTATACAATAGATCTGGTACACAACATGGCATACTTTATAGAACCTATGGCTGAGGCATAGGGAATGACTTTCATTCTCTTTCTATCTTCTGCCGTGGTCGGGCTTTGAGTCTTACTCAATTTCACACCTTGTAACACAGGCAAGAACTCTTTCTTTGACTGTTCTATTTTGAACTACTTCAAAATCTTGTTAAGGTATGTACTCATTAAAAAACTTATCAAGCATCTTGATCTATCTCTATAGATCTTGATGCTCAAGATGTAAGCAGCTTCACCGAGGTCTTTCTTTGAAAAAAACTGCTTTCAAACACTCCTTTATGCTTTTCAGAATAATTCTACATTATTTCTGACCAACAATATGTCATTCACATATACTTATCAGAAATGTTGTAGTGCTCCCACTCACTTTCTTGTAAATACAGGCTTCACCTCAAGTTTGTATAAAACTATATGCTTTGATCAATTCATCAAACCGTATATTCCAACTCCGAGATGCTTGCCCTAGTCCATAGATGGATCGCTGGAGCTTGCATATTTTGTTAGCACCTTTAGGATTGACAAAACCTTCTTGTTGCATCATATACAACTCTTCTTTAATAAATCCATTAAGGAATGCAGTTTTGTTTATCCATTTGCCAGATTTCATAAAATGCGGCAATTGCTAACATGATTCGGACAGACTTAAGCATAGATACGAATGAGAAACTCTCTTCGTAGTCAACACCTTGAACTTGTCGAAAACCTTTTTGCGACAATTCTAGCTTTGTAGATAGTAACACTACTATCAGCGTCCGTCTTCCACTTGAGGATCCATTTAATCTCAATGGCTCACCAATCATCGGGCAAGTCAATCAAAGTCCATACTTTGTTCTCATACAAAGATCCCATCTCAGATTTTGCCTCAAGCCATTTTACGGAATCTGGGCTCATCATCGCTTCCTCATAGTTCGTAGGTTCGTCATGGTCAAGTAACATGACCTCCAGAATAGGATTACCGTACCACTCTGGTGCGGATCTTACTCTGGTTGACCTACGAGGTTCGGTATTAACTTGATCTGAAGTTTCATGATCATTATCATTAGCTTCCTCACTAATTGGTGTAGGTGTCACAGGAACCGGTTTCTGTGATGAACTACTTTCCAATAAGGGAGCAGGTATAGTTACCTCATCAAGTTCTACTTTCCTCCCACTCACTTCTTTCGAGAGAAACTCCTTCTCTAGAAAGGATCCATTCTTAGCAACCAATTTGCCTTCGGATCTGTGATAGAAGATATACCCAATAGTCTCCTTTGGGTATCCTATGAAGACGCATTTCTCCGATTTGGTTTCAAGCTTATCATGTTGAAACTGTTTCACATAAGCATCGCAAC
Source organism: Aegilops tauschii subsp. strangulata (assembly GCF_002575655.3). Lineage (NCBI taxonomy): Eukaryota > Viridiplantae > Streptophyta > Magnoliopsida > Poales > Poaceae > Aegilops > Aegilops tauschii. The sequence goes on along the minus strand of NC_053039.3, from coordinate 567,237,768 downwards.
CCCAAACTTTAAGAAACGACAACTTTGGTTTCTTGCCAAACCACAGTTCATAAGGTGTCATCTCAACGGATTTAGATGGTGCCCTTTTTAACGTGAATGCAGCTGCCTCTGATGCATAACCCCAAAACGATAGTGGTAGATTGCTAAGAAACATCATAGATCGCACCATATCTAATAAAGTACGGTTATGACGTCCGGACACACCATTACACTGTGGTGTTCCAGGTGGCGTGAGTTGCGAAACTATTCCGCATTGTTTCAAATGAAGACCAAACTCGTAACTCAAATATTCTCCTCCACGATCAGATCGTACAAACTTTATTTTCTTGTTACGATGATTTTCCACTTCACTCTGAAATTATATGAACTTTTCAAATGTTTCAGACTTTATGTTTCATCAAGTAGATATACCCATATCTGCTCAAATCATCTGTGAAGGTCAGAAAATAACGATACCTGCTGCGAGCCTCAATATTCATCGGACCACATACATCAGTATGTATGATTTCCAACAAATCTATTGCTCGCTCCATTGTTCCGGAGAACGGCATTTTAGTCATCTTGCCCAAGAGGCATGGTTCACAAGCATCAAGTGATTCGTAATCAAGTGATTCGTAATCAAGTGATTCCAAAAGCCCATCAGCATGGAGTTTCTTCATGCGCTTTACACCAATATGACCTAAACGGCAGTGCCACAAATAAGTTGCACTATCATTATTAACTTTGCATCTTTTGGCTTCAATATTATGAATATGTGTATCACTACGATCGAGATCCAACGAACCATTTTCATTGGGTGTGTAACCATATAAGGTTTTATTCATGTAAACAGAACAACAATTATTCTCTAACTTAAATGAATAACCGTATTACAATAAACATGATCAAACACTACAAAAAAAAGACACATCCGTGACATTTTGGGCTGAACGAATTTTTTCTGTCATACATATGACACTTCTATGACGATAATTGTGACAAAACCCGGTATCATCATAGATGTGGTGGGCTCCTACTTCTATGACAAAAAATCATGACAGAAAATGGGCTTTTCGTCCTGGGCTGGCCGGAGACGCAGCTGCATGACATTCTTTGGGCCGTCCATGACGGAAAAAACCGTGGTAGAAGCGAGGGCGAGGAAAATTTCGGGGAGTTCCCGGTTACGGTGGGAGGTCGGGGGCCGAGCGATGCGCGTTTCTCTCGTACACGTACGCGCGTGTGTGCAAGGCGTTGGCTCTAACTGAACCCGAGCGAGGCGTTGGGCTCTAACTGAACCCGAGTGATTGCACTGCAGGCTACACGTTACTGAACCAGAGCGATCGATCGATGGCTGTTAACTGAAACCGATCGAGCAATTCCTTCGCTACTGCTGCTAACTGAAGCCGATCGATGCTGCCTCTGGGATGAACAGTGAGCGCTGCGGGGGGTTTGGATGAATAGTGAGCGGTGGCGTTGCCTCTGGATGAACAGGACCCCGTGGTGTGGTGGAGGGCTGGATGAACAGTAGACGGTGGAGGGGTGCCCGTGGAGGGGTGGTTGAACAGGACCCCGTGGTGTGGAGGGCTGGATGAACAGTAGACGGTGGAGGGGTGCCCGTGGAGGGGTGGTTGAACAGTAGCCGATGGAGTAGCGCGCGGTGGAGGCTGGATGAACAGGAGCCCGTGGAGGCTGGAGGAGGTCGACGGTAGCCCGTGGAGGCTAGAGGAGGTCGACGGTGGAGATGAACAGTATCCCGTGGAGTCCCGTTTTGCGGTACGCCACACCCCTCCCGATGAACAGGACCCCCGTTTCGATCGTAGGAGGTCCGTTTCGTCCGTTTTGCGGTACGCCACACCCCTCCCGATCAACAGGACCCCCGTTTCGACTGTAGGAGGTCCGTTTCGTCCGTCTTGCGGTACGCCACACACATCCCGATCAACAGGACCCCTGTTTCGACCGTAGGAGGTCCGTTACCTCCGTTTTGCGGTACGCCACACCCCTCGCGATCAACAGGACCCCGTTCCGAACATAGGAGGTCCGTTTCCTCCATTGTGCGGTACGCCAGGCATCGTTTCCATCGCCTGTTCTGTCCAAGCCCTCCCGATGAACACGACCACGCATTCCGTTCCGACCCAGCCGGTTGGCTCCCACGCGTTCCGTTGCCTCCCGATGAACACGACGCATTCCGTTGCCTCCCCATGAACACGACGCATTCCGTTAACTCCCCATGAACACGACGACGACGCTGTTTCACCGTTCTGACCCAGCCATGTCAACGAGCCCTCGCCGTACGTATGCGCGAGTAGGCGTTCGAGACCCCGCCCGTATGTACACATACGTGGCCGTATTTTCTTTCTTGCACCCTGGCCGCTGTACGTACGTGTACATGCTACGTGCGCGCCTCTACTACGACGCGTGCGCGCCTCTACATCCACCAGTATATATGTACGTAGAGGTTCGCGACCAGAATGACAACGCTACGTATGCTTCGACCAGGTGGGTTCCGACTGTCAGGCACTTCCTTGCGTGCGAAGATGTAGCTGGTGGGTCCCAGCAGTCAGGGGGGCGAATTGTTTTGTTTTTTTTGCCCGGACGCACTTCCTTGCGTGCGAAGGTGTAGCTGGTGGGTCCCAGCAGTCAGGGGGGAAACATTTTTTTCACGAAATACGGTGGCCCGTCCGGTGGGTCCCCGCTGTCCGGTGGAGGAATAATTATTTTGCGCGTAATAAGGAGGCACTTCCTTGCTGCGGCCGTGGACCCAGCTGTCAGCGTCTCCACGCACAGTACTCTTTCGATGTAAGTCGGTCGTTGACCACATTGACCACGCCGCGCCGAGAGCACCATGGCGGTGGACGACGGCGAGGCCTAGGAAGGGGACGACATGGAGGCAGGGAAGACTCGGCAGTAGTTTCCCACACGGAGGGGAGTACGACTGTACGAGGGTTTACTGGTTCGTCTCCCGTCGCCGGAGAATAACAGCAGGTGTGGGTGAGTAGAGGGATGGCTAGGCCAGCGATGGGAGTACGGTGGGGCGGTGAGGCCTGCGCGGCAGCATAGCCGGCCGCGGGGAGGAGGGAGCAGGCAGTCCCGCCGGCGCTTGTTTGAGCGGCTGGAGCAGGAAGAGCAGAGATTGAAGAAGCACGACGGCCGTTGGATGGACATCCAACAGTCAGTGCTTGTGCGTCAACCTTTTTTTAGGAAAGCCTCAAATCTGTGGAAAACAGCATACAGCCCATCTGCCATTATTTCTAATAATTTACAGCCCATTTGCTAATTCTTAAGTTTTTTTGGAGCCCATATTCTTTTTGTTAGCATTACAGCCCATATTGTGGCCACGGTTAAAAAATTACATGAAATTTTGCATATTTCGGTGCGGTCCGAACTGTTTTTAATCCCGAAATTTTGACTCACATTCAAACTGATTTTAAAAATAAATGTATATCAATATAAAATCCAACAAATTCTCCATGCATAAAAATTAATGTAATTTAAAATCTTGAAATAAAAAAAAAGATATTTAAAACTATTGCCGGTTTGATGTGTTTTAAAAATGTACAACCCATTTCTCATTACTGATGGGCCATTTTCTCGGCCAGCCGAATGAAAGCTCTCCTCGTCTTGAAAGATTTGCAGCCCAACAGGCCTGACAAAGCGACTTACTTGGCAAATCGCAAAAATAACTGGGTTGTGGCCGTGGACCCAGCTGTCAGCCTCTCTACGTACAATACTCTTCCGATGGAAGTCGTTCCTTGACCACGTTGACCATGCCGCGCGGAGAGCACCACGGCGGTGGACGACGGCGAGGCCTAGGAAGGGGACGACGCGGAGCAGGGGAAGACGCGGCAGTGGAAGCCCGCGCGGAGAGGAGTACGAGGGTTCACTGGTTCGGCTGCGGTGGCAGGCTGCCGTCGCCGCAGGGCCTGGCTAGCGGTGGGAATAGTAGGGGGCGGTGAGGCCTCTGCGGTAGCACAGCCGGCCACGGGAGTCAGGAGCATGCGGCATGACCGACGCTGCTTTGGGTGGCTGGAGCAAGAATACCAGAGGTTGAAGAAGCACTACGACCGTTGGATGGACATCGTACGGTCACTGGAGCTAGAATCGTTCATATTGACTAAGTTGACAAAGCCCTTCGTCCCCGTCAACTTAGTAGGCCCACAAGTCAGCCTCCCACCAAGGTGGGTCCCAGCTAGCCAGGGGAGTATTCTTTTTTTGTGCGTAATAAGGAGGCACTTCCGGTGGGTCCGAGCTGACAGCGGGGGGAACGTTTTTTCGTGAAATACGGTGGCCCGTCCGGTGCGTCCCAGCAGTCAGGGGGAAATGATTTTTTTCGCAAAATACTGGTGGCCCGTCCGGTGGGTCCCCGCTGTCAGGTGGAGGAATAATTATTTTCCACGTAATAAGGAGGCACTTCCTTGCGGCTGCCGTGGACCCAGCTGTCAGCCTCTCCATGTACAGTACTCTTCCGATGGAAGTCGGTCATTGACCACATTGACCACGCCGCGCCGAGAGCACCATGGCGGTGGACGACGGCGAGGCCTAGGAAGGGGACGACGCGGAGCCGGGCAAGACGCGGCAGTGGATGCCCACGCGGAGAGGAGTACGAGCGTTCACTGGTTCGGCTGCGGTGTGAGGCTGCCGTCGCCGCAGAATAACAGGGGATGTGGGTGAGTGGAGGGATGGCCTGGCCAGCGGTGGGAGTAGTAGGGGGCGGTGAGGCCTCCGCGGCAGCACAGACGGCCACAGGAGGCAGGAGCAGGCGGCACGACCGGCGCTGCTTTGGGCGGCTGGAGCAAGAAGACCAGAGGTTGAAGAAGCACGACGGCCGTTGGATGGACATCGTACGGTCACTGCAGCTAGAATCGTTTAGATTGACTAAGTTGACAAAGCCCTTGGTACGTCAACTTTTTTTGAATGCATGCAGATCAGCTTAGTAGGCCCACAGGTCAGCTTCCGAAACGGTGCGCCCCAGATGTCAGGGGGAGGAATCATTTTTTGGGCGGGTGAAGCTAGAATATCCGAGATTGAAGAAGAAGCACGGCATCCGTTGGATGGACATCCAACGGCCACTGTTGCTAGAACCGTGTGTTGACTATAAGTTGACAAAGCCTTGCATACACGTCAACTCTGTTTTTTTAGGGGACGCATCAACTTAGTAAGGCCAGAAGTGTGTGGCAGAGAACTTATAGCCCATTTGAGATTTGTAAGAATGTGTAGCCCATTTTTGAATTCTAATGGAATTTACTACAGCCCATTTACAGTTTGTTAAAAGTACAACCCATTTCAACCAACCGTTCAAAACAGAATTCAATAAGATTTCCCACATTTTGATGGGATCCGAAATATTTTTATCCCGAAATTTCTAGTCAAATTAAATACAATTTCAATATAAATTTATATTACATAAAAATCCAACGAAACATTGCGCTCGCAACAATTAATGAAATTAAAATTTTCAATATCCAAAAATAATATTTTATAAAGTAATCACGTGTTTGGTGCATTTTTTATACTTACTGCCCAGTTTTTATAATTACATCCCATTTATTATTTCTTAAAGCCCATTTTCTTGTTAAGCCTAATGCATCCCTCCTAGGAAAGATTTGCAGCCCAGCGGGGCGGAGAATAACAACTTGACCTTGCCTGGGTATTCCTAAAAAAAAGTATAGCTGGGCTAGCCATTTTCAGCTTGAAAAAAATTAATATCTGGGCTGGATATCTGGCCTGGGCTAGACGGGTCACAGCCCGCCCAGCTAATACCTGCAGCGATGTTTTCATTGTTGTTCAGAGGAGAAAAATTAATATCTGGGCTAAACATAAAAAAACTCTGCAGTGCTCACACCTCAAAAGCACAAATACTGCTCGAGCTGCTTGGTCCCAGCTGTCGGCCGCTTCTTCTGCAATTCTCTCATTTATTGACTACTACATAGGTTGACAATGGTGTGGGACCGTGATGTCAGGAAACCATGAGGAAGCAAAATAAATTATAGTTATATATATATATAATAAGGAGGCACTTGCGTACGTGAGGCTATGGACCTGGTGGGTCCCCATTGTCATCCTTTCCGCCCGAAACAGTCAGCGCTGCCTGCCCCGCTTCCCGGTGCAGGCGATTGCTCCGCCTTCAAACGACACAAGTGCCGTCCGTCCGTCCATCTGCCGCCCACATTAATGATACGCGGTTGCCGAGGCGGCTACTCCGGTGCCACACGTCCGTCCCTCCGCCAGCCCACCATTGCTATATAAACTGCTGCGCCAGCCATAGCCGCAGTCATCCGCATCAGTTCCCTTTCTCCTGTCCACACCACTACTGCCCACCATGGCTTCCTCGCGCTCCAGCGCTCTTCGGGACGGGCGGACGACGGACCACAAGGAGATGGCAGCCATTGCTACCGACTGGCTGGCCGACAGGCAGCCGGAGGATGACGACGTCCCAATGGAGAACATGGTAGTCGACGATCCGGCGCCAAACCCCTCCTCCGCGCCAACCTCGCCGGTGCATTGCACCATGACCATCGGCGAGGCCCGTGCCCAATATATGGACAGGGTGAGCAGATGCGTGAGGAGCAGTTCTGGGAGGTGTAGGCCGACGCCGCCTACAACCACCATCTCCTCCAGGAGCACCTGCAGGCGGAGGAGCAGATTGCCGCGGAGCGGGCGGAGCAGGAGGCGCTGCTCGGCTCGTACCGCTCCGCCCGTAAGGGCCGCCTCGAGCGCTGGTGGTACCGCATGCGGGTGGCGGAGGCTGCGGCCGCCTACAAAGAGGCTAGCAAAGAGGGCGATGAAGCGGGCGAGGCGCTGTTTGGCGAGACCGAGGACGAGGCAGAGGACAATGCCGGCTCCGACGAGTCCCCACTCCGCTGGCATCGACAAGGCCCTGCTCCGCCGAGGCCCCGCGGCGCCAACAACGAGGCAGAGGACACCACCGGCTCCGCCGAGGCCCCGCTCCGCCAACAACGTGGCAAAGGACATCGCCGGCTCAGCTGAGGCCCCACCCTGCCGGCGACGTGGGGGAGGATTTCCACCACTCCGCTGCGGCGCCGCCCGCCGGCAATGAGACAGAGGACATCGCCGGCTCCGCCGAGGCCCCGCCCCGGTGCCAACGAGGCCGCGCCACACAGAAAATGAGGAAGAGTAGAACACGGTAGGTCACCGCCGCTTGGGTCCAAGTAAGGCCACCGCTGCTACCCTCCGGTTGAAGCCAAGCTAGGCGGGTTGACCATTGACGGCCGGTTAGCTTCTTGGCGCTGACGTGGAGTCGGAGAGCTGCGCTGGAGAAGAACGCTGCTTCTACTTAACTGCTGGTGCAGTTGGCTAACTGACACGTGGGCCCAACAGGCCACATGTCAGTTACGCAACTGCACCTGCAGTTAAGTCACTGAAGCTTCTGTTCGGCTCAGCGGGACACAGGTGGGTAGCTTCGGTTAATTAATTATACCTCCAGCGCACCCCTTTTTAGTTGAAGAATGTATGAAATGTAATGAAATCCGGCATGTTTATATGAAATCTGACCGTGTATGAATGAATTTATTTCGATTAGTTCGAATTCCTGTATCACTGGCATTGGATGAACATGCAAAACAATACGTACTAGCATTATTCCCAGGGTGATCACCTCGTTTGCAGCAGTTTCACATGTACTCCCTCCGGTCCTTTCTAGTCTGCATACAAGTTTTGTCTGCAGTCAAAGTATCTCTACTTTGACCAATCTTATACAAAAAGTATGCACTTTCACAATGTGCGAAGTAAAAAGGAACAAAAGGAGTACAAAGAGTTTGAGCAGCTGTTTAGCGTTTCTGTACATTGCAATCAAACACACAGGCCTGGCAATTCATGGAGAACATTTAAAACAATCGATGATTATGCATCTCAGCTACTCACATGTCGGAGGCAATATTTACTTCACAACTAAAGAATAAATAAAAAATTGATCGACGCTGCTGACAGCAAAGGGCATCCCATTCGAAAATATCAAACGCATGTCTTGCTAAAATAAATGAGCAAAATTTGACAAGGTTGTCCCATTCCAAAATATCAAATGCCTACGATTGTGGAATGGCCAGGGTTTGCTATCACTTCAGACATTGACATGGCACCTCGTGCTAAATAAACCAGCTGTTCTTTTTGTGCAGTTCCACCAAAATCAACCAAATTCGCGCGTAGCTTGTATGATTTCGCCCTTATATGTTGCAACGCCTTGAACTTATCGGCACCTCCTTTCTTGTGGTGGAAATGAATGATTCGATGTATTCATGAACATTTTGTGCAGTTCCCATTGAAACCAAGCAGAGCACCCCTATTTGCACAAATACAAAAAAGTGATTAGTATAAAGCAAACTGTACTATGAATTGACAGTTTCAATAGGCACATACATGGTCCATGTAGAGCACACTTTTAGAAAAATGGAACTCACCAGAAAGAATCCTAGAACAACATTGTACTCGTGCATCACAGCAAAAAAATGGAGATTTGTCAGTCCTTCTGAGCTGAAGTTAGTTTGGGATATTACGGTGCACATACAGATTGGAAGTCTTGTCTCCATTGTGCAGTTCACTAAAATCAAGCAACCTTATCGTACAAGTAGCACAACATATGAAAGCACACTGTAGAATCGTGTGAAAGAAGGCTAGTACTGACCTCTCATGATGCGGAATTCAAACAACTCACAAGAAGAAGATCTGAACCAAATTCGCCTTAACGGATAGGAAGTAAGATCTCCTCTTGTGCAGTTCCACTAAGATCAAGCAATCAAGCAACGTTGTCGGTGTGACATTTTGGTTGAACTGCACAAAACACTCTTAAAAAAAGTGTTTTGTGCAGTGCAAAAAAAGGTCACAATGGCAACGAGGTGAAGTAGATAACCCTGTTTACACAGAGGTGCAAAGGAAACAATTAGTGGTCAATAACGGTGGATGACACAGAAGCCAACAAAAAGAAGCAGCTACCTTATCTAAATGGGAAAGAAAGCAAGACAGTAGCATTTCTCAAACGGTGGCATTGATTAATATTAACATAGAGATTATATTAACAATAAAATTCATTAAACATGTAATTTGCTTTTAACTGTGGCATTACATCAATTTTCCAGCGGCATTATTAGAGGGTGTTTGTTTACAGGGACATTTTGGTGTAGGGACTAAAAAAACTCCGTATCAGTCCCATCTAAACCAAACAGGAGGGACTTTTAGGGACTAAAAGTGGGCATTTGGGACTAAAGAAAGAAGACCCCGAGGGAGTCTTTTTGGGACTTTTCCCAACAGTTGCCCCTGCCACGCATCGCACCTTGTCTCTATTAGTTCATTACTAGGAGTAACATGGTCTTTTAGCATGTCATTTAATAACCTCTAGTCCATGTTTAGTCCCTGGAACCAAGCAGGTAGGGACTAGGGAGTTTTTAACCAAACAGGGCCTTAGATTAACAACAGCTAATGAGTTGCACGGGACAGTGGACGCACCAGCACCATGTGCATCTACCGATGTACTGTGGTCATGCACAGTCTGTTGCAACAAAGAACAAACAACCAAGGAGCATATTTGTGTTGGTCCCAGTTTTATTATCTTTAGACACCTTTCCCTATGTGAGCGCAGCAAATCTAGTCCTGCTCAAACTCTACAGCCTTGTCCCTTCCTTTCCTTTTTGAACTAGTACTTTCGCCCCTTCCTTTCCTCTTTGAACCACGTCCTAGATTTATGCGATACAACTTTCCCCACTACTTTCCCCCATTCCTTTCCTCTTTGAACCACGTCCTAGATTCATGCTATACAACTTTCCCCCTTCATTTCCTCTTTGAACCACGTCCTAGATTCATGCTATATACAACTTTTCCCACTACTTTCCCCCACTCCTTTCCTCTTTGAACCACGCCCTAGATTCATGGTATACATGCAGCTAGAGCAATGCATGTGGAGTAAGTAAATTATACCTTAAGGTACTTGGGGCGTGGTTCGGTGGGCGACGGGACGGCGGCGAAGAAGAAGGGGTCGAAGGCCCTCTCGCGCCGCCGCTGGGTGGAAAGTGAGCTGCTGCGCCGGTAGTCCCTCGCCGTCGGCGACTGCGTTAAGCCTCCTTCCCTTCCTGGCGGACGGATCCTGCCAGATCTTTGAGCAGCAGTGAGGGGAGAGAGAGGCCAACGAAGTCTTGTTTAGATCTGGAGAGGGCGAGAGAGTGTGAAGAGAGCAACTACAAGCGCTGAGGCTCCAGCGGGAGAGGGCGAGAGAGTGTGAAGAGAGCAACTACAAGCGCTGAGGCTCCAACGTGTATACATATACTGGAGAGAGAGTGTGAAGCGTGCAAACCCTAGAAAACATTTTGACCAGTCAAAGAATCCTCCTGGCACAAATTATGCTCAAGTGTAGTTATCGAACCCGAGACCTCAAGTTTGATGAGCGAACAGGCTAACCAGCTGCACAACCCTCCCGTTATGTTCAACGAGAGGGAAATAACCTTTTATACATTCCTGCATTCGTGTGACAAGCATGTCGTGTTTTTTTGTGTGTGTGGGAGTCATTGGGATTTCAATCATAATCGTGTCATGTGGCTTTGGTGGTAAGACTATCCACAGTGGTGCAGAAATAATGCAGCCTTAGTCACCTTACCTCTCTCCACGTAGTACGTTGGGTCCCACCAGTCAAAGGGTGAAACAAACAAATTAATAAGAAAAATTAAAAGCGCCAGCGGTGTATCTTACCTCACACATCTCGCTACTGCTCGGGAACACTGTCCAATTGATCCCTCTGTTCGCTCACGTACTATTTTAAGTGAATCCTTATTATAACATGCACACAAATTTTGGGCACTTGTATTCGACTTAAGTCAGTGTGCCACCGTATCTCGTATACTTACTACTCCCTCCGTCTAGGTGTAATAAGTCACGTTAGAAGGTGCAACGGTACCAAGGTGCATGCGTGCGTGTGTGTGTGTGTGTGTTTAACAACATGTGTGTGTTAGAGAGAGAGACAGATCAACCTACTCCTACAGAGAGATGTTGTGTTACGATTTTAGCCGCGAGAGTCGGTGCATCCTCTCGTTTCCGGGCGTGTCCGGTAGGGACATGCGGACAGCTGCCACGCCCGCTCCTGACCAGCCTGGCCCACCCAAAGCCCCTCCATCGCCCGCCCGCGCTTCCCGCCCGAAACGGTCAGTGCTTCTCCAAAGAATCGGTGCCACATTCATGCCCGGGCAGAGCGGACGCGACCTCTCACTGGCGCAAGAGTGATGGTTGCTTTGTCCGTCCAACTTACTACTGGGTCTATGTGATTTGACGGCTCATTGCTCTTTATTACTGAGGTGGTAGGACTGTTGGATGTCCCACGCTTTCGGCGAAAGGAGGTACTACTACTAGATTACAATTTTCTCCATTCTTACAGCGAAGGTGTGCAAGACGCAGGCTCAGTGATTACATGGCCCACCTCACACTATCATCGTGCGACACCTAACTCTTTACATAGTACTCCCTCCATTCCTAAATATTACTAGATGAGTCCCCGCGCGTTGCCGCGGAACAGCGGTATATCTCTCTGCGCAAAATTATCGATTTCATAGAACTAAAAAAACTCTATAACCGCATGACAAATGTGGTAGCCAAACTAAATAAACTCCCATCATCATTTAGATCATCCCACGTAAGGAAAAAAGATCAGCCAACTCCTACTGCATAATGGGATTATATTTTTCTTTTTGACATGTTAATGGGACTTAAAAGCTCACTTACATGCATGCTACCGGTGCATGCTTGCATGCATACATGTTGATGTGATTTAAAACCCACTCACATGCATGTGCCACGGTATTTCTGCATGCTTGCATGTGGCTTAGTGCGGAGCCTCTCAACGTCTAGATCAGACGGCTATTATGGACTGATTTACTTCATCTAACGGCTACATCAATTTTGATGATGTGGCTCAAGGAGAGGATAGAGAATTCCTAGTAGTGGGGGCTCGCTATTACTAGTAGATAAGTCTTTGTAGAGATTCCACTAGATACCGAACAAAATGAATGAATCTACACTTAAAATGCATCTATATACATCCGCATGTGGTTCATGGTGAAATCTCTACAAAGACTTATATTTAGGAAAGGAGGAAGTACTAGTATAGTACGTACTGTAATTTATCAGCGAGATAAATTTGTACGATGTTATGAAGCTTCCAGCTTCTGCTACATGTATCTTGCATCCAAGGTTGCCCGTTGCAACATTTCATCAAATACAAAGGAGACTAACATGCATGCTATTGCATCTCAATGATTGACAGATCATAGCAAATATGTACTCCCTCCGTTCCAAAATAAGTGTCTCAACTTTGTGCAAACTTTAGTACAAAGTTGTACTACTACTAAAGTTGACACTTATTTTGGAACAGAGGCAACTAAAGAAAAAAAGATCCATGCAGTCCCTAGCCCTTGAACCGTGAACCCTGACCAGGCTTCAATTTGCTGGCAACGTTCGAGCTTCCTAATAAATGAAGTTTGCAACCTTTTGACCATCGGATCATTTTGTGCAGTTTCACCAAAATCGAGATGAGCATCCCTGTGGCAAAGAAATTGAAGAAGCGTGATTAGAATTAGATTACTGGGACTAGTTGATGAGACATAAACTCATCACAAATACAGTACGTAGAAGCTAGTAGAGGTATGTGCGGGGCAAAGAAGTAGAGAAATATCCACAGAGAGTGATGTGGGCAGCTGGAGCAGTGGTGCAAGCCGGCTGTAAAGGGAGTTGTACCTGAGGGATGTAGCACAACCTTGAGGAGGGCGGCGGGAGGCGGCAACTGCCCACGCCGCGGCAGTGAGCAAGGGACGAGGCAACCTCACCGGCTTTGTGAGAGAGAACGGCGGGGACCCCTGATCGGGACGCGCCGACAGTGGGTTTTCGCCATTGGCGACGGCCACCGCATCTACACTAAGCATCCACCCCTTCCCCAAGCGGACGTGATCCGCCGGGATGTTAGAGATGTGGCCACAGTCATTTTGTGCGAGATAGTGTGAAGAGAGCAACCCCAGCAAGCAACCGTGTAGGCTGGCCCGTCCTGACTATGTATATAGGGGAGCGGTTTCCTTTTCTCTCCATATGAACCTATCATATTGCGTACGTGCCACTTAAGAAAAAAAAACTTTATTTATAAATGACGCCTCACCTACTACTCGTTCTCCCATAACCTTGCGCTTGGCATCTCCAAAATATTAACCTTGCGATTGGCTCTTCGCCTCTTCGGGAAGTCGAGCAATAATGGTAGTGCAGTATATATTGTTCTGGCTATATGAGACCGGATGAATTGCTGCACGTCCACCACATGGGCGAGGGTCGAGGGGCGAGGGAGAGTGCTACATACGGAGCAAAATGAGTGAATCTACACTCTAAAATACGTCTATATACATCAGTGTTTGAAGTATGTACTAGTAGTTCATATTGAAATCTACTAAAGGACATATATATTCCAAACAATATGATATAATCTCTATAACCAAGGTAGTAGGTACGAGGAGTAAACGGAGGGAGTAGTAAATTTTTCTCCTCGTCCTGCGAGCCACCGCGCGCATGGGCGAGGGAGCGGGCGTAAGGCGGAGCAAGCTTCACCTCATCCTGCGAGCCACCGCGCCCGTGGGCGGGGGAGACGGCGTACTAAGCAAGCTTCTCCTCGTTCTGCGAGTTGACGGGACACATCAAAAGTACTCCAGTGTATAGAGCCTTGCCTCTAAGGTAGGCCCCACATGGTTTGCCTCTTTTTTTAACATAACACGTCAAGTCACAATTTGTTTGTTCACCCGTGGTAGATGATCCTCCCTCCACCAAGTGGACAACCAGTACACGTGCCAAATTACCACGTGGGCTGCCTTTTTCGTACAGAAATGAGCTCCACCGTGTACCGCGCGGGTGTGGTTGGGAAAGAGACGGGAGTACGTGCGCCGTGCATGCACCTCTTCTCTTCGTGCACGTCCCCCACCTACGTGGGTGTGTGTGAGAGATACAAACCGTGTTCGTGAGTGTTTTTTCTTTTGGGGTGGGGGTGGGGTGGGGGGTTGATTTCGTGAATTATTTGTGGGAATATGTGTCGATGACATCTCAAACTAAATTTTCCATGCAATGTGTGTGAAATGGAGGCCTATCCATATCATACATAGAGGGTCGGGCAATCCACGAGAAGAGAGGGGGTCATAGCTATCGATAGAGTCGAAGAGAGGATCAAGTGGGTGGGTGCGAGATCGATGAAGAGAGCCATCGAAATTGTGTGTGTGTGCAAGTCAAAGATATAGGGCGACTGGCCTACTGGAACGTTAGAGGGCACATGTCAAGTTTGTGTGTGGCAGGGAGACATGACTAGAGCGCTCGATGTATCGGTGTGTGTGGGGGGGAGGGGGGTGGGGGAGGGGTAGGCAGAGGCCTAACTATAGAGGTAGAACGACTCGTATATGTGTTGAGAAGGAGAGACCCAGCTATGTCTTGAGGGAGATCGGTCGACATCCATACATAACTGAAGGATGGGAAATATGATGGGACAGAGAGAGAGGAGAGAGAGGGAGTAAGAGGGAGGGAGAGGGGTAGAGTGTTGGATGGGTGATGGAGTTGCTTCTCGAAGATGGTGGGAGAGGCCTACTAGACAAACTGAGGGTGGAACTGCAATGTTATCAATAAGAGTGGGGATGTGTTTCTGTGTGTGCCTGTGCGTGATAGATCTGTCGGGACGCATCCATGGATGATGAAGGGGAACCATGTGCTTGGTAAGCAAACCTAACTAGATCGGTAGATCAATTGTTGTTTGTCGGAGGAAGGGAGAGACACAACTAATGAGGTAGATCGATTGACGTGTGGGTAAAAACGAGTTATAAGGACCTAGCTAGCTATATGTATAGCGAGAGATTGGTCGGTGTACGTCCATTTGTTATAGGCAAATAAGGCCTAGCGAGACGGATAGACAGAGAGAATGGAGCTAGGAGGTGGTGCGAGAGGCCCAACTACTAGCTAGATAGGGGGAGGAGTGTGCGGTTGTGAGATCGATGAAAAGAGGGGCGAGAGTTTACACGTGTGTCTGACCGTATGAGAGACACGAGGCAAGGACACATAAAGGAGGAGATTGAAGGTGTGTGTGTATGTTGTAGGCAGGCATCGCTGGAGAGGTTTATCGATCGCTGTGTGTCGGAAAGGAGTTGTGGAGACTCTGGGAGAACGACCTAAAGAAAAAAATGAATGTGCCCGGTGGATAGAATGCCGAGGGAGGGGGAGGGCGAGGAGGGCGTGTGCATGCACGAGAGAAAGTTAGTGGTAGCTACAAAGGTTAGAGGATTGTGTGGGTGTAAGAGACTAACAAAGATCATAATTTGATATGAAAGCGGATTCATATATTTGAATAGGAGATCATAGTGTTTTAAACATTGCATGCATGAATATAGCGGTGATACACGTGTTGTGCACATGTTATACCATAATGTGATAATTCATGGCGTTTGCAACTCACAGCTAAATGCCGAACAATCTAAACCATACTATACATCAAACAATCTCACATTTTATTTAAATTTGTGATAATGTGTGGCGTTTGCAGCTTACAACTAAATATCGAACAATCTAAACAATACTATATATCGAACATTCTCACATTTTATTTGAATTTGTGGTAATGTGTGGTGTTTGCAACTCACATCTAAATACTTGTAGGCGTAGGGGGCGGGGCACCATACATAATGTGATAAACACATTATACATATGAGACATGGTTTAGATTATGAAGATCTAGCTAGAGCTAGAAATGTAATGTGATTTGAAATCAAAATAAAGTGGATTCAAAATATCTAGTTCGAGTTCATATAGTATACATAGTTCATATGTAACTCGAGACTAATCATGTGGTGTGCTGTCAAGATAATACACAAACGATGGTTTAACTTGACAATAATGATGATTGTAGATCTTATTAAAACAGAGAAACGAATTCAAATGCTTTGACTTCACAACAATCATTACTGTAGATCTTATTCAAATAGAGAAACGAATTCAAATTTAGTTCATATTGAAGCGGTAGTATATACGTTTGGAATGCACTAAAACGTTCATTTGAGTAGTAGGTTGCATGCATTATACACGTAGCGAAATATTTTAATTGAACATAACATGAATTCAAAGTTTTGAATGACATTTGTAGTGCACATTGATTTGGTACAGTACACGTTAGGCTTGTCCGGAAATTTCAACCCGCGCCTTGTTAGCCCGAAATATTTAAGATATATCTTTGTCTCGTTGTGCTCCGACAACTCCCTCCATCTGAACCCGCGCCTTGCTATTCCGAAATTACACGCGCACGAAAACTCCCACCTCCTGTGAAATCCCGACATGCGAAATGCCCGTGCTACCCCTGAACCGAAAGAACCGCCTCAAATCGGTGGGGGTACTTTCGTAACTTACCCCACATTTCGGACAAGCGCATCTCTAAGCCATGGTTCCCTACTGCCATCCCATCCGCCCTCCCATTCGTACACCGCGGCCGCGAAAACCCGCGACGAAACCCCACACCCTGCTCCATCCGCCACCCAGCCGGAGCCTCTTTCCCGACGACGTCGTCCACAGCAACACCTCGATGTCCCTCATCCACCGTACCGGATGAGGATCCGTCGTCGATCTCATCGTCCCGCCGGTTCAGCCACCCCGTCCTCCACCTCCAAGGAGCTGCCCCGATGTTCCCCTCGTCTTTTGCGCCACCTCCATTCCCACACCGCCGTCTTCACCTGCACCACCGAAAGAGCATCATCATCACCGTTTCCTCGGATGAAGCTGTGGCCTAATCGGCGCCACCAAAGAGGTCGTACACTAACCGCCGCATTTTCTTCTTGATTCGATCTCATGGTGCTGCCGACACGGCGCGACTCCATCCACGGCGGCGTCGCCGGCCACTTCCTCCACGGCGTCGCTCCCTCGGCGGCGACGTCCACATCAGTAGGAGCTGCTGCTGCTTTAGCTATCGCTCACGCTGCTGCTATGCTCTTGCTCTTGGTCCCCTGCCTAGTCTGCTCTTCCTATTGCTCTTGCTCGCGCTGCTGCTCTCGCTCTTGCTCTTGCTTGCAATGCTGCTCCGATTTAGCTACACTTCAGTCGACTGAATCGACTTTTGGGTCAATCGATTTTCAGGGGGTGGGGGGGCTCGCCGGGGTGAAGGAAGAACCAGCCGCAGCGGGGAGGGGGGCTCGCCGGAGAGGTACCCCACTATCTATCTTAGGGTTCAGGATGGGGGCGGTGGTCGCCGGCGATGGCGGGGCTTTGGCGAGGCGGTGGCGTGTGGATCGCCGGAGAAAAAGCTCGGCACGGGGGGGGGGGGGGGGGCTAGAGGGATCGCCGGGGCGGCGGCGGACCGGCGGTGGGGAGTGTTTTCGGGGCGGGCGGGGCGGCGAACCGCCGGCCGCGAGCGGCGGGGGGCTGCTGTTTGGCCGATGGTGGCTGGCGGCTCAGGGGGGTGGAGGTTGAAGATGAACCGCAGGCCCTTGATTTCGTATCCAACGGCTGCAAAATCGACTGACCAGAGATGAAAAAGTCAGTCGACCGACGTGTAGCCTCACCTTGCTAGTGCGTTCAGTTTCGACAGCAAAATTCAGTTTCGACAGCAAAATTCAGTTTCGACAGTTAAGTTCAGTTTCGACAGTTAAGTTCAGAGATGAGCGGCTGATGTATTTTAAATCTAGCACTTTGTGGTTATGGATTTTACGTCATGTATTGGAGATGCTATTAGAATTCCACTCAGGTTAACGTTGTTCGTTGTCTCTCTTGTCCTGCTTCAGCCTCGGCGTCGTACAACTCACCGGAGCTGCTCCAACGACGAAACCCTCCATCACAGCGGAGCAGTACCTCGGGATCCATCTCCAGACGCCTAAGATCTTCTTCCCCTCCTCCGACAGCAAAGTCAGCCGGAGCATCCTCATCGGCCAACCCAATCACGCTGAGATCGACATGGCTTCGCCAAAGAGGTTGTACACTTGTTGCATCTCTTTTTTACTCTACATGTTATATATATTGTCCACTGAGCACACGGATTTGTTCCTTTAGTGTCTCCTTGAAAGAAAAAATTTAGGAATTTTAATTTTCACTTGTCCTCCTTTTCAAATTCCTATTCATGAAGCACAAGACTAAGAGATAGTAGCATAATAGCATTATAACCGTACATTTTCTTGTGGTTTGACATAATCTCACCATGCTTCTTTGCATCCTGTGATCTTCCAATTGTTGTGAATCAAACACCCAGATTGGCAGAAATCCTGTGTTTTTAAATTCTCTGTTTTGCACGTGCATTCCTATCCTATTCCTGTCTATTTCCTATCCCTGCATTGTTGGAATCCTCCAATTCAAATGAGCCCTTACAGAATTACTTCTCTTACAGATAGTTGTCAAAGAAAACCTTGCGTGGTTTGTCCCGCTCCTACTGCGCCGTCGTCCACCCCAGCTCAGCTGCTCCAACGACAGAAGGGTCCAGCACAGCAGGGATCCGGCCTCCAGACTGTCTTTCGCCGCCTCAGATCTTCTTCCCCGCCGCTGGCAGCCATGAAAACTGCATTACCATCATCAACCGAGCAGATGACCTCGAGGACTACACGAGTCCGCAAGAGAGGTCACACTCTTTCGTGTCTGCTTACGTTATGCATCGCTTAATATTACATGCTACTTTATCGTCCTGTTCACCGATTAGACTCTGAGTCAGCTCCAAACTAATGGTCAAACTTGAGTTTTTAAATGGTTGTGGGGTACATATCGGGGCCGCTATCAATAGTATCTATCTACTATCTGGTTAATCTCCGGTGTCTACTATGAGTTTCATGTTGGGTGGGAAACAAACAGTAAAGAAGCCATTATCTGCCTGCTATTATTGGTTTTGGGTCTATCCACAGGTTGCTACCATCACTCTGGATTTCTGCATGCACTCCTTACATAATCTCACTATGTTTTATTCCTATGCATGACAGTTATTGTAAACAATGGAACTAAACATGTAGAGCAAAAGAGACGAGCCTTGCGTGGCAATAAAATTTCATGCATACGTTGCTCCATGGTAGGCGCAAAGGCAGCCCCCCTCCACGCATTTCGGATTGTAATCGAGAGGAAGATATCTGTTGTGAGGGGGGTTCAGAAGGAGAAGACAACTCCTATTTACCCCCTGAGGTCTTCGCTCTAACTTGGCATGCTGATGTTGGCTATATCATGCATATGGTGTCTTGCATTGCTTACTTTATACATCAAATATGTCATCTGCTTAGTTTAGACATCCTTTGTGCGAATGCCATCTGTTTAGTTTATTCATCGTTTATGTGAATTATGCAACGCCATCTTGTTTAGCCAGACATCATATATGTGAATTTTGCAATGCCATCCTGCTTAGCCAGTCATCTTATATGTAAATTATATTAGGCCATCCTTTTTTTTCGTTACATATTACATTTGTCAACAATGTTAGTACATTCAACTGCTCTTCGTGTGCATCAGCCATTTGACACGGTGATGGCAAATTCTGGAGTGAAAACAAGGTCTTCAGAGCAGACTTTGCTATCTGACGAAGCGCATATCTCGTTGGTTACGGATAGCTCCTCAGAGGAGGATTCAGAGACAGATGACCAGTCCTATTCGCCCCCCCCCCGAGGTGTATGCTCTAACTTGGCAGGGTTATGTTGCTCATATCATGCGTATGGTGTCTCGCATTGCTATGTCATTTGATTAGTTTAGACATGCTTTGTGTGAATGCCACCTGTTCGGTGTCTAATTACCATATATGTTAATTATGCATTGCCATCTTGTTGCAAGACATTATATATGTGAATTATACAATGCTATATTGTTGCAAAGGCATTATATATGTGAATTATGCAATGCCATGCTGTTTAGCCAATCATCATGTATGTGAATTATATCATGCTATCATTTTTTTGTATTACGTGTTCCATTTGTCGACAACGTTTGTATATTCAACTACTCTTCCTGTGCATCAGCCATTTGAAGCGGTGATGGAAGTATCTGGAGTGAAAACAAGGTATTCAGAGCAGACAATGCTACCTGCTGAAGCAGACATCTTGCTGGTTACAGAGAGTTCCTCAGAGGAGGATTCAGAGACTGATGACCAGTCCTATTTCCCCCCTGAGGTCTATGCTCAAACTTGGCAGGGTTATATTACCCATGTCATGCATGTTGTCTTGCATTGCTTAGTTTTTACATCATATATGGATTGCCATCTGCTTACTTGCTTACTATATAAATCATATATTTGAATTATATCATGACATCATGTTTACATAGTACATACACATCATCTATCTGAATTATGGCATGGCAACCCATTTAATAAAGACATCATATAGTTATATCATCTCATCCTCTTTAGTGTTTACAGTCATCATATTTTGAATTATGGCATTCTATCCGTGAATGTATGTGAATTATGGCATGCCAACCTATTTAATAAACACATTATATAGTTATGTCATGTCATCCTGTTTACATAGTCTCATATTTTGAATTGTGTCTTTCCATCTTTTTTAGTTAGCCATCATAATGTGAAATTATGTCATGCTATCATGTTTAGTTAGCCATCATATATGTGAAATTGTGTCATGCTATCCTGTTTGGTTAGACAACATAAATATGAATTATTTCATGCCCTCTTTTATTCCCCACTATCCATTGCACCTGTCTATCATACAATGTCTATACTTTCAATTACTTTTCTTGTTTATCAGCCATTTGAATTGGAGAGCGTGATGGCAGTATCTAAGGGAGTAACAACACGGTCTTCAGAAAAGATAGTGCTACCAGTTGATGCATATAGAACCATGGTTGTACTTGCCCAAGGACCAGATCGACCACACATAACCCAGACTCTCGCAGATTGTACCCCTACCCAGTTGGACAGAGAACCAGCTACACCCCTTCTAACCCCAACCCCGGCAGATAGTAACCCAGTTCCAGTTGACACAGCACCGTCTCCACCACAGAGCACCCAAACACGAGCAGTTAGTAAGGAAACTGCAGTGCCCAAAGCACGAGGACCACCACTCCGAATCCCAACTCAACGCTTAAAGGAGAAGAAGATTTGTTCTCAGGTCAGGTTCTGTAGCTATGGTTCATACTCCTTTGCTCTTGCATTACTGTATTTACTTATACCAACTATTTTCAATTTTGAAGGATGGAATTGAAACTCCAATGGCGCAACAGGTATGTTTTAAACCTGTTTCTTTAACTGGTTTGCTGTTGTAACCTGCTCTATGTTGATTTCAGTTTCAATTGAATAAACAGTTATGTTCTCATGTCATGCACATTACAAGTGTTGTTATTGCTCTATAGTTACCCACGGTTATATTCTGTCTATTCTGCTTTGTCTTGAACAAATATTATTTGAACTGTGTCTCTATCTTGATTTGGCAACAAAAACTAGAATGATATAGACCATAAAGTTACCATGGTACATAGATATATGTTTGTTTCATGCTGTTATCCTGTCCACTTTACTACTGAACTCATTTACCAAAATGAGTTTCATATACAACATGGTAAACATGTGATGTGTCTGCTTGTTTCTCTTTTAGAATGCGGACAAAATATTAGAGAACAGTACCGCGTTATCCAATGGTAAAGGAAGTAATGCAGATAAGGTTCAAGATAGTGAGACATCCCTGTTGGTCTCCAAGAAAGCTGATAAAAACTATCTTGACGACAGTGAGGGAACCCAAAAGTCCTGTCTTGATGTAGTGTTCGAGTTACTGGCCACTACTGCTGGCACAAGCTCTTCGAACTCGCTGCCTGAATCAGTTCGTCTTCTTGAGTCTCAACTTCAAGTTGAAAGACATCGATCAGATGTGCTGCGACAGGAAGCTGAAGGACTGAGGAAGTCCCTGCAGAATTCAGATGCATATTTTCTGGTGCAACAGCAAGAGCTGGAGGATTTAAGCGCCAAACAAGAGAAATTTAAAAAGCTTGCTAAGCATCTTGCCAGCATTATGGGTACCCAGGATATTGTTTCTTGAGATCTTCTGAAGTGGTTTCAGTTCTGCATTTGTTTTGCTGCGACGTTTATTTGCTTTGGTCGCCAACTTTGACAACCAGTGTATATGATATGCTGCTTTGTTCCCTATATTTGCACTGGTGGCGAACTTTGATGCCCAGTGGATGTAATATGTGTAATAGCCATGATAGCCTAGCGTTAGTTGCTTGCTTATTTATTTCCTTGTTGTCTTGTTTATTTGTTTGCTTGTAGTCATTGCAGTTCTTTTTCCACGGTTAGCTAGTGGCTACAATAACCTATTTTTTAAAACTAGGCCACAATAACCATGGGCTAATATTTACTGTAGTGACACTGGGCCTCCTACTGGCCGTAGAAATAGTGGGCCTTCTACGGGCCGTAGAAACAATGGGCCTTCTACGGGCCGTAGAAACAATGGGCCTTCTGCGGGCCGTATCATCAATGGGCCTTATAAGCGCCATATGATCGATTGGCCAAACATGGGCCAAACAGACCGCATTATGGCCGTAAATGGGCTAGAGTAGGAATCGTGAGTTCATGGGCCGACCATAACGGGCCATCGTTAATAGGCTGTATTTGATGACGCTATGAAAACGGCCCAACGTATTAACAGACCACAAATGGGCCGACTGTAACCACGGGCTGAATTTGGCCCACAAGCAGAAAATGACAGTAACGGGCCGTAAGTAAACGAATGCTGCAAATGAGCCCAAGAATAAATGGGCTATGAGAAGGCCGAAAAATAACATGGGCTGGAAATGGCCCGACGGAATAACGGGCCGTTAATGGGTATAAAGTGATACACTGTTCATTACGGGCCAGTTTCACCACGGGCCGTTAATGGGTGTAAAGTGATACACTGTTCATTACGGGCCAGTTTCACCACGGGCCGTTAATAGGCCGAGAGTTACATAGGGCCTCATATGGGCCGAAAGACGTCATGGGTCATACATGCGCCAGAAGTGAAAACGGGCTGGAATCATATTGGATGGCCCAGATGACGCTACTGGGCCTAATTCGGATAGGGCGTAACGGGCCTTGGGTTAGCGGGCTGTAAATGGGCTATATGTGAACAGGCCGTTAACAGGCTTTCCATGGGCCGGCCCTCCACCTTTTGACCAAGTCAAACAGGCCGGCCTTTTCACAGGAATGGGCCTCTGTTGGGCCATGCCACGTGTCGACGTATCATAGGCGCCTTCCGTCCAATGAGTGGATGACATCTGTCCGAACGATGAGCCGACACGTGTTTCCTCCAGCCAATGATGATTTTACACGTGGAAAAATCCCCATTGGTCGGGGCTGTTAACGGGTTATCGGATCCAAAACCCGACCCGATAGCTTAACGGCGTTCCGTTACGGTGGATGCCACGTGTCAGTCACCCTTGACGAAAGCACTTCTGTGACGCGCGATTTATCGTCATGGAAGTGGACACTTCCGTGATGATAATTTTGGCAATGTCATGGAACACTTCTACGACAGCACAGGTATGACTATCTTGATTCTATCATAAATTTGTCATGGATGTACATGCATGACAGAAAACGCGACCTACTGTGACAAACACGTATCATCACGGAAGTGTATTTTTTTTGTAGTGAAATCATATTCATGCTCAACGCAAACACCAAATAACACTTATTTAGGTTCAACACTAATCCCGAAAGTATAGGGAGTGTGCGATGATGATCATATCAATCTTGGAACCACTTCCAATACACATCGTCACTTCATCCTTAACTAGTTTCTGTTCATTATGCAACTCCCGTTTCGAGTTACTACTCTTTAGCAACTGAACCAGTATCAAGTACCGAGGGGTTGCTATAAACACTAGTAAAGTACACATCAATAACATGTATATCAAATATACTTTTGTTGACTTTGCCATCCTTCTTATCCGCCAATTATTTGGGGTAGTTCCGCTTCCAATGACCAGTCCTTTTTGCAGTAGAAGCACTCAGTATCAGACTTAGGTCCAAACTTGGGCTTCTTCACTTGAGCAGCAACTTGCTTGCAGTTCTTCTTGAAGTTCCCCTTCTTTCCCTTTGCCCTTTTCTTGAAACTAGTGATCTTGTTAACCATCAACACTTGATGCTCTTTTCTTGATTCCTACCTTCGCCGATCTCAGCGTCGCGAAGAGCTCGGGAAGTCATCCCTTGCATATAATAGTTCATCACGAAGTTCTATTAACTTGGTGATAGTGACTAGAGAACTTTGTCAATTACTATCTTATCTGGAAGATTAACTCCCACTTGATTCAAGTAATTGTAGTACTCAGACAATCTGAGCACATGCTCACGGGTTGAGCTATTCTCCTCCATCTTATTGGCAAAGTACTGTCAGAGGTCTCATACCTCTCGACATGGGCACGAGTATGAAATACCAATTTCAACTCTTGGAACATCTTATATGCTCCGTGGCGTTCAAAACATTTTTGAAGTCCCGGTTCTAAGCCGTAAAGCATGGTGCACTAAACTATCAAGTAGT
The DNA here is from genome assembly GCF_002575655.3 of Aegilops tauschii subsp. strangulata. Taxonomy (NCBI): domain Eukaryota; kingdom Viridiplantae; phylum Streptophyta; class Magnoliopsida; order Poales; family Poaceae; genus Aegilops; species Aegilops tauschii. The sequence continues at coordinate 567,213,331 of NC_053039.3, read as the reverse complement.
CATCATCCCGAAATTTTGTCAAAACGTTCATAACGTCTGCACTGCTCTTGCAATACTTTTGTCACCTAGCAGTGCATCAAGGACATAATATTTCTGTGCAGCAATGAGGTTAATCCTCAAATCACGGACCAAGTCCGCATCATTGCTAGTAACATCTTTCAACTTAGTTTTCTCTAGGAACATATCAAAATAAAACAGGGGAGCCAAATGCAAGCTATTGATCTACAACATAGATATGCTAATACTACCAGGACTAAGTTCATGATAAATTTAAGTTCAATTAATCATATTACTTAAGGACTCCCACTTAGATGGACATCTCTCTAATCATCTAAGTGATCACGTGATCCAAATCAACTAAACCATGTCCGATCATCACGTGAGATGGAGTAGTTTCAATGGTGAACATCACTATGTTGATCATATCTACTATACAATTCACGCTCGACCTTTCGGTCTCAGTGTTCCGAGGCCATATCTGCATATGCTAGGCTCGTCAAGTTTAACCTGAGTATTCCGCGTGTGCAACTGTTTTGCACCCGTTGTATTTGAACGTAGAGCCTATCACACCCGATCATCACGTGGTGTCTCAGCACGAAGAACTTTCGCAACGGTGCATACTCAGGGAGAACACTTATACCTTGAAATTTAGTGGGAGATCATCTTATAATGCTACCGTCGATCTAAGCAAAATAAGATGCATAAAAGATAAACATCACATGCAATCAATATAAGTGATATGATATGGCCATCATCATCTTGTGCTTGTGATCTCCATCTCTGAAGCACCGTCATGATCACCATCGTCACCGGCGTGACACCTTGATCTCCATCGTAGCATCATTGTCGTCTCGCCAACTATTGCTTCTACGACTATCGCTACCGCTTAGTGATAAAGTAAAGCAATTACAGCGCGATTGCATTGCATACAATAAAGCGACAACCATATGGCTCCTGCCAGTTGCCGATAACTCGGTTACAAAACATGATCATCTCATACAATAAAATTTAGCATCATGTCTTGACCATATCACATCACAACATGCCCTGCAAAAACAAGTTAGACATCCTCTACTTTGTTGTTGCAAGTTTTACATGGCTGCTACGGGCTGAGCAAGAACCGTTATTACCTATGCATCAAAACCACAACGATAGTTTGTCAAGTTAGTGCTGGTTTAACCTTCTCAAGGACCGGGTGTAGCCACACTCGGTTCAACTAAAGTTGGAGAAACTGACACCCGCCAGCCACCTGTGTGCAAAGCACGTCGGTAGAATTAGTCTTGCGTAAGCGTACGTGTAATGTCGGTCCAGGCCCGTTCATCCAACAATACCGCCGAACCAAAGTATGACATGCTGGTAAGCAGTATGACTTATATCGCCCACAACTCACTTGTGTTCTACTCGTGCATATAACATCTACGCATAAAACCAGGCTCGGATGCCACTGTTGGGGAACGTAGTAATTTCAAAAAAAATCCTACACACACGCAAGATCATGGTGATGCATAGCAACGAGAGGGGAGAGTGTGTCCATGTACCCTCGTAGACCGAAAGCGGAAGCGTTAGCACAACGCGGTTGATGTAGTCGTACGTCTTCACGATCCGACCGATCAAGTACCGAACGCACGGCACCTTCGAGTTCAGCACACGTTCAGCTCGATGACGTCCCTCGAACTCCGATCCAGCCGAGCTTTGAGGGAGAGTTCCGTCAGCATGACGGCGTGGTGACGATGATGATGTTCTACCGATGCAGGGCTTCGCCTAAGCACCGCTACGATATTATCGAGGTGGATTATGCTGGAGGGGGGCACCGCACACGGCTAAGAGATCAAGAGATCAATTGTTGTGTCTATGGGGTGCCCCCTGCCCCCGTATATAAAGGAGCAAGGGAGGGAGAGGCGGCCGGCCAGGAGGAGGCGCGCTAGGAGGAGTCCTACTCTCACCGGGAGTAGTACTCCCACCTTTCCTAGTTGTAGGAGAAGGGGGAAGGAGGAGGGAGAGAGGAAGGAAAGGGGGGCGCCGCCCCCCCCCCCCCTCCTTGTCCAATTCGGACTAGAGGGGGAGGGGGCGCGCGGCCTGCCCTGGCCGCCCCTCCTCTTCTCCACTAAGGCCCATGTAGGCCCATTAAACCCCCGGAGGGGTTCCGGTAACCCCCGGTACTCCGGTAAAATCCCGATTTCACCCGAACACTTCCGATATCCAAATATAGGCTTCCAATATATCAATCTTCATGTCTCGGCCATTTCGAGACTCCTCGTCATTTCCGTGATCACATCCGGGACTCCGAACTATCTTAGGTACATCAAAACACATAAACTCATAATATAACCGTCATCAAACTTTAAGCGTGTGGACCCTACGGGTTTGAGAACTATGTAGACATGACCGAGACACGTCTCCGGTCAATAACCAATAGCGGAACCTGGATGCTCATATTGGCTCCCACATATTCTACGAAGATCTTTATCGGTCAGACCGCATAACAACATACGTTGTTCCCTTTGTCATCGGTATGTTACTTGCCCGAGATTTGATCGTCGGTATCTCAATACCTAGTTCAATCTTGTTACCGGCAAGTCTCTTTACTCGTTTTGTAATGCATCATCTCGCAACTAACTCATTAGTCACAATGCTTGCAAGGCTTATAGTGATGTGCATTACCGAGTGGGCCCAGGGATACCTCTCCGACAATCGGAGTGACAAATCCTAATCTCGAAATACTCCAACCCAACAAGTACCTTCGGACACACCTGTAGAGCACCTTTATAATCACCCAGTTACGTTGTGACGTTTGGTAGCACACAAAGTGTTCCTCCGGTAAATGGGAGTTGCATAATCTCATAGTCATAGGAACATGTATAAGTCATGAAGAAAGCAATAGCAACAGACTAAACTATCAAGTGCTAAGCTAACGGAATGGGTCAAGTCAATCACATCATTCTCCTAATGATGTAACCCCGTTAATCAAATGACAACTCATGTCTATGGCTAGGAAACATAACCATCTTTGATCAACGAGCTAGTCAAGTAGAGGCATACTAATGACACCCTGTTTGTCTATGTACTCACACATGTATTATGTTTCCGGTTAATACAATTCTAGCATGAATAATAAACATTTATCATGAAATAAGGAAATAAATAATAACTTTATTATTGCCTCTAGGGCATATTTCCTTCACTTAGTTCACCAGACCTTGATGTTTTGCGTCACGCACTGGAGGGCGACAACACTTATAGCTTGGGGGCTACTGTGGCTCGCCGCCTCCACCTTAATAAATCCCAGGGTAAAATACATGGTGGGATTTATGCTACTTGTTTGGCAGCTCACTTTAATGTTGGGATACGCCCTCATGATTATCCTCTGACCAAGGTTTACCTAGACCGCGCAGCCATGGATCACCACCATTTTACTGATATCGAATCTCCTAACATTCCTATTCCTTATAACCTGGTTTTTAGTGTGAGGACTCGTGATGTTATTCCATTGCCTGCTCCTGCCTTGTTTGATTTTGTTGCCAGGGGCGGATATAGGATTATGCCTGAGGACATCATCGCCTACCGGAACGCCTAGGCTGCTGTGGAGGCAGCACAAGAACCTTAGAAGTGGGATGAGTGGATGCCCGCTCCTCAGCACCCCTACTACCATCCAGGCTACAGATCGACTACCAAGCTAGGTCAAAAGCCTAAGCTTGGGGGAGTACGTGTTCCCACTGACATTACATTCATGTCCACTTATATTCATTTGTCGGTGTTCACAATTTTCATTGTATCATCCATGCTTAGATTTATTTTCTTGCTTTCTTCTTGTGTGTTTGAATTTTTTTAGAAAAACCAAAAAAATAGTTGTAGTAGTTTACTTTCTATGCATGCTTAGTAGTAGCACTAAAAAAAGAAAAACCAAAAAGATTTCCTTTTTCTTCTTTTGCTTGTTGGGAGATTTCCCGTGTAAATAGTTTTTCTCGTTTTTATTTTTCCCTTTTATTTGCTTGTTCAAGAAAACAAAAAACTCCAAAAATATTTCAGTGTGTTTCTCTGAATTTCTTTTTCTTTTTATTCGAGTCTTGCCGAGGATAAGACCACGATGAAAATGTTGAGTGGCTTTCATATGAATAAATGTTAAACTAATAAAGAGCCCATTTTACCTTGTCTTCTCCTATTGAATAAAATGTTTTGCAGATTCCAGCTTAGTCCATGGCACTCTTGTGCTATTATTATTCTCATAACGTTCGGTCGTGCAAGTGAAAGGCAATAATGAAGATATTCGATGAACTGCCCGTGGCAAAGAGAAACTGGTATGAACTCGACTTGTTCTGTTTGTGTAAATATGTTTAACCTAGTATCCATGATTCAGCCAATTATGATTAAACATGTTTGCAATGATAATTAGAGATTATAGTTTCTCATGCCATGCATAAGTAGCTAGGAGTGGATAATGATTTATCTTGCATATCAACATTGCGTTAAAATGATTGTGATGTAATATGATGATATGGTATCCTCCTCTGAATGTTCGAGTGGCTTGACTTGGCACATGTTCATGCATGTAGTTGAATCAAAACCAACATAGCCTCTATGATATTTCTGTTCATGGTGTTCATATCCTACTCATGCTAGTGTCCAATGTTACTTATGCATAATGCATGTTTATGACCGTTGTTGCTCTCTAGCTGGCCGCTTCTCAATCTAATTGCTAGCTTTCGCCTGTACTAAGTGGGAATTCTGCTTGTACATCAAAAACCTTGAACCCAAAGTTATTCCAGATGAGTCCACCATACCTACCTATATGCGGTATTACCCTGCCGTCCTAAGGAAATTTGCATGTGCCACCTCTAAAAACTTCAAATAAATATCCTTTTTGTGTTCCTGGATCGTTCATGGATCGACAGGAGGTGGCTGGTATCTTCCATGCTAAGCGGGTTATTCTCAGGTTGAGTGTTTATTCACTTGCCATCGCACGAGAAAAGGGCGGTAATAGGGATGCCCAGTCCCAAACTACAAACATGAAAAAGAGTTAATCTCTTAAATAATCAAACAAAAACTCCCAATGGAGTCAAAACCTTTACTTTTATCAATTGGGAACCGCCACTAGCATGCTTAGCATGGAAGATATTGATAACTGATGGTCGTGAAGTAAATGAGAAGGGTGCATGTCTCAAAATATAATTTATCTCTGTTTTAAAACTTGAGCTCTGGCACCTCTGCAAATCACTGCTTCCCTCTGCGAAGGGACTATCCTATTTAATTTTATGTTGTGTCATCACCTTCTAAAACAAGCGCTAGAACCTGAGAGCACAGCTGTCATGACTTATGCATTGTGTGTAGCTAATGTTGGGTGCATCATGACTGGATCTTTTCTACCATGAATTACAATGTTTAGTCGCTGCTTGAACTTTGGAGGTGCTCTGCATTTATGTTTTGTGGTCTCATAAAGGGCTAGCGAGATACCACTATTGTCATATTATATCATGGTTGTTTTGACAACGTGTTGCCATTTGAGATATCTTATTATTGCTCGCTAGCTGATTATGTCATTGATATGAGTCATTATAATCTTTAAGAGTTATTGTCGGCATGGTTAGTTATAATGTTGGCTGAAAACCTGGGTGCTGTTTCAGCTTATTTATGCAAACAAGAGCAAAAGAGTTCGTAAAAGTTTTTCTTTTTCACTTTCAGTTTATCAACTGAATTGCTTGAGGACAAGCAAATGTTTAAGCTTGCGGGAGTTGATACGTCTCCAACGTATCTACTTTTCCTAACGCTTTTCCTCTTGTTTTGGACTCTAATTTGCATGATTTGAATGAAACAAACCCCGGACTGACGTTGTTTTCAGCAAAACTACCAGGGTGTTGTTTTTGTGCAGAAATAAAAGCTCTTGCAATGGAACGAAACTTCGCGAGGAATTTTTATATAATATATTAGAATTTCTGGAGCCAAGACCTACCAGAGAGGGGCCACTGGGTGGGCACAACCCACCAGGGCGTGCCCCCCTCTCCTGGCGCGCCCAGGTGGGTTGTCCCCACTTGGTGGCCCCGCAGACCCTGAAACCAAAGCTATAAAATACTATTTCTCCAGAAAAAAAATCAGGGAGACAGAATTATCGCGATCCACGAGACGGAGCCGCCGTCACCTCCTGTTCTTCATCGGGAGGCCAGATCTAGAGTCCGTTTGGGGCTCCGGAGACGGGGATCTTCGTTCTTCGTCATTACCAACCCTTCTCCATCGCCAATTCCATGATGCTCCTCACCAGGAGTGAGTAATTCCTTCGTAGGCTCGCTAGTCGGTGAGGAGTTGGATGAGATTCATCATGTAATCGAGTTAGTTTTGTTAGGGCTTGATCCCTAGTATCCACTATGTTCTTAGATTGATGTTGCTATGACTTTGCCGTGCTTAATGCTTGTCACTTTGGGCCCGGGTGCCATGAACTCAGATCTGAACCATATATGTTATCACCATTATATCCATGTTTTAAATCCGATCTTGCAAGTTATAGTCACCTACTACGTGTTATGATCCGGCAACCCCGGAGTGACAATAATCGGGCCCACTCCCGGTGATGACCATAGTTTCAGGAGTTCATGTATTCACTAAGTGTTAATGCTTTGTTCCGGTTCTCTATTAAAAGGAGGCCTTAATATCCCTTAGTTTCCAATATGGACCCCGCTGCCACGGGAGGGTAGGACAAAAGATGTCATGCAAGTTCTTTCCATAAGCACGTATGACTATTTACGGAATACATGCCTACATTATATCGATGAACTGGAGCTAGTGCCGTATCGCCCTAGGTTATAACTGTCTCATGATGAATATCATCCAACAAGTCACCGATCCAATGCCTACGAATTTATCCTATATTGTTTCTACTAAGTTACTACTGCTATCATCACTATTACACTTGCTACAAAATTACTGCTATCACTATTACCATTACTGTTACTGTTGTCACTATATCAAAACTATCATATTACTTTGCTACTGATCACTTTGCTACAGATAATTAATCTCCAGGTGTGGTTGAATTGACAACTCAGCTGCTAATACCTTCAAATATTCTTTGGCTCCCCTTGTGTCGAATCTATAAATTTGGGTTGAATACTCTACCCTCGAAAATTGTTGCGATCCCCTATACTTGTGGGTTATCAGCCAATAAAAACCAGATTGTAATACCTTGTGAGCAGTTCTGTCTCCCGCATGATGCCCTTCGTAAGCTTCAGAGTGACAGTTCCGTAGGATTTGTCTCTGTCCCTATTCTACTCCTTCTTTGTAAAGATGTGGGTCATCCCAAATGTAATGTCTTAAATCATAGAAGAATTTTTTCTTTTGTTGGTATGTAAAGCTAGGTGGTAAAGATTTAGCAAAAATGTAATTAGCATAGTTAGCATACTAAGGAGTGTTATTAGAAACATTTATTCCAGCTAACTGCTCATCAGGAAAGCTATCATCAATAGGTAGTGGGTCATCAAGGACACTCTCAAGCCTAGACAAGTTATCAGCTATGGGGTTCTCTGCTCCTTTTCTATCAGTGATATGTATCAAATTGTTGTAGCATGAGAATGATGTTGGGAATCGTAGCATAATTTTAAAATTTTCCTACGTTCACCAAGATGCATCTATGGAGTATACTAGCAACGAGGGGAAGGGAGTGCATCTACATACCCTTGTAGATCGCGAGCGGAAGCGTTCCAATGAACGTGGATGACGGAGTCGTACTCGCCGTGATCCAAATCACCGATGACCGAGTGCCGAACGGACGGCACCTCCGCGTTCAACACACGTACGGTGCAGCGACGTCTCCTCCTTCTTGATCCAGCAAGGGGGGAGGAGAGGTTGATGGAGATCCAACAGCACGACGGCGTGGTGGTGGATGTAGCGGGTCTCGGCAGGGCTTTGCTAAGCTTCTGCGAGAGAGAGAGAGGTGTTGCAGGGGAGGAGGGAGGCGCCCAAGGCTGTTGTGTGCTGCCCTCCCTTCCACCCCCCCTTTATATAGGCCCCCTGGGGGGGCGCCGGCCCCAAGAGATGGGATCTCAAGGGGGGGCGGCCACAAGGGGGGAAGGGGTTGCCTTGCCCCCCAAGGCAAGGGGGAACTCCCCCCCTTAGGGTTCCCAACCCTAGGCGCATGGGGGGAGGCCCAAGGGGGGCGCCCCAGCCCACTAAGGGCTGGTTCCCTTCCACTTTCAGCCCACGGGGCCCTCCGGGATAGGTGGCCCCACCCGGTGGACCCCCGGGACCCTTCCGGTGGTCCCGGTATAATACCGGTAACCCCCGAAACTTTCCCGGTGGCCGAAACTGGACTTCCTATATATAATTCTTCACCTCCGGACCATTCCGAAACCTCTCGTGACGTCCAAGATCTCATCCGGGACTCCGAACAACTTTCGGGTTTCCGCATACATATATCTCTACAACCCTAGCGTCACCGGACCTTAAGTGTGTAGACCCTACGGGTTCGGGAGACATGCAGACATGACCGAGACGCCTCTCCGGTCAATAACCAACAACGGGATCTGGATACCCATGTTGGCTCCCACATGTTTCACGATGATCTCATCGGATGAACCACGGTGTCGAGGATTCAATCAATCCCGTATACAATTCCCTTTGTCAATCGGTATGTTACTTGCCCGAGATTCGATCGTCGGTATCCCAATACCTTGTTCAATCTCGTTACCGGCAAGTCTCTTTACTCGTACCGCAATGCATGATCCCGTGACTAACGCCTTAGTCACATTGAGCTCATTATGATGATGCATTACCGAGTGGGCCCAGAGATACCTCTCCGTCACACGGAGTGACAAATCCCAGTCTCGATCCGTGCCAACCCAACAGACACTTTCGGAGATACCCGTAGTGCACCTTTATAGTCACCCAGTTACGTTGTGACGTTTGGCACACCCAAAGCACTCCTACGGTATCCGGGAGTTGCACGATCTCATGGTCTAAGGAAAAGATACTTGACATTGGAAAAGCTCTAGCAAACGAAACTACACGATCTTTTATGCTATGCTTAGGATTGGGTCTTGTCCATCACATCATTCTCCTAATGATGTGATCCCGTTATCAATGACATCCAATGTCCATAGTCAGGAAACCATGACTATCTGTTGATCAACGAGCTAGTCAACTAGAGGCTTACTAGGGACACGTTGTGGTCTATGTATTCACACATGTATTACGATTTCCGGACAATACAATTATAGCATGAATAATAGACAATTATCATGAACAAAGAAATATAATAATAACCATTTATTATTGCCTCTAGGGCATATTTCCAACAGTCTCCCACTTGCACTAGAGTCAATAATCTAGTTACATTGTGATGAATCGAACACCCATTGCGTCCTGGTGTTGATCATGTTTTGCCCTAGGGAGAGGTTTAGTCAACGGATCTGCTACATTCAGGTCTGTATGTACTTTACAAATATCTATGTCTCCATTTTGAACACTTTCACGAATGGAGTTGAAGCGACGCTTGATATGCCTGGTCTTCCTGTGAAACCTGGGCTCCTTCGCAAGGGCAATAGCTCCAGTGTTGTCACAGAAGAGAGTCATTGGGCCCGACGCATTGGGAATCACCCCTAGTTCGGTAATGAACTCCTTCATCCAGACTGCTTCCTGTGCTGCCTCCGAGGCTGCCATGTACTCCGCTTCACATGTAGATCCCGCCACGACGCTTTGCTTGCAACTGCACCAGCTTACTGCTCCTCCATTCAAAATATACACGTATCCGGTTTGTGACTTCGAGTCATCCAGATCTGTGTCGAAGCTAGTGTCGACGTAACCCTTTACGACGAGCTCTTCGTCACCTCCATAAACGAGAAACATATCCTTAGTCCTCTTCAGGTACTTCAGGATATTCTTGACCGCTGTCCAGTGTTCCTTGCCGGGATTACTTTGGTACCTTCCTTCAAAACTTACGGCAAGGTTTACATCAGGTCTGGTACACAGCATGGCATACATAATAGACCCTATGGCCGAGGCATAGGGGATGACACTCATCTCTTCTATATCTTCTGCCGTGGTCGGGCATTGAGCCGTGCTCAACTGCACACCTTGCAATACAGGCAAGAACCCCTTCTTGGACTGATCCATATTGAACTTCTTCAATATCTTGTCAAGGTATGTACTCTGTGAAAGACCAATGAGGCGTCTTGATCTATCTCTATAGATCTTGATGCCTAATATATAAGCAGCTTCTCCAAGGTCCTTCATTGAAAAACACTTATTCAAATAGGCCTTTATACTCTCCAAGAATTCTATATCATTTCCCATCAACAATATGTCATCCACATATAATATGAGAAATGCTACAGAGCTCCCACTCACTTTCTTGTAAACACAGGCTTCTCCATAAGTCTGTGTGAACCCAAACGCTTTGATCATCTCATCAAAGCGAATGTTCCAACTCCGAGATGCTTGCACCAGCCCATAGATTGAGCGTTGGAGCTTGCATACTTTGTTAGCATTCTTAGGATCGACAAAACCTTCCGGCTGCATCATATACAACTCTTCCTTAAGGAAGCCGTTAAGGAATGCCGTTTTGACGTCCATCTGCCATATCTCATAATCATAGTATGCGGCAATTGCTAACATGATTCGGACGGACTTCAGCTTCGCTACGGGTGAGAAAGTCTCATCGTAGTCAACCACTTGAACTTGTCGATAACCCTTAGCGACAAGTCGAGCTTTGTAGATGGTCACATTACCATCTGCGTCCGTCTTCTTCTTAAAGATCCATTTGTTTTCTATGGCTCGCCGCTCATCGGGCAAGTCAGTCAAAGTCCATACTTTGTTTTCATACATGGATTCTATCTCGGATTTCATGGCTTCTAGCCATTTGTCGGAATCCGGGCCCGCCATCGCTTCTTCATAGTTCGAAGGTTCACCGTTGTCTAACAACATGATTTCCAGGACAGGGTTGCCGTACCACTCTGGTGCGGAACGTGTCCTTGTGGACCTACGAAGTTCAGTAACTTGATCTGAAGTTTCATGATCATCATCATTAACTTCCTCCCCAGTCGGTGTAGGCACCACAGGAACATTTTCCCGCGCTGCGCTACTTTCCGGTTCGGAAGGGGTGACTATCACCTCATCAAGTTGCACTTTCCTCCCACTCAATTCTTTCGAGAGAAACTCCTTCTCTAGAAAGGACCCGTTCTTGGCAACGAAGATCTTGCCTTCGGATCTGAGGTAGAAGGTATACCCAATAGTTTCCTTAGGGTATCCTATGAAGACGCATTTTTCCGATTTGGGTTCGAGCTTTTCAGGTTGAAGTTTCTTGACATAAGCATCGCATCCCCAAACTTTTAGAAACGACAGCTTAGGTTTCTTCCCAAACCATAATTCATACGGTGTCGTCTCAACGGATTTAGATGGTGCCCTATTTAAAGTGAATGCGGCAGTCTCTAAAGCATAACCCCAAAATGAGAGCGGTAAATCGGTAAGAGACATCATAGATCGCACCATATCCAATAGAGTGCGATTACGACGTTCGGACACACCATTTCTCTGAGGTGTTCCAGGCGGCGTGAGTTGTGAAACTATTCCACATTTCCTTAAGTGTGTACCAAATTCGTGACTTAAATATTCTCCACCACGATCTGATCGTAAGAATTTTATTTTCCTGTCACGTTGATTCTCGACTTCACTCTGAAATTCCTTGAACTTTTCAAAGGTTTCAGACTTGTGTTTCATTAGGTAGACATACCCATATCTACTTAAATCATCAGTGAGAGTGAGAACATAACGATATCCTCCGCGAGCCTCAACACTCATTGGACCGCACACATCGGTATGTATGATTTCCAATAAGTTGGTTGCTCGCTCCATTGTTCCGGAGAACGGAGTCTTGGTCATCTTACCCATGAGGCATGGTTCGCACGTGTCAAATGATTCGTAATCAAGAGACTCCAAAATTCCATCTGCATGGAGCTTCTTCATGCGCTTGACACCAATGTGACCAAGGCGGTAGTGCCACAAGTATGTGGGACTATCGTTATCAACTTTACATCTTTTGGTATTCACACTATGAACATGTGTAACATCACGTTCGAGATTCATCAAAAATAAACCATTGACCAGCGGGGCATGACCATAAAACATATCTCTCAAATAAATAGAACAACCATTATTCTCAGATTTAAATGAGTAGCCATCTCGAATTAAACGAGATCCAGATACAATGTTCATGCTCAAAGCTGGCACTAAATAACAATTATTGAGGTTTAAAACTAATCCCGTGGGTAGATGCAGAGGTAGCGTGCCAACGGCGATCACATCGACCTTGGAACCATTCCCGACGCGCATCGTCACCTCGTCCTTTGCCAGTCTCCGTTTATTCCGTAGTTCCTGCTTTGAGTTACAAATATGAGCAACCGCACCGGTATCAAATACCCAGGAGCTACTACGAGTACTAGTAAGGTACACATCAATTACTTGTATATCACATATACCTTGGGTGTTGCCGGCCTTCTTCTTGTCCGCTAAATATTTGGGGCAGTTCCGCTTCCAGTGACCACTTCCCTTGCAATAAAAGCACTCAGTCTCGGGCTTGGGTCCATTCTTTGACTTCTTCCCGGTAACTGGTTTACCGGGTGCGGCAACTCCCTTGCCGTCCTTCTTGAAGTTCTTCTTACCCTTGCCCTTCTTGAACTTAGTGGTTTTATTTACCATCAACACTTGATGTTCTTTTCTGATCTCCCCTTCCGCTGATTTCAGCATTGAATATACCTCGGGAATGGTCTTTTCCATCCCCTGCATATTGTAGTTCATCACAAAGCTCTTGTAGCTTGGTGGAAGCGACTGGAGGATTCTGTCAATGACCGCGTCATCCGGGAGATTAACTCCCAGCTGAGACAAGCGGTTGTGCAACCCAGACATTCTGAGTATGTGCTCACTAACAGAACTGTTCTCCTCCATTTTACAGCTGAAGAACTTGTCGGAGACTTCATATCTCTCGACCCGGGCATGAGCTTGAAAAACCAGTTTCAGCTCCTCGAACATCTCATATGCTCCATGTTTCTCAAAACGCTTTTGGAGACCCGGTTCTAAGCTGTAAAGCATGCCGCACTGAACGAGGGAGTAATCATCAGCACGCTGCTGCCAAGCGTTCATAACGTCTTGGTTCTCAGGGATTGGTGCTTCACCTAGCGGTGCTTCTAAGACATAATCTTTCTTGGCTACTATGAGGATGAGCCTCAGGTTCCGGACCCAGTCCGTATAATTGCTGCCATCATCTTTCAGCTTGGTTTTCTCTAGGAACGCGTTGAAATTGAGGACAACGTTGGCCATTTGATCTACAAGACATAGTGTAAAGATTTTTAGACTAAGTTCATGATAATTGAGTTCATCTAATCAAATTATTTAATGAACTCCCACTCAGATAGACATCCCTCTAGTCATCTAAGTGAAACATGATCCGAGTCAACTAGGCCGTGTCCGATCATCACGTGAGACGGACTAGTCAAGATCGGTGAACATCTCCATGTTGATCGTATCTTCTATACGACTCATGCTCGACCTTTCGGTCCTCCGTGTTCCGAGGCCATGTCTGTACATGCTAGGCTCGTCAAGTCAACCTAAGTGTATTGCGTGTGTTCCGAGGCCATGTCTGTACATGCTAGGCTCGTCAACACCCGTTGTATTCGAACGTTAGAATCTATCACACCCGATCATCACGTGGTGCTTCGAAACAACGAACCTTCGCAACGGTGCACAGTTAGGGTGAACACTTTCTTGAAATTATTATAAGGGATCATCTTACTTACTACCGTCGTTCTAAGCAAATAAGATGCAAAATATGATAAACATCACATGCAATCAAATAGTGACATGATATGGCCAATATCATCATGCTCCTTTGATCTCCATCTTCGGGGCACCATGATTATCTTCGTCACCGGCATGACACCATGATCTCCATCATCATGATCTCCATCATTGTGTCTTCATGAAGTTGTCACGCCAACGATTACTTCTACTTGTATGGCTAACGCGTTTAGCAACAAAGTAAAGTAAATTACATGGCGCTATTCAATGACACACAGGTCATGCAAAATAATAAAGACAACTCCTATGGCTCCTGCCGGTTGTCATACTCATCGACATGCAAGTCGTGATTCCTATTACAAGAATATGATCAATCTCATACATCACATATATCATTCATCACATCTTCTGGCCATATCACATCACATAGCACTTGCTGCAAAAACAAGTTAGACGTCCTCTAATTGTTGTTGCAAGTTTTTATGTGGTTTGTAGGTTTCTAGCAAGAACGTTTTCTTACCTACGTATGACCACAACGTGATTTGCCAATTTCTATTTACCCTTCATAAGGACCCTTTTCATCGAATCCGTTCCGACTAAAGTAGGAGAGACAGACACCCGCTAGCCACCTTATGCAACTAGTGCATGTCAGTCGGTGGAACCAGTCTCACGTAAGCGTACGTGTAAGGTCGGTCCGGGCCGCTTCATCCTATAATGCCGCCGAAACAAGAAACGACTAGTAGCGGCAAGAAGAACTGGCAAACTCAACGCCCACAACTGCTTTGTGTTCTACTCGTGCATAGTAACTACGCATAGACCTGGCTCATGATGCCACTGTTGGGAATCGTCGCATAATTTTAAAATTTTCCTACGTTCACCAAGATGCATCTATGGAGTATACTAGCAACGAGGGGAAGGGAGTGCATCTACATACCCTTGTAGATCGCGAGCGGAAGCGTTCCAATGAACGTGGATGACGGAGTCGTACTCGCCGTGATCCAAATCACCGATGACCGAGTGCCGAACGGACGGCACCTCCGCGTTCAACACACGTACGGTGCAGCGACGTCTCCTCCTTCTTGATCCAGCAAGGGGGAAGGAGAGGTTGATGGAGATCCAACAGCACGACGGCGTGGTGGTGGATGTAGCGGGTCTCGGCAGGGCTTTGCTAAGCTTCTGCGAGAGAGAGAGAGAGGTGTTGCAGGGGAGGAGGGAGGCGCCCAAGGCTGTTGTGTGCTGCCCTCCCTTCCACCCCCCCTTTATATAGGCCCCCTGGGGGGGCGCCGGCCCCAAGAGATGGGATCTCAAGGGGGGGCGGCCACAAGGGGGGAAGGGGTTGCCTTGCCCCCCAAGGCAAGGGGGAACTCCCCCCCTTAGGGTTCCCAACCCTAGGCGCATGGGGGGAGGCCCAAGGGGGGCGCCCCAGCCCACTAAGGGCTGGTTCCCTTCCACTTTCAGCCCACGGGGACCTCCGGGATAGGTGGCCCCACCCCGTGGACCCCCGGGACCCTTCCGGTGGTCCCGGTACAATACCGGTAACCCCCGAAACTTTCCTAGTGGCCGAAACTGGACTTCCTGTATATAATTCTTCACCTCCGGACCATTCCGAAACCTCTCGTGACGTCCGGGATCTCATCCGGGACTCCGAACAACTTTCGGGTTTCCGCATACATATATCTCTACAACCCTAGCGTCACCGGACCTTAAGTGTGTAGACCCTACGGGTTCGGGAGACATGCAGACATGACCGAGACGCCTCTCCGGTCAATAACCAACAGCGGGATCTGGATACCCATGTTGGCTCCCACATGTTTCACGATGATCTCATCGGATGAACCACGGTGTCGAGGATTCAATCAATCCCGTATACAATTCCCTTTGTCAATCGGTATGTTACTTGCCCGAGATTCGATCGTCGGTATCCCAATACCTTGTTCAATCTCGTTACCGGCAAGTCTCTTTACTCGTACCGCAATGCATGATCCCGTGACTAACGCCTTAGTCACATTGAGCTCATTATGATGATGCATTACCGAGTGGGCCCAGAGATACCTCTCCGTCACACGGAGTGACAAATCCCAGTCTCGATCCGTGCCAACCCAACAGACACTTTCGGAGATACCCGTAGTGCACCTTTATAGTCACCCAGTTACGTTGTGACGTTTGGCACACCCAAAGCACTCCTACGGTATCCGGGAGTTGCACGATCTCATGGTCTAAGGAAAAGATACTTGACATTGGAAAAGCTCTAGCAAACGAAACTACACGATCTTTTATGCTATGCTTAGGATTGGGTCTTGTCCATCACATCATTCTCCTAATGATGTGATCCCGTTATCAATGACATCCAATGTCCATAGTCAGGAAACCATGACTATCTGTTGATCAACGAGCTAGTCAACTAGAGGCTTACTAGGGACACGTTGTGGTCTATGTATTCACACATGTATTACGATTTCCGGACAATACAATTATAGCATGAATAATAGACAATTATCATGAACAAAGAAATATAATAATAACCATTTATTATTGCCTCTAGGGCATATTTCCAACAAATGATTCGTCCATTTTGCATCATGTTTTCTTATTGTTATTTATGATGTTTTATCCATAATAATGCTTTTTGGAGTAATTCTAATGCCTTTTCTCTCATAATTTGCAAGGCACACACCAAGAGGGAGAATTCTGGCAGCTGGAAATCTTGACCTGCAAAAGCTACGTCAGCCTACCTATTTTGCACAACTCCAAACAACCTGAAACTTCACGGAGATTTTTTATGGAATATTTAAGAATTATTGGAGCAAATAACTACCAAAGGGGCCCCACCAGGTGGGCACAACCCACCTGGGCGCGCCAGGGAGCCCAGGCGCACCCTGGTGGGTTGTGCTCACCCAGGCCCACCTCCGGTGCCCATCTTCTGGTATATAGGTCATTTTGACCTAGAAAAAATAAGGAGAGGACTTTCGGGATGGAGCGCCGCCGTCTCGAGGTGGAACTTGGGCAGGAGCACTTTTTCCCTCCGGCGGAGCGATACCGCCGGGGGAACTTCCCTCCCGGAGGGGGAAATCATCATCCTCATCATCGCCAACTACTCTCCCATCTTGGGGAGGGCAATCTCCATCAACATCTTCAACAACACCATCTCATCTTAAGACCTAGTTCATCTCTTGTGTTCAATCTTGTTACCGGAACTATAGATTGGTGCTTGTGGGTGACTAGTAGTGTTGATTACATCTTGTAGTTGATTACTATATGGTTTATTTGGTGGAAGATTATATGTTCAGATCCATTATGCTATTTAATAATCCTCTGATCATGAGCATGTTTATCACTTGTGAGTAGTTACTTTTGTTCTTGAGGTCACGAGAGAAATCATGTTACAAGTAATCATGTGAACTTGATATGTGTTCGATATTTTGATAGTATGTATGCTGTGATTCCCTTATGGGTGTCATGTGAACGTCGACTACATGACACTTCACCATATTTGGGCCTAAGGGAATGCATTGTGGAGTAGCAATTAGATGATGGGTTGTGAGAGTGACAGAAGCTTAAACCCCAGTTTATGCGCTATTGCGTAAGGGAACGATTGGATCCAAAAGTTTAATGCTATAGTTAGAATTTATTCTTAATACTTTTCTCGTAATTGCGGATGCTTGCAGGAGGGTTAATCATAAGTAGGAGGTTTGTTCAAGTAAGAAAATCATCTAAGCACCGGTCCACCCACATATCAAATTATCAAAGTAGTGAACACAAATCGAACCAACATGATGAAAATGCCTAGATGAAATTCCCGTGTTCCCTCAAGAACGCTTTGCTTATCATAAGAGACCGTTCTGTCCTATCCTTTGCCTCAAAAGGATTGGGCTACCTTGCTGCACTTTTGTTAGTACTACGGTTACTTGCTCATTAAAAATTATCTTGCTATCAAACTACTCCGCTACTTACAATTTCAGCACTTGCGGACATTACCTTGCTGAAAACCACTTGTCATTTCCATCTGCTCCTTGTTGGGTTCGACACTCTTAGTTATCGAAAAGAGCTAAAATTGATCCCCTATACTTGTGGGACATCAAGGCTATTTTCTGGCGCCGTTGCCGGGGAGTGAAGCGCCTTTGGTAAGTGGAATTTGGTAAGGAAACATTTCTATAGTGTGTTGAAATTTATTGTCACTTGTTACCATGGAAAACAATCCTTCGAGGGGTTTGTTCGGGGTATCTTCACCTCGTCCGGAACCACAATTAGCTACCCCTCAACCTACTTCATCTACTGAAAATATTGAATATGAAATTCCTTCGGGTATGATAGAACAACTGCTAGCTAATCCTTATGCAGGAGATGGAACTGAACATCCTGATATGCACTTGATATATGTGGAACAAATTTGTGGATTGTTTAACCTTGCAGGTTTACCCGGAGATGAAGTGATGAAAACAGTTTTCCCTTTATCTTTGAAGGGAAAATCATTGGTATGGTATAGGCTATGCGATGATATTGGATCATGGAATTGGAATCGTTTGAAATTGGAGTTCCACCAAAAAAATTATCCTATGCATCTAGTTCATCATGATCGGAATTATATATATAATTTTTGGCCTCGTGAAGGAGAAAGTATCGCTCTAGCTTGGGGGAGGCATAAGTCAATGTTATATTCATGCCCCAATCATGAGCTCTCAAGATAATTATTATCCAGAATTTTTATGCTCGGCTTTCTCGTAATGATCAAACCATGCTTGATACTTCCTGTGCTGGTTCTTTTATGAAGAAGACTATTGAATTCCGGTGGGATCTTTTGGAAAGAATTAAACACAACTCTGAAGATTGGGAACTCGATGAAGGTAAAGAGTCAGGTATTAAACTTAAGTATGATTGTGTTAAATCTTTTATGGATACCGATGCTTTTCAAAAGTTTAGCACTAAATATGGACTTGACTATGAGATAGTAGCCTCCTTTTGTGAATCATTTGCTACTCATGTTGAACTCCCTAAAGAGAAGTGGTTTAAATATCACCCACCTATTAAACAAGAAATTAAAGAACCGGTACCAGTTAAAGAAGAAACTATACTTTATAATGTTGATCCTGTTGTTCCTTCTGCTTATATTGAGAAACCACCTTTCCCTGTTAGGATAAAGGAACATGCTAAAGTTTCAACTGTGGTTAACAAAAGCTATATTAGAACACCTAAACCTGATGAACAAATCAAAGTATAACCTAGCATAGCTATGGTTAAAGATCTCTTAGAAGAATTGCTGCTAGAATTGCTAAACCTGATAAAAAGGATAAAATTAGACCTGTTGTTGGCATGCCTATCATCTCAGTTAAAATAGGAGATCACTGTTATCATGGTTTATGTGATATAGGTGCTAGGGTGAGTGCTATTCCTTACACTTTATATCAAGAAATTATGAAAGACATATCACCTGCAGAGATAGAAGACATAGATGTTACTATTAAACTTGCTAATAGAGACACCATATCACCAATTGGGATTGTTAGGGATGTTGAAGTCTTGTGTGGGAAAATAAAATATGCTACTGATTTTCTTGTTCTTGGTTCCCCACAAGATGACTTTTGTCCCATTATCTTTGGTAGACCTTTCTTGAACACAGTTAATGCTAAGATAGATTGTGAGAAACAAACTGTCGGTGTTAGTTTTGGTGATGAGTCTCATGAGTTTAATTTTTCCAAGTTTGGTAGAAAGCTTTATGAAAAAGAATTGCCTAGTAAGGATGAATTAATTGGTCTTGCTTCTATTGTTGTACCACCTACTGATCCTTTAGAACAATATTTGCTAGACAATGAAAATGATTTACATATGCATGAAAGAAATGAAATAGATAAATTTTCTTTGAACAACGTCCTCTACTTAAACACAATTTGCCTATTGAAACTCTAGGAGGTCCACCTCCACCTAAAGGTGATCCTGTCTTTGAATTAAAACAATTGCCAGACACTTTGAAATATGGTTATCTTGATGAAAAGAAGATATATCCTGTTATAATCAGTGCTAAGGAAGCTTCCTTAGAACTTTCAATAATCTTTCTTCTTCATGTTCTGAAAGGTTAGAACTAATAATAACAGGATATATCTTTTTCTCGTCAAGGTAAGCATATTTCAAAGTGTCTGGCAATTGCTTTAATTCAAACATAGGATCACCTTTAGGTGGAAGGGGACCTCCAAGAGTTTCAATACGCAAATTGTGTTTAAGCAAAGGTTGTTGCTCGAACAAGATTCTATCTATTTCATTTCTTTCATGCATATGCAAATCATTTTCATGGTCTAGCAGATATTGTTCTAAAGGATCTGTAGGAGGCACAACAATAGAAGCAAGACCAATTATTTCATCCTTACTAGGCAATTCTTTTTTATGAGGTTTTCTACTAAACTTGGAAAAATTAAACTCATGAGACTAATCACCTAATCACCAAAGCTAACACCGACAGTTTGTTTCTCACAATCTATTTTAGCATTAACGGTGTTCAAGAAAGGTCTACCAAAAATAATGGGACAAAAATCATCTTGTGGGGAACGAAGAACAAGAAAATTAGTAGGATATTTTATTTTCCCACACAAGACTTCAACATCTCTAACAATCCCAAGTGGTGTGATGGTGTCTCTATTAGCAAGTTTAATAGTAGCATCCATTTCTTCTATTTCAGCGGGTGCTATGTCATTCATAATTTCTTGATATAAGGTAAAGGGAATAGCACTCACGCTAGCACCTATGTCACATAAACCATGATAACAGTGATCTCCTATTTTAACTGAGACAACAGGCATGCCAACAACGGGTCTATGTTTATCCTCTTTATCAGGTTTGGCAATTCTAGTAGCTTCATTACAGAAGTAAATAACATGCCCATCTATATTTTCTTCCAAAAGATCCTTAACCATAGCAACACTAGGTTCTACTTTGATTTGTTCATCTGGTTTAGGTGTTCTAATATAACTTTTTTTACCACAGTTGAAACTTTAGCATGTTCCTTTATCCTAACAAGGAAAGGTGGTTTCTCAATATAAGCAGTAGGAACGACTGGATCAACATTATAAACAATAGTTTCCTCTTTAGCTGGTACCGGTTCTTTAATTTCTTCTTTAATAGGTGGGTGATATTTAAACCACTTCTCCTTAGGGAGATCAACATGAGTAGCAAATGATTCACAAAATGAGGCTACTATCTCAGAGTCAAGTCCATATTTAGTGCTAAACTTTTGAAAAGCATTGGTATTCATAAAAGAATAAACACAATCATACTTAAGCTTAATACCCGACTCTTTACCTTCGTCGAGTTCCCAATCTTCAGAGCTGCGTTTAATTCTTTCCAAACGATCCCACCGGAATTCAATAGTCTTCTTCATAAAAGAACCAGCACCAGAGGTATCAAGCATGGATCGATCATTATGAGAAAGCCAAGCATAAAAATTCTGGATAATTATTTCTCTTGAGAGCTCATGATTGGGGCATGAATATAACATTGACTTAAGCCTCCCCAAGCTAGAGTGATACTTTCTCCTTCACGAGGCCAAAAATTATATATATAATTCCGATCACGATGAACTAGATGCATAGGACAATTTTTTGGTGAAACTCCAATTTCAATCGATTCCAATTCCAAGATCCAATATCATCGCATAGCCTATACCATGCCAATGCTTTTCCCTTCAAAGATAAAGGGAAAATCTTCTTCTTAACTTCATCTCCGGGTAAACCTGCAAGCTTAAACAATCCACAAATTTCTTCCACATATATCAAGTGCATATCAGGATGTTATGTTCCATCTCCTGCATAAGGATTAGCTAGCAGTTGTTCTATCATACCCGAAGGAATTTCATATTCAACATTTTCAGTAGGTGCAGTGGGTTGAGGGGTAACTAATTGCGGTTTCGGTCGAGGTGAAGATACCCCGAATAAAACCCTCAAAGGATTGTTTTCTATAGTAACAAGTGACAATAAATTTTAGCAAGTAGTAATAATTTTTCCTTGCCAATTTCCACTTACCAAGAGCACTTCACTCCCCGGCAACGGCGCCAAAAAATAGCCTCGATGACCCACAAGTATATGGGATCAATTGTAGCCTTTTCGATAAGTAAGAGTGTCAAACCCAACAGGGAGCAGAAGGAAATGACAACTGGTTTTCAGCAAGGTAATGTTTGCAAGTGCTGAAATTGTAAGTAGCAGAGTAGTTTGATAACAAGATAATTTGTAACGAGCAAGTAACGGTAACGGTAACAAAAAAGCTGCAAGGTAGCCCAATCCTTTTGAGGCACAGGACAGGCCAAAACGGTCTCTTATAATAAGCAAAGCGTTCTTGAGGGTACACGGAAATTTCATCTAGTCACTTTCATCATGTTGGTTCAATTCGTGTTTGCTACTTTGATAATTTGATATGTGGGTCGACCGGTGCTTAGGTGTTGTTCTTACTTGAACAAACCTCCTACTTATGATTAACTCCCTCGCAAGCATCCGCAACTACGAGAAAAGTATTAAGAATAAATTCTAACCATAGCATTAAACTTTTGGATCCAATCGGTCCCTTACGGAATAGCGCATAAACTAGGGTTTAAGCTTCTGTCACTCTCGCACCCCATCATCTAATAACTACTCCACAATGCATTCCCTTAGGCCCAAATATGGTGAAGTGTCATGTAGTCGACGTTCACATGACACCACTAAGGGAATCACAACACACATACTATCAAAATATCGAACACATATCAAGTTCACATGATTACTTGCAACATGATTTCTCCCATGACCTCAAGAACAAAAGTAACTACTCACAAATGATAATCATGCTCAAGATCGGAGAGGTATTAAATAGCATATTGGATCTGAACATATAATCTTCCACCAAATAAACCATATAGTAATCAACTACAATATGTAATCAACACTACTAGTCACCCACAAGCACCAATCTATAGTTCCGGTACAAAGATTGAACACAAGAAATGAACTAGGGTTTGAGAGGAGATGGTGCTATTGAAGATGTTGATGGAGATTGCCCTCCCCAAGATGGGAGAGTTGTTGGTAATGATGATGACGATGATTTCCCCCTCCGGGAGGGAAGTTCCCCCGGCGGAATCGCCCCGCCGAAGGGCAAAAGTGCTCCTGCCCAAGTTCCGCCTCGAGACGGCGGCGCTCCGTCCCGAAAGTCTTCTCCTTATTTTTTCTAGGTCAAAATGACTTATATACCAAAAGATGGGCACGGGAGGTGGGCCGAGGGGAGCACAACCCACCAGGGCGCGCCTGGGCTCCCTGGCGCGCCCAGGTGGGTTGTGCCCACCTGATGGGCCCCCTCTGGTACTTATTGGCGCCAATATTTCTCATATATTCCATAAAAAAATCTCCGTAAAGTTTCAGCCAAGCTGCATGATTTGAGGAATGTGTTGGACGTGTGGAGGAACTACACGGCGGCGCCGGTGCCAGAAAGGAGGG
The DNA here is from genome assembly GCF_002575655.3 of Aegilops tauschii subsp. strangulata. Lineage (NCBI taxonomy): Eukaryota > Viridiplantae > Streptophyta > Magnoliopsida > Poales > Poaceae > Aegilops > Aegilops tauschii. Next base: position 567,190,121 of record NC_053039.3, on the reverse strand, counting down.
TCGGCAGGTTCTAGTGGAAAGTCCCCGGGATATGCATCCACTGATCCAACTCATGGATGAGTTCATGCATTTGGGAGATAGAGAGCTTTTTTTCACAGCCACAAGGGTCACGATCGGGAACGGAAGAGCGACTGCCTTTTGGACTTGTAACTGGATTGGAAGTGAGCCTCTCTGCACTTCCTTTCCGCTCTTATCCCAACACTCCAGGCGGAAGACTAGAACAGTTGCTGAAGCGCTTCAGGACGAGCAGTGGATAGGAGACCTGCAGCATGGAGATTGGCAATCCATCGTCACCAATTTTGTTCGCTTGGCTAGGTTTATCCAGGAGCATGCAGGTACACTAAACGAGCAACTCCAGGACACGATCAGATGGACCGAAAGCAGCAAAGGTATTTACTTGACAGCCTCGGCGTACAAGATGCAGTTCAGTCACCTCCCCTCCACGGACATGAAGAACACTATATGGAAAGTCTGGGCCCCTGGAAGGATCAAGATATTCTCTTGGCTTCTACACTTGGACAGACTCTGGTGCAACGACCGCCTTCAACGCCGAGGGTGGCCAAATGCATATTTCTGCCATTTTTGCTTGAGACAATTGGAAACCTCTATCCATCTGTTCTGGAACTGTCATCTCTCACGAGCAGTCTGGACATAGATGGCTAAGTGGAATGGATGCTCGGCATTAGCAATTCCTGGCGGAGAACAGCTCAACACGACCTCCACGGTCAAATAAATGATCTCGCGCACAGACAGAGAGGGCAGAAAAGGAGTAAAAATCATGATCATGGCCACCACATGGGAGCTTTGGTGCGAGAGAAATAGCTGCGTTTTCAGAGATAAACGGGAATGCTTCGCGGACATCATTGCAGCGATTCGGAGGAGCATGAAGCAATGGCGATTCGGAGGTGCAAAAGCCATAGAGACCCCCCTTCGGGGATGTAGTCATTAGATAGAGGGTCATGGCAACTAGTGGGAGGAGGAAGAAGGGGGCATCCCCCCGTCCTCTATTTTTTGGCTTCTTGGGACCTATTCTTGATCATTCTGATCAATCTATGTACTTTGTTACTCTACCCCTGCTAAATCTATTGAAGCCAGCCAAGTTGGATCTTTCAAAAAAAAAGTTCATGCATTTGGTTGCCCATTCTTTCTGTTCTTCTTCCTTGTCTCCTTCTCGTGGAAAGAGAGGGAGGCGATTGAGAGGGGTAGCATCGATCGATTGATTCATGCTGTGAAATCATTTCAGCTAGATGATTATTAGTAAGTTATTACTATATATGTACACAAACACACATAGAGTAGTAGTACCCCAGTACGCGTGCAGTACATGCATGTATGTATGCTGGTCCTGGCCGACTCTCGCTGGCCTGTAATTAAAGATGATCGAGATTAAACCAGTAGCTTGTTTATCCATCTCAAGTGTTGTTTTCATGATGTATGTACACTCAAATGCAAGCAGGAGCACAGATTAAACTAACTTTCCTGGCGACCTTGATAGGGACATGTTTCATTTTAAAGAAACAACCTTTTTTAGGGATTCGATAATGAAAAAAGTCTCCTTTCAAGATAAGAGGAAGCAAAATCAAGCCTCACAGAATTCCAATAGGCTAGTTTTTATTTTATTTTACTTTATTTCCTTTTTGGAGTAAACATCATGGCCTTTATTCTTCAAGAATGTTCGAAGGTACAATAAATAAGTTGAATGGGCTAGCTAGGCCAGGAACATGTTTTGGATCTTAAATAGGCATACTAACGGGCCACAAGTATCGTGCTATGTGTATGACAAAGCATGTCCATATTTTGTTTGGCAGAAGAATTAGGAACATTCAACACGCTTTCCAGCGCAACTTTTTTCGTGGGAGCTGTTTTTTGTAGTTGTTTCTGTTGGTGGTCTTTTTTCCCTAGGTCTTTTCGAGCTAGGAGCAATCTCGCATGCTTTTGTGCCTTTGCTCTTATTTTCGAGAAATTTGGAGTGAGGAAGAGTGTTGTTTAGGTCGTGGCTCTTACATTGGAGGTACGGTGAATGGTGATACATATTACCCGATGCATAGCACATAAACAAAACCACAAATCCCTTGCCAGTGGAACTCATGCCACACATAAGTGTTAAATTGGCTTAGAAAGAAAGAATGAAACACATGTTAACAAGCGACCTCGCTTGCCTTCCCAACCATGGAACAAGGACAACACTCTACTTCTTGAGAGCTTAGTATCTTTGTAAAATTTGGAGTGAGAAAGAGTGTTGTTTAGGCCGTGGCTCTTACGCATTGAAGGTTTGGTGATACATATCATCCCCCGATGCATAGCGCACGAACAAAACCACAAATCCCTAGCCAGTGGAACTCATGCCGCACGTAAGTGTTAAATTGGCTCAGAAAGAAAGAATGAACACATGCTAACAAGCGAGCCCGCTTGCCCTCCCAACCATGGAACAAGGACAACACTCCAATTCTTGAGAACCTAGTATCTTCGTCAAATTTGTAGTGAGGAAGAGTGCTGTTTAGGTTGTGGCTCTTCCACATTGAAGGTTTGATGATACGTATCCCCCGACGCAGCGCATGAACAAAACCACTAATCCCTGGCCAGTGGAACTCATGCCACACGTAAGTGTTGAATTGGCTCGGAAAGAAAGAATGAAACACATGTTAACAAGAGAGCCCGCTTGCCTTCCCAACCATGGAATAAGGACAGCACTCTACTTCTTGAGAGCTTAGTATCTTCGTCATATTTGGAGTGAGGAAGAGTGTTGTTTAGGCCGTGGCTCTTACACATTGAAGGTTTGGTGATACATATCTCCCGATGCATAGCGCATCAACAAAACCACAAATCCCTACCAGTGGAACTCATGGCACACGCAAGTGTTAAATTGGCTCAGAAAGAAAGAATGAAACACATGTTAACAAGCGAGCCCGCCTGCCTTCCCAACCATGGAACAATGACAACCCTCCACTTCTTGAGAGATTAGTATCTTTAGAGATGCTGAGGAAGTCGACCATTTTATTGTGAAGTGTAACGACCACATCAAGATAAAAAAGCAAAATCATATTTGTCGTCCATTGCGTGAAATAGTATTGTTTTCCAACGTTACGCACACACACTACACGCTCAGGCGGGCGTGAAATAGCAATAGTCGGCGCTGGCGGCGCTGGGTGCGGTGTATGCCATCACGGATGAGGAGTACAAGCAGGAGATGGAGGTGATGCTCCGTCGCTCCATCCTCCACATCAACGGCCCGGTGGCGCCACCTGAGACGCTCCTCTGCATCAAGCCGGAGCCGACGTCCCCTCCGCGCTCCCCACGCGCAACCACGACATCCAAATTGGACGCCACGTCAAGGAGGAGCCCCTGTCGCCGTCCTGATGTGACAAGGAGGAGTGTTCTCTCCACCGCCCTGCCGCGTCAAGGAGGAGCCCATTTCGTCACCCCAGCACGTCAAGGAGGAGCGGCTCTCTCTGCCGCCCAGCTGGGTGAAGGAGGAGTGTTGCTCTCCGCCGCACCTCCAGGCCAAGGAGGAGCGCCGATCGTCATCTCCCCGCCCCATACGATCGCATTCGCCACTACCTCGGCGGTGGCAGCAGCTAGCCATCACAGAGCGCCCTAACGACGCAAGAATATGCTGACAGGGAGCGGCGCTGGCGGGACAGGCGCATCATGGCGAGCCGGTCAAATACATGAACATTTTCCGAATTCATGAATATTTCTATGAATTCAAGAACATTTTTTGAAACCAGATACAATTTTTGAAATTATGAACATTTTTTGATATCTGGAGCAATTTTTTAATCCGCGAACCACTTCTAAAATCATGAACAATTTTCAAAATTAGGAAAAAAATTCAAATTGAAGAATAATTCTTAAATGTGCAAAAAATATGTATTGGCGAACATTTTTTGAAATTCCCAACATTATTTTGAATTTGGGATTCACAAACATTTTCGAATTAAAAAAAGCAATACAACAAAAAGAAACAAAAAAAGAAAAATAGCCCGGCCCCACCCCCACTTTGACAGGCCCAAAGCCCGTGCAGGGAGGGTTGGTGGGTGCACGATTCCTTGCTTTCAAACGCGCAGCGCGGGGTAGGCGGTCCGACCACTCCTATTTGGCACGTAGGTCGCTAAAGAGGGAGCTGGCTCAAACGCCCAACATCGTCCCCTCGGTGGTTTTTTCTTTCAGTTTTTCCGTGTATCCTTTTTTATTTTTGTTTCCATTTTTTAGTTTAATTTATTAATTTTCCTTTCATGTTTCCTCTATTTCTTTTTATATTTTTGTGCACTATTTTTAGAATTTCGGGACATATATTGTCAAATTGTGAATAGTTTCTAAAAATGATGAAAAAATTGAACACACGAGCATTTTAGATATGGTGAGTATTTCTCAAATTGATGAACATTTTTATAAATTTGCAACATTTTTTGTATTGACGAATATTTTTTATAAATCCAGAAACATCTTTAGAAAAAGTGGTCCTATTTTTTGCAATTTGTTAACATTTATTATCAAACGATGATCATTTTCCAAATGATGATAATTTTTGAAAATTGGGGAAACAATTTTTGTAATTCACAAACATTTCTTCGTTTTGACAAACATTTTTTTAAATCACAGAACATTTTCGAGTACATGAATTGTTTCACCAAATTCATGAATGATTTTTGAATTTGCCATCATTTTATCAAATTCGTAACATCGTTTGATCAAATGACCATTTTTTTAAATCATCAACATTTTTAGGTTTTCCAAACTCTTTTATCAAAAGCGTGAATAATTTTTGAATATGGGTTCTTTTTTGGTAATATTTTTTAATCCAGAAACATTCTATGATTTCTTAAACAATTAGGTACAAATGCACAATTTCTAGAATTTTGGAACTTTGTAATCCAAAATTATTTGGAATAAAAAAACACTGAAAAGAAAAAGTAAAATGGAAAACTTCGAAATAAAAGAACAAAAATGAAACGAAAAACAATTAAGGGAAAACGACCGAGATGAACTGGCCCAGCAGAGCAGGAGGCCATAACCTCTATTTTCTGTTTATTTACGTCATTCTCATTTTTAGTTTTTTTATGTTTTCGGTTTAGTTTTTAGCCTTATTTTTTTACATTTTTTATACTTTAGAAAATTCTAAATATATATATTACAAAAACATTTGCAAAATGTTGACCATGTATTTGAAAAATGCTATATGTGTATTGAAAAATAATGCTTATCACATCTACGAAAAATCTATAAAAAATTTGATCATGTATTAAAATAATTGTAGTCAAGCATTTGAAATTGTTTGAGCAAGTATTTCTAAAATGGTGATCAAGAATTCGAAAAGTGTTAAATGTGTATAGAAAAATGTGGACGATGTATTTAAAATATTAATCAAGCATTTCGGAAAAAATTGTTGAGCACGTATTTGTCAAATGTTGAGCAAACATTTGATAAATGTTGAATGTGTATAGAAACAGTGTTGACCAATTATTGAAAAAATGAGGGTTTTTTATAATGTATGTAAAAAAAATTAATGAAGAATTTGAAAAAATGTGGAACAAGTATTTGAATTTTTCTAATGAAGCATTTTGGAAAGTCTGAAATGTGTAAAATGTTGACCATGCCTTCAAAGAAATGTTAATATAGAATTTACGAAAATGTTAAGCAAGCATTTGAGAAATGTTGAAAATGTGTATAAAAATGTTAACCATATAATAAAAAATGTTATAATTAAATTAAAAAATGAATAACCTATATTAGAATTTGTTATGTTAACATAAGCTAAAAATATATAAATGAGAAACAAAATAAACAAAGAAAACGAATAAAGAAACGAAATAAACCAACGAAAAAGAAAATAATAAAACTGAAGAAAGAAATGAAGAAAAGAATGAAGAAAACTCGAGAAGAAAAAACCAAAAAATAAGAAAAGAAACAAAATAAAAAATCCCGAGAAAACCAGCTCCACTTCCTTGAATTAGGTCGCACCCCCACTACTTAACACCAAACACTTGGCGGGCTAGCGATGATTAGCAGTGCTTGCTGCCTTCCTGGAGATCCAGTATTCAAAATTCCTGGTTCTGGCTTTTTGTTCTCTTTTTCTTAACTGTGTGCGTAATGGACCGGGCCGACTACTGTAGCCACTTCAGCATACGGTCTCGCTGATGGCGAGATGTACTCGCCGCGGCCGCAGCTTCTCCTAGCACACGCAGCGTGCGGAATGAGCTGCCAGGCGGTCCAGTGTCGTTCAATGGGCGGGCCCAACAATAGTTCCCAAAAGCACCTATGGAAGCTTTTATGGAGCGCTTCCTATTTTAGAAATTTTAGCACTGTTTTTTTTCTTCTTCATTGGTTCCAAGTATTTTTTTTCTTTTTTTCAAATATATTATTATTTCCTTTAATTCATGTTGTACATCTTTTGGACACACGTGTAATTTTTTATACATGTTGAATATTTTTAAATGCATGATTAACATATTTTTAAATAAATGATTGAACAGTTTCTTGAATACTTGTTAAATTATTTTCAAATACAAATTAATATTATTAATGTTAAGAAACATATTTTGAAAATTATATGAACATCCTTTTACATAATAAAACATTTTAAATTTTTACAAATAGTTTTGATACATGTAACTTTTTTTAATGTACAAACATTGGTCTTTCAAACAGTAGACTTTTCAACCATTTTTGCTTGTGCTAGTGCTCCCAGAAATGAATGGATTTTTTGTTGAAAGGTTTGATTTTTTTATAACGTATAATGATTTAAAAAATGTCATGAATCTTTTTTTGAAACTCGTGAACATTTTATAATTGTCTTGGACAATATGTTTGAATGGTACATACTTTTTTTTATACAAAAATTGCGCAAACAAAACATTTACCCTGCGTTAGCATTTTTTAGAACTGCGGCAGACCTTTAAATTTTTTTAAATGAAATGATTTTTGAAATATGCAAATTTATTGTTTGAAATATAAAGAAAATTAAAAAGGAAAACATTAAAACGAATGAAACAAAACGAACGAGCCGTACTAAGGTCGGCCCAGTACATTGTGCGAGTGCTTCCCGCCTCGCAGTACGCGAGACACATACACTCCGTGTGTTTAAGGCAGTCCATACTTTTGTTTTGCAAAATAGCCAACCCTGTTATATATGTCGACAAAGTCCATCTGATGTGAATCGTACCACAAAAGAATCAGTTGTGAATCACAACATTATATCTCACTTTGGAAAAAGAAAGAGTTGGCGCGTTTGGCGCTCAGGCTAGCATTTCACTGACTGTGTTCATTCGTTTTCTAGCGTTTCCCCCTGTTTTACATGGTTCGATCAGTTTGGGATTTGATTTCTGAATGAATACTTATTTTGACCATCAGCGAATTCAGGATTATAAGATCTATTTAATTGTTTCATTGGCACAGCGCATGGGCATCATCGCACCCAACTAAAGGACAAACTCCCTCTCAGACGTCCATTTGTTCGTCCTGTCATGTGGTTAAGACATTGTTCAAAATATCTTCCGATATTCCGATAAATCGGCTGATTTATCGCTTACCGTTGTCTAACCGATAAGATAAATCGGCTGATAAATCAGCCGATATGGCTATAAATCGGCCGATATGCTGATAAACTGGCCGATTTACCCCTTATCATGGGTCAACCGACAAGTTCCCGATAAGCGATATCCCCAACATTGGGTTAAGATCCTCGCAGGTCATCACTCATCAGTTGTTTCCGTTACCACTCTCTCGAACCAAAGGTCATCATACTAGCCGTCACGCGGATGACAATACTCAGTTTTTTCATATGATTGCAAATGGTAAGCATAGTAAACAGAAAATCATCCAGCTTGAACAAGACGAGGGAACTGTGGTGGGACACGAGAATCTCAAATTATATATCTCCAACTACTACAAGAAACTTTTTGGGCCTGCGGTACAGAACACGGTGACCCTAGATGAACAAGTAGTTGGGGATGTACCTCAACTCCGGTCAAACGAGAATGAGATTTTGTCTGCACCTTTTACTGAGAAAGAGGTTTTCGAGGCGATCTCTCAAATGAAGTCAAATAAAGCACCGTGTCAGGATGGGTTTCCCGCGGAGTTCTATAAGAAATGTTGGCATATTGTGAAGGATGATCTTATGCCTATGTTTCATGACTTCTTTAATGGCCACCTACAACTGTTCCACCTGAACTTTGGCACGATCACGTTGTTACCAAAGAAAGAGGAAGCGATTCGAATAGAGCAATTTCGTCCAATATGCCTTCTGAATGAAAGTTTCAAGATTTTTACGAAAGTGGCCACTAATAGATTGACACGGATTGCCCATTCGGTGATGCAACCTAGTCAGACTGCTTTCATGCCTGGAAGACATATCCTAGAGGGGGAGGGGGTTGTTGTCTTACATGAAACTTTACATGAAATTCATTCGAAGAAACCAGATGGGGTAATCTTCAAAGTGGATTTTGAGAAGGCATATGATAAGGTCAAATGGCCTTTCCTGCAGCAGGCCATGCGCATGAAGGGTTTTAACGGGGCATGGAGGGACCAGGTGGATTCTTTTGTCCAAAAAGGTAGTGTCGGGATTAAGGTGAATGATGACATTGGTCATTATTTTCAGACGCATAAAGGCCTACGGCAAGGTGACCCAGTATCTCCTATTCAGTTCAGCATTGTGGCAGACATGTTGACAGTGCTCATAGGTCGGGCCAAGGAGAAAGGCCTAGTAGGTGGTCTTGTTCCCCATTTGGTGGATGGGGGCGTTTCGATCCTACAATATGCTGATGACACTATCCTATTCATGGAGCATGATCTTGCAAAAGCGAGGAATATGAAATTAGAATTATGCCTTTTTGAACAATTGTCCGGGCTGAAAATTAACTTTCATAAGAGTGAATTGTTCTGCCTTGGGCAGGCCAAGGAAGAACAAGATGGCTACGGACAATTGTTTGGCTGTGAACTGGGATCGTTGCCCTTCAGCTATCTAGGCATTCCAATACATCACCGGAAATTAACTAATAAAGAGTGGAAATGTATCGAAGATCGATTTGAAAAAAAAACTAAGCTGCTGGAAGGGTAAGCTTATGTCATATGGGGGAAGGCTTGTGCTGATCAATTCGGTACTGACAAGTATGCCGATGTTCCTTCTCTCTTTCTTTGAAATACCTAAAGGGGTACGAAAGAGACTAGACTTCTATCGATCTTGATTTTTTTGGCAGTCAGACGAGGTTAAGACAAAATATCGCTTGGCTAGATGGGATATAATTTGTCGACCCAAAGACCAGGGGGTCTTGGGATTGAGAACCTCGAGATAAAAAACAAGTGCTTGTTGAGCAAATGGCTTTATAGGTTATCTTTGGAATCAGATGGCATGTGGGCATAGATTCTACGGAATAAATACCTGCAATCTAAAACTCTGGCTCAGGTTACTGTAAGACCTAATGACTCACCATTTTGGAAGGGGCTCATGAGAACGAAAGGGACTTTCTTCCATAGGGTGAGTTTCGTTGTCGGAGACGGAACGACAACAAGGTTTTGGGAGGATACTTGGTTAGGGAACTCGCCGTTAGCCCTGCAGTATCCTACCTTGTATAATATTGTGCAGATGATACCTTTGAATATCCAGTTTCGGAGGGATTTAGTAGGGGAACGATGGGACTCATGGTTGCACCTGGTGCGGAGGTTGATGGACGTTCACCTCTCCGACCAAGCAGACAACGTGAAGTGGAAACTGACAACGAACGGAGTGTTCTCAGTTAAATCAATGTACTTAGACCTTATTAATTCTGGCACAATCCCAAGATCAATACACATTTGGAAAGTAAAGGTTCCCTTATGCATAAATTTTTTCATGTGGTTTGTTCACAAACAGGTGATTCTTACCAAAGATAACTTACTAAAGCGACGATGGGTCGAAAGTCCACGATGTTGTTTATGCGTTCATGACGAAACAACCCAACATTTATTTATTGATTGTCCTTTAGTGAAATTACTTTGGCGATCTATTCATATAGCATTTAACATCACGCCGCCGGATAGCATAGATGCGTTGTTTGGGACGTGGTTAAATGGGGTACAACCCGAGGTTGCGTCAAGTATTTGGGTTGGAATATGCGCACTTCTCTGGGCTATATGGAACAGCACGAATGACATGATTTTTAACAGATTACATATTTTAAACTTCTTGCATGTTATCTTCAGAGCTACGGCATGGATCCGTACGTGGTTGTTACTCACTCCTATGGGCTCCAGGGGCATTTGGCTACTGGGTGCAACCGATGGGAGATGGTAGCACGGGCTATCTTCAACCGGTTTGGATGGCGGTCGCATAATATGATAGGTCCTTAATGTAGTCTCATCCAGCCGGTTGTGGCTTTTATTTATTTGCTTAGCCTTTTTTTATTTGTGCTCCCTTTGTGAGCTGTACTCCGGATTATAGACTTTGAATTTTGATGAACTTGTTTAATAATATGCAGTGGCGAAGCCACATGTAAGCTGGGTAGTCAATTGACTACCCAGCTTTTTGGTAAAATCAATGTATACATGTATACATCTTGCAAAAAATAAATAGGAATTCATATATCTGACTACACAATTTTAAATTGACTACACAACATTGAACTTCTGGCACCGCTACTGATAATATGGCCGCATGCATCTTTTGGATGCAGAGGCCTGAGATAACCTCCTTTTCAAAAAAAATAGCCGTCATGCTCGTCAGTAAAATTTTTTTTTTGATAAAGAGCTCGTCTATAGCTGACATATCATTCTCATTTAATTATGAACAAGTATGGAGCTGTGCAAGTGAGGTTTTTCTTTTCTTTCTTTTTTTTAATGAAAGGCCCCCCCCCCCCCCCCCCCCCACAAGTGAGGTTTTTCTTTTCTTTCTTTTTTTGAATGAAAGGTCTCCCCCCCCCCCCCCCCCCCCCCCCCCAATTTTATTAATGAAGCGAAACAGAAACTACAAAGCACAGTCTTAAACAGCATAGGTTTCACCCGGGGGACAAGACACCCCATAATCCAACTCAGCCACAGCAGAGAAAACCACCACCAAGCACCAACGCTACTAGAAGTTCAGCTACTTATTACAAGGTTCAGCGACCTGAAACAGAAAAGTCTGAGGATCGACCCACTACAGTTTCAGAACTTGTATGCGTGGTACGCCACTCTTTGTTGAACGCGATATTACAAAGAGCATAACGGGGTACTGGATATCATGATCGGTTAATTTCTTTGCTAGTCTTTATTACTAGAACTACAATGAGAATCATGGGCTCCAACTTAATGTCGTAGTACGTACGTGGTGTTCAGCAACTGTTGGTGTTTGACGAGACGGAGAAACTTGTGGGCCCGTTGCCGTCGTGGGGAGGGGGGGGGGGGGGGGGGGGGGGGGGGACTCATAGGAGTACGCCACCACAGGCCCATGGATGTAATGAATTAATTAAGTACACTGATGCTGCTGACTAATAAACCAGGTACTTGTAGCATATACGTACGTGGGGACGCTAGCGATGGTGCACCTAACAACAAAGCTCATCGTTGTTGTTAGGAGTTGGAGTTTAGGCCGGCCATATGAGGGATGGGTGGTGGAAGTTGACTAAGCCACCGATCGATCAGGCCGCTAATAAGACTACCAGAGTAGCAATTGGCATGGCGATGATGGACTGCCAAAACAGCTACATTCTTCGGCCACACCAGACTACCAGAGCGCTGCCACTATAGCTGTCTCTATGCTTCAAATGTTTGTAGCCTCAGAACAAAATACAATACTACCTCCAATCCATAAAAAAAAGTCATGGTTTTAAACTAACCCCATTCAAAACTAGTTTAAAACCGCGATACTTATTTTGAAGCCGAGGGAGTATAGGATCTCGTTTGCAGGTAGCTCAAGTGCTGAACCACGGAAGATCTCTTTAGTAGGTGCCGCCAATCGGAGAAGGAACCGTACCACAAATCAGGCAACAAAATCGGTGGCAGTAGAGGAGCTATACCTAACGTGAGAGCTAGCTAGCTAATGTAGCATGCACGTAGTACCGTGGCAAGTACGCGAATGAGATTGTGGGTTATGCATGGAATCTCTGGAGAACTCCCAGCAGAAACAGAGGAACGGATCGATCAATCATGAATGTGATACGTACCGCTAGGAGCCAAAGCACTGTGACGCATTCAGTTTGCACCACGCTAAATGCGAAGCTTCCGCACGCAAATTAAGCCAGCAAGACGGACGTGTCCTCGTCGGCACAGCGCCCGTCACATCCGCACAGCGCATGGGCGTCGTTTGACAGGTTTGTTTGATTGGCCGCCGGTGGGAATATGTCCCGGAAATTGCCAGCACACACTGAACCGGACCGTGGACTAGTCATCGCTGTTACGCAGGTGCAGCAGCACCATGGTCCCGTGATCCCCAGCATACATCATAATATCTAGAGTTAATTGCATCTACAGTACTCCCTCCGTTCACTTTTATAAGACGTTTTAAACAGTTCAGAGAGTGCCCAAAACAGTTTTAGCTGTCTAAAACGTCTTATAAAAAAAACCCGGAGGGAGTACATGAATTTGAACTTTCGGTATTAGCTTCAGACAACAACTTAAAAGATGACACAAACTGATCATGCAACTTGAGTTTTAAAAAATCACATCATAATATCTGGAGTTAATATCATCTATACTATACGAATTTAAACTATGGGTATAGATTCGTACAACAACTTAAAAAAGGACACAAACTGGCCATACAACGTGAGTTTTGGAAACATCACATCATAATATCTAGAGTTCATTGCATCTATAGTACACAAAATTGAACTGTGGGTACGGATTCATACAACAACTTCAAAAATGTTACAAACTGATCATACAATTTGCCTTTTGGAAACATCGCTCATCATCAATGCAAAAAATGACACAAAAAGTTCCTGCCAAGAATTTAACTGCAAACCTCTCAAGTCACCGGATGGGTGCTAACCACCGGTACAATACTGGTTCTTGTTTTACATATGGAGTAGAACATTTTTTATATTGTTTGAACCAGCGAAATAAATGAAAAAAAGTGAGCAACGGGGATGTTAACCAGTGCTACACAGCAGCAGTGGTAAGATACTAGAAGTGTTGTGCGTGCTTTGCTGCGCCATTGGTGTTGTCGGATTTTCATCAAAAAAAAACCTCTCTGTTTTAAAATATACGGTGTTAGTTTTTTTAAAAGTCAAATATCTTTATGTTTGACCAAATTAGTAGAAAATTTACCAATATCCGTAATATTAAATCTGTATTATTAGATTCATCATGAAATGAGTTTTTATTTTATTTTTAGTTAGTATTGTGGATGTCGATATGTTCGGCTCTGAACATGGTCAAAGTTACCTAGATTTCACCTTTCAAAGAATTAATACACCTTATATTTTGAAACTAAGGGAGTATTTGGTTTGGCGAGTGGGAGAGATGATGGAGTGTGTCTTCTTTTTATTTATAATGCGATGTTTTGGTGGACCTTTCGCGGTTGATTCCTTGTTATCTGCTAATCTACCCATATTTATGTGGGAAATTTTTTACGTTGATGGCTACATATAATATATTGGTGCTACAATATCACATGTTGGCGCCTCATTTTTCTAGTTGATGAGGGGGTGCACAGGATGGATATGTTTTTATAGGCCGTTTTGCTGCCAGTTGATTTGAGAAAAAATCATTCTTGGTCAAAATGTCAACCAATTCAAAAATTGAATAGCTCAACTGAATGGAAGAGCTCGAAAGTTAGGGAGCACATTAAATTAAAAGAACTGAGTGAGAGAACTCCTTGAGAAATTATTGACCCAATCAAAACCGGGAGACCCGATTCTAAATTGGAGACATCAGTTAACTGTGAGGCCTTAAAAATTATGAAGCATAGTGTAATTAATAGATTATGACATATTACATTTTGTAGTGTCGTACAACAACGAAGGCAATTAATTTCATAAGAATTTGGCAGGTATAATAGGACTTGCTGGGATTATTACAAAACCTAATAGCGGGGAGACAAATTCATAGGAATTTCAAAATATTCATACAAAAAAAGATGAGATCAAATTACAAATTTCATGTAGAAAAAATCCTATAAAATAATTTGCAAGTTTGACTAAACCAATCAAAAAAACAAACATCAACCCGAGGTAACATTCAGGGGTTATAAGCTTTTTCTCCAAACTCTTGGGATTGTTTGATCCCAAATCATCCATCCATCATCCCAACCCGAACATGGCACCGATGCAAGGATCCTACTGTTAACATTTAGTGGACATTATAGTAAATGCCCAACTACTTCATCTTCCATGTACCTTCTCCAACCCCCGCAGCTCTTTTTCAGTTTATTTTTCTCCCGCTCAAATGCTATAATAAGAGGCTCTTTAATTACTGGTTAGCACCATTCATGCGAGGTTACAAATTAATTTCTTGTGCTACCTATCAGGTGTGGCCCACACGGTGATTGGGAGAGAGACTTGATGACCCACAAGTATAGGGAAACAATCGTAGTCCTTTCAATAAATAAGAGTGTCGAACCCAATGAGGAGTAGAATGAATCGATAAACGTTTTTCAGCAAGGTATTCTCTGCAAGTGCTGTAAGATAGTTTTGATAGATAATTTGAAAGAAAGATAATTGCTAACAAGTAACAAAAGTATCAAGGTGTAATAAGGTGGCCCTATCCTTAATGTTGCTAAGGACAACCTGTTGGAACCTCTTATAGTGATTAAAACGCTCTTGAGGACATACGGGAATATCATTAAGTTACTTTCATCACGATTCATCAACTTACGTTCATTGCATTGATAAGTTGTTATGTGGGTGCCTTGGAGCTAAGGTACTATTCTTACTTGAATAAACACATAATTATAGCCTCCACGCAAGCATCAGCAAATACAAGAGAAATAATTAAGATAAATCTAACCATATAATTAAACATGTGGATCCAAAACAGTCCCTCATCGAACAATTCATAAACTGGGGTTTAGGTTTCTGTCACTCCCGCAACCCATCTTCTACAAATTAATTCCACGATGCCTTCCCCTAGGCCCAAAGATGGTGCAATGTCATGTAGTCAACATTCACATAACATCACTAGAGCAAGAACAACACAACTTATCATCAAAACATCGAACAATTATCAACTTCACATGATTACAAATAACAAGACTTCTCCCATGTCCTCAAGAACAAATAGAACTACTCACAACTCATAATATTGTACATGTTTAGTAGGTACAAATATGCAATCAACAATCGGAACATAATGATCTTCCACCAAGTAAATCAAAGAGCATCAACAACAAGATGTAGTCAACACTACTAGCACCCCCAGTTACCAATCTGAGGTTTGATACAATGAATGAGCACAAAAGATGAACTAGGGTTTGGAGATGAGACGGTGCTGGTGAATGGGTTGATAAAGATGAGGCCTCCCATGATGAGAGGACCGTTGGTTATGACGATGGTTTCAATTTTCGCCCCCAGGAGGGAAACTAAAGTTTCCCCGGCGGAATCGCTCCACCGAAGAGCTAAAGTGCTCCTGCCCTGGTTCCGCCTTGAGACGGCGACGGAAAGTCCCAAAAGTGTTCTTTTTATTTTTCTTTCTAGAGTAAATGGCTTCATATAGGAGAAGGGCATCAGCAGTGGACCTCTGTGGGCCACACAAGACTGAGTGGCGCGCCCCCTTGGCTTGTTGGCCCACCGAGGCCCTTCTTTGGGACTTTTTTCTTTTAGTATTTTTTATGTTCCAAAATAAATATCTGTAAAATTTCAAATTATTTTTTTGCTTCAAAGACTCTGCTGTAGCTTTTTTCAGGTCAGAACTTCAGTTATCGATAATCTCCCTCTTTTAATGTATCTTGCATTTAAGGGGGAAAAGGCATTAGAATTGCATCATAATATGGTATGTAACTTCAGAATAATATGAATAGTAGTAGAAAATCATGATGCAAAATCGATGTATATATTTGCTACACAAGGAGGTGTTTTTTGCTATATCAAAATGAAACCACCAAAATATAGACATTGGGTGTTGAAGCACCGGTTTAAAATCCAAAAGCGTTTTTTTGAGGAGTGGATGCTCTTAATCATGCATACATTCATCAGTCTAGGAGGAAAATACAAAATTATGCTAGTTATTTTGAAGTTATTCTAATCTCGTGCACACACAAATTTGCAATTATTTATTTGCTGCTGAAATTTATCGATGCAAATTGGATTTTGGATAGAAGAGTACTTTCATTTATTTAAGATAGAAGAAATGTTTCTTCTATATAAAATATTAGAAAGAATCCTTCTGATTTATGTATTGCTATATGCACTGTAGATCAGCCAACTGAACAAACGAGAGGTGTAAGGGCATCTTCAAAGGAGACCCTCAAAGCTTCGGTATATGTATGAATTATAGTGTCTCGGACCGTTTGTGTCAACTTTTGTCATCCAATAGAAACTCCCATTGGTCCACGAAGTTGTTCGGACATCCATTTTCCAGCAAATCCGAGACAAATGTGGGAAGCGATACTTGTGTCCGGCATCCACTTGACCAACAAAAGCCACCATGTGGTAAGAATGACGTAGCCGCCGCCTCACACGCCCCCCCCCCCCCCCCCCCCGCGCTGGCACCGCCGTTGGTCCACCTCATCTCCAGTGGCCCTAGGGCCATGGGGGCGTGGTATATCCCGACCCTTGTCGGCGGGAGGGCTCCATTTTTAGATGTTTCTTCTAGTTTTGTTAAGGTTTGTATCCTGCTCAGGAAGGCGAGATGGCGGCGGGTCCCTGAAGATGGAATAAACTTCACCTCGCCTAGCCCCCGTTCTGGTGGTGCGTCTAGCATCGTCGGTGGGCGCATGTCTCCGGCGGATCTGTCTTTGGTGGATTTGCTCAGATCTGGTAATTGTTCACCTACATTCGTGTATCTTCAGGTTGGATCCTTCCTATCTATACTATTCTTCATCGGCGGCGGTTGCTGTTTTGGTGCGCTGGTCCTATGGGGCCTTAGCACGACGACTTCCCGACTTCTACTACAACAAATTTTGCATGGCTCTGGCGAGGGAGGGGCGATAACGGTGCGTGCCTTCGGCTCACTTTATTTTTGTAGTCGTCGTTAGGTGGTCTACGGATTTGGATTTATTGTCATGATTGAAGATGAATAGATTGAAACTTTTCACGGAAAAAAGACACCACATGGTCCTCTTCTCTTTTCTCTCTCCACACATGCATGGTTCCCTCTCATCTCTCTTCCCAACCGGACAAATAAGGATTAATTTGTGAAAATGGTTGGATGACTCTTTCACGTATCATGTCCACGAACCACGTCTGAATATAAAAACGAACATTTGTCGTGTTCATTTGGGGATCACGTTGGAGATGCACTAAAGCAGTACATTTGATCGAAAGTGCTATTGTTAGTACCGGTAGAAGCCTCCATCTGTGTGCAGGCCGACTGAACTCTGAAGCCATGGTCCGTCCCTGGGACGTGGCCAATGCACAGCGCACGTCGCCATCCGCACAACACATCAGTTGACAAGTCTAACGCATCGCGTTGGAGAAGGCAAAGAATACATATGCAAAGTCCATGTAATTACCTAAACAAAAGGTTAGTTTGAGGTAGGTCCGTACATCTATACGTGTCGCGCTGCTTGTTCTTGATCCTCGATGGGTTCCTTAATCCAGTGTGGCTAGCTGAACGTGCGGCTTTTATCACGGACGTTTCTTCTTTCCTTTTTTCAAGGGAAAGGTGTATTTTTCCTTTTTCGTGTAAACGTAGGCAAAAAAAAAAAAAGATTTGTCTAGTCTCGTTTCAAAACAGAGGCAAAACGAGGGAAGGGTGCATTGCTGTTGCAACCTGTGGCCTGCCGACATGGGTCTTTTGCACCATGCGTTGCACGAGCATGTATCATGTATGTAGGGTATGTACGTCACCCTCATTAACAAAGAAAGAAGAACATGAGCACACTAGCTTTCGGTCCCGTCCCTCGACAGTGCCCTTGGTCTGGGCATATATACCACACTGTCTGGCCGACCTGAGCGCCCTTGTGTCACAAGCAAGTCGCTTTGGTTTGATACCGCTTCTTTTGTACAAGACTGCCTACGTCTGACTCAACGTTTTGCCATACGCACATCAATTTACAACTCCAAGCCCATACATACTTTGATTAACATTTTCGTAATCACACAATGTGTATAACTGCATATTCCTTCCGTTCGGAATTACTTGTCGTAGAAATGTATGTATCCAGGTGTATTTTAGTTCCAGATACATAAATTTCTGCAACAAGTAATTTGGGACAAAGGAAGTACATATCTAAACAATATGGAAATGTTTCTGCCGTCGAGATTAACATTTTTTTCCTTGAACACAGAATGTTAATCACAGATCAGGAATTGACGGAGACGTATACGTATGTGTGTGGTGTGGGGCGTATTAATGGATCAGTTAGCTATAGATAGCGCGGAGGGCACGGCAGGGCAGATGGTTGGAAGATACTCCCTCTGTAAACTAATATAAGAGTGTTTAGATCATTAAAAATAGTGATCTAAATATTTTTATATTAGTTTACGGAGGGAGTACTATACAAGATAGAACAGTGGGTGGAAGAGAGACCTCACAGCTGAGCTGATCCAGGGGGTACACCTGGCGCCCGATCCGGCGCCGTGCATAGCCGATTACATCTACATATGCATACGTCGCCTTCACGGACGCTAGCAACCAAAATTTGGCCTCCCTAATTACACTGCATTCCATCGAATTAGTCTCACTCTCGCCTCGGTGGATGCAGAGAGTTAATCGGCGATCCGTCGCCCACACGCACGTGATGATCACCATGTGCACACAAAAGGCCAACCTGAACTCTGCTATATACCAGGCATACCACATTATAATCACGTTATTATATTGTTCTTCATTGTACCCCGTAAAAAAAATTGTTCTTCATTATATAAACTGAAACGTACATACGGATAAGCTCGAAGATGGCGGCGCTGAATAAAGATTCTTCGGATCCTTCCCTGACGAGGCCATCGGTCCTATGGTTGGGATGGATTTGGAAACCAGTCTGTTCAAGTAAGGATGTCGTGGCGGCGGCAGCATCTTCGTCGTGGACCTGTGTCCTCGAGCTCCGCCATTGCGACGGCGTTTGCTCCAGCATCGGCGCGGAACTTGGGAGGTAGTCCAGGAGCGGATGCAGATTGTGGTCTGCATCGACGACATCTGGAAGACGGAATGTGCGGTGGGTTCGTGGTTTGTGGATGACAGGTATGGTTTCCTCCTTCGACGTCTTAGTCGTGGTGGGGTGCCAGATCTGGAGTTCGATGGCGTGTCCGGGGTGTTGCCCCGGTTTGATTCGCTCAACGGCATGGCTACACTTTTGGTGAGCCACCTTGGAGGTCCGCAGAGCTGCATATCAGCGATGGAGCCGCGTCGAGCTCAGGTGAGGAGGTGATCCGTCATTCTTTTCTTCGGTGGCTGCTGTGGTGGTGCCAGAGGCAGGTGACGGACGTTGGTGTCAAGCTCAGAGATGTTCTGCTATCTTTTCAGTTTTGTCATGTCGGTTCTTACGTGACTTGTACTTTGTTCTTTATGATATGAATGAGACACGTATTATCATGAAAAAAAAACACTAATTTCTTTCAGTTTAAGTATTTCCGTGGTGCATGATAGTAGTACGTGGTTTTCCCTAAAAAAAGGAAAAGAAAAAAAAGAGTAAGTAGTATAGTTTGTTGGTTTGGTCGACCTCATCGTGGGCGTCAGTTTCCCAATCCCAAGGGACCGGCCGGATGGCCGCAGCCGCCTATTTAAGGTCCCGCACAGCCTCTCATACGCTCCATTTAGTCCCTCGCTCACTGCTACCTAATTCTATCACTCATCATTCATACATACATGGGGTGAGTACACCATCAGTGCTACTCCATCACTCTTACGTGAACCATGGGGAAGCTGGTCGTCGCAGAGGCCACGGCGCGGCAGGTGGCGGCCTTCGTCCTCGGCGCCGTGGCCGCGCTCACCGTCGTCATGCTCGTCCAGTACCGAGCGCCGGCCGCGGGGCTCAGCCGCGCCAGGACGCCGGGACACTTCTCTGGCTTGAGGTCATCATCCGACGACCAGCACCACCGCCCCAACGGGACAACAGCGCGTGCTCATGTTCATCAGGCGCTGCCGGTCGCCGGTGGTCCAGGCCGAGACGATGATCATCACCTTCACCGTCCGGCGAACGCCACAACAATCACAAAGCCCAATTCTACCTCGACCCATGCTGCTCCAAGTCATCTTTCCAGCACACATCGCCGTCGACAAAAGGTCAGTTTGCGATCGACTTTTCAAATTTCTTCGAAAAGCAAGCCAGTTTCTTATACTCCTTAGCTGAACGGCAATACTTTTTAGGAATCCTTTTTCTGCCCATGAGCAAATTCAGGGCGCTATGGCTGAACGGCAATACTTTCTTGCAGTAGCAGTTTTTTTTTTTTGCGGGGTAGTAGCAGTTACCAACTTATAAGTGACCAACCACTCACGTGTTGCCACGAATGGCCACTGAATTAAACCACACATCTTCTTGGTTGATCCAACAGTTGTCACGACTCCGTCAATGCCGTTGTTAGTTACAGATGGTTAATTCGTTTTAGAATTAATAGCGCCAAATTTGACCAAAAAACGGTGCCTAAAAATGCTACTACTATACTACTAAAAATAGGCTGATGGATCATGCATGCCATGGCAGGGACCGAAGGAGGAGTCGGCGGAGTTCCGGGGGCTGGCGGCCGCGGTGGCGCGGGCGGCCACGGACGACCGGACGGTGATCATCACGTGCGTGAACCAGGCATGGGCGGCGCCCGGCTCCTTGCTGGACCTGTTCCTGGAGAGCTTCCGCATCGGCGACGGCACGGCTCGCCTCCTCCCTCACGTCTTGGTCGTCGCCATGGACCCAGGCGCCCATTCGCGGTGCCTCGCCGTGCACCAGCATTGCTACCACTACACCATCCCGGGTCTCAACATCGACTTCGCCGCACTAAAGTACTTCCTCTCCAAGGACTACCTGGAGCTGGTGTGGAGCAAGCTGAAGCTGCAGCGCCGCATCCTGGAGCTCGGCTACGGCTTCCTCTTCACCGACGTCGACATCATGTGGCTGCGCGACCCGTTCAAGCACGTGACGGCGTACGCCGACATGACGGTGTCAAGCGACGTGTACTTCGGCGACCCGGACAACCTGGACAACTTCCCCAACACGGGGTTCTTCCACGTGAAGCCCAACGCGCGGACCATCGCCATGACAAAGCTGTGGCACGGGGCCAGGGGCAAGTACCCGGGCGCCAACGAGCAGCCGGTGTTCAACATGATGAAGAAGCGGATGGTGAAGAAGCTGGGGCTCCGGGTGCAGTACCTGGACCCGGTCTATGTGGGCGGATTTTGCAGGTATGGTAAGGATTTGGGGAAGATCGTTACCATGCATGCAAACTGCTGTGTGGGGATTGATAACAAAATTAGAGATTTGAAGGGTGTTCTTGATGACTGGAAGAACTATACCAGGTTGCCGCATTGGGAGAAGCACCGGGCCAAGTGGACCGTGCCCGGTGCCTGCATCCGCGCTGAGAAACAAGCTTGATCCATCAAATTAGTCAGTCGATTTCCTGGTCATATTCTACTTACAGTGTACTCCCTTTTCAAATATAGTAGTTGTAGTTTAATTCACTCCACACACCGGCGTGAGGAGATAGACGATCGAGTACTTGTTATATACCTGTAAAAGAAAATACAATGTATATTTATTTTATATGTTAGCAAAAACAATATGCTTCTGTCCTTGAGACTAAATTGGGATTCGACATGCTCAAACTCACAACTACTCCCTCCGTTCCTAAATATAAGACTTTTTAGAGATTTCAATACAGACTACATACAGAGCATCCATATGTAGTCCGTATTGAAATCTGTAAAAGGTCTTGTATTGACAAACGGAGGGAGTAGTAGGAAACACACGCAGTGGTGACGTGAAAGTATAAGAAATAGACATGAACGGGGCCACAGACAAGCAAAGCCCCCATGCCACTCTGAAGGCAATATTTACCTGAACTTCACGATGGCCAGCGTAGGGCAATGACGTCGCTCATATTTATCTCGTGGGAGCTTTGAAACGAGAGCAACTCGAGGGTCTTCAACAACATCTCTGCCCCACCCTTCATCATCATCGCAAGATCAGTAGCAAGGCAAAACAAAATGGATTTTGGGCAGGATGAGACACATGGGTGATATTATACCAAGAGAGTAGGCTTTTGTATTGGCCTTCAAGCTATTGACTTTGTTATTCTCTTTTTAATTAAATGTGGAGGCAAAAGCTTTGCTCATCTCATTAACTAAGAAGAATTATGAAATACATAGCCGGTCATCAAAGGACAACCCTAAAAAAAATAAGCCTACTTTTGCGGCATTAAAGAACCCAGATGCTTAGCCCCCGCCAACCCCCATAGCCCGGCCTCGGTCTTAATCTTAGACGTGATTACATTTGGCAAGGATGACACATTTCTAAACAGACGTGCATTCCGCTCGTTCCAAACCTCCCAAGATTCGAACATGATGAGGGATGCAAGACCCTTTCTCATGTTGGCGTTGACGCCCACCATGTGTTGCCACCACTCCATCACAGTGTGAAAGTTGCTATGATATGTTGCATTACTATATTTCTATATTGAATTTTATCTCAAAAAAATATAGTGGAATTTGTTCCTATGCATATTGGGCCAGCCGTTAATGAAGTGACATGTGTGCATGTTGTTAAATAGAATTAGTAGAATTTTCATGCATGTTATGGTGGGCCTTTGGTGATGTGACATGTGTGCATGTTACGATAATACTAAAATTAGTGAGGATGGACTATTTAGATATATACTCCCTCCGTCCCAAAATTCTTGTCTTAGATTTGTCCAGATACGGATGTATCTAATAATAAAACGTGACTTGATACATCCGTATTTAGACAAATCTAAGACAAGAATTTTGGAACGGAGAGAGTGGGATTTAGTGCCTGATCTACCAGGCTGCTGAAAAATCTCTAGTGTTACAAAAGCGGATCTGTAGCACCTGGATGCTCCACTCCCGTATATGAACATTAAATTCAAAAAATACCGAGAAATTAAAAAAATCTGAAATTTTGGGATATTAAGCTTGGGTGTCTGATATACCTCCGTGCGAAATTTTATGAAAAAATACGAGGAAACGTATTGTGGCAAAAAAGACAAAAAAATCTATGTATATAAAACAACTGTTTGGATGAATTTTTGTTCAGACAATATTTTCTTTGCCACTGATACGTTTCTTGGTATTTTTTCACAAAACTTCACATGGAAGTAAGGTTTGATATCCCCAAATTTTAGAATTTTTTTTACAAATATTCATATAGGGGTGTGGAGCACCCAGGATCTTCTGTGTATTTTCCCTAGTGTTACTAGCTATCTAGCTGCATGGGCAATTTTACTCTCGTGCACGACAGTTGCTTCGCGTAGGATGCGGTGCCACTCGATGTCTGTGAGCTCCCGTTGCTTCTAGCGTCAGAAAAAGGAGAATCTCCTTTTCAGAATGTGGTGGAGGACTAGAGAGATATAGCAGCAGGTGGCTGAACTACTTCACACCAATAGCCAATAGGGGTCAAAACGAATCCTGCATGCCAATCGATGAAGGAACCGTACGTACCACAGATGAGGCAAGTCGATCAATTATCGGTGGCAGCTGCCTAGATGAACCACCTACCTAACCTAACATGCATGACGAACTAGTCTAGCATCAAGCAAGTACACGAACGAATTACGATGAACTATGCTGCGTGCGTGGTACACACACCGTTGCTGTAGTCCTTCCAGGACAGCTACTAGCTCGAGTGCTAGCCCAGCACTTCGTACATTCCCGGGATTCTCTGGCGCACTGCAGACCAGAAACAGAGGGACCGTTCGATCCATCAATCATGGATGTACGCACAGCAACCGGTACTACCCGAAGCACTGTGCCCAATTCAGTTATTCATAGGACCATACGCAGAGCCACCACCACGTTGCATGCGAACCTTCCTTCCTTCCTCCATCGGACCATACGCAGAGCCAAGACGTGGGTAGCGATGCTACGGCGCCCGTCACATCGGCACAACGCATGGGCATCGCTTGACAGTTTTGTAATGATATATATGATTGGCCCTCCGTGGAAATATGTCCCTGGAAATGCCGACACGGGTGGGCGGGTTGCCCGCAATAATCCACGCACACCTAACCGTGGATTAGTCGTCGCTGTTGCAGCATGGTCCCGTGATCCCCAGCATACGAGACAGCATAATATCTTGTGATCACTATTGCGAGGTGTGCATGTATCATCGGTCATTTCAGCTCCGTTTTAATCTTTTTGAAGATTTAGGTTTGTCTTAGGTCAAACTTCCTTAAGTTTGACCGATTTTATAGACAAGTTACTAAGATCCATAACATTATGACAAACCTAGAGCTTCGGATATTTTGAAACGGTGAGAGTATTTTGTAACCTCTATGGAAAGTCATCCATGTCTTGTTGCAAAGGAAAAAAGAGGCGAAAACATGCATGCGTGACTCATTTAACGAAGGATAGGTTTATATATGATCTTCCACTACAATTAACGAAAAGCAGGGCACCCAGATCAGGTGCTGAAGGGGGCAACAGTATCTTGCGGATGACGAGATCAATGTGGTGAGGGAGACGACGCTACTGGGTGGGGAGAGGGAGTCTGATGAACGAAGACCGGAGAGCGTGACGACTACAATTCCATGAAGGGAGAGGAGTGGCGGCGACGATATAGTTTGGGGACAAGAATCACTCAGCTTGCTCTGTATCCTATAATCCGCTACTTGCCCCCAAGGGCTTAATTAGGGCATCTCCAACAGGACCCTAAACGGTGCCCCCTATAAAGTTTACGGGGGCTAGAGAAAAAAAAGTGCCTCAACTTGGTTCCTAAGATAACCTCTAAAGTAGGGAGGCGCCCAAAAAATGCACTCCGAGCCTCTTTTCTCATAGGTGAAAAGGAAGCCACTTTTCACTTATTTCATGCCCTCAAAGACTTTTCATCCTCCCGCCCGCATAGGCCATTGTCCCTTCGCCATGGTGGCTCATGCATAATTGAAATTGCCTTCACGTGCCTCTCGCCGTGCCTTGTAGCTCTACTGCCCTGCGCCTCTCCTCCACCCCTCTTCATGTCCCATCACGCAGTTGGAGGCTTCGTTGGGAACCCTAAAAAGGGATGTGCCACGCACCCAATCGTCATCTGTACTATTGGGACCTCCTCCGATTCGTCTTCTTCGGCTCACCGTAGCTCGTCCGCCACGTCGACGCCCACTCCGGTATCTCCTTGTCCTCGGTGTCTAAGACCTCCTCCACTTAGGGCCGAGGGCAATCCGACTACAATGCTACTTGTCGACGAGCTCGTCCAGGCCGCCTCCTCCGAGATTATGTCGCTGAGGCATCGCACAACTGGTGTGAGTTCTGCCTCCCTCCTCGCGTCTTACGAGCACGAAAATGATGCTTTTCTTTATTCTAAACAAATGTAGGTCTTCTTACGCTGGACTGCAAAATTGAATTATTTTGTAGACTGGACAAATGTGGGTCAATTTTGTATGAGTGTGTGGTGTCAAGCTGTGAATAAATACGTATACAAATGTGAAATTGGTGGATAACATGTATACAAATTTGTATAGGGACCAAATACAAGGGATGTTGCTGGAGCTGGAGGATTTTATTTTTTTGGATTAGGAATTGCGGTTAGCCCAAAAACTTTTCTAGGGGCTACTACTAGAGATATTACTAACAGCCCATCAATAGTATTTAGCAACCATTAACGAGATGAAGAGAACACCCATCGGTCATAACCTGTGTAACACCAATGATCGGTCAAAATTTGGTCCTTTGGTAGGTATAAATGTTAACACAACATCAAACACTAGGTTTCACGCTTTGGTGTCTCATTAGTGTGGACTATTTGTTTACTGGAGACGCACGTGTTACTTCATTAATCTTCAAGCTCCACAACTCTGATCTACCCTCCGTAAACACTGTCTGAGTATATGTGTGTGCTGGTGGTTAGACACAGCGTCCGTATATGCATTATAATCGGGGTCTCGTTTTAGAAAAGACGCCTGTATTAGACCGATCAACCGTAAATACTCGGTGCTGTCACTAGCTCCGTGAGGTGCCTGTTGTAGTAGCAGGCAGCGCGCTGAACTTGCTTGCAATCGGTGAAGGACGAGCCGTGCGAATCAGGCAACTCAACCTGCCGGCGGTGGTAGATGAACTTAACATGATTGATGAGCTAGCTAGGCAGGACAGTTAGTAAGTACATGAATGCACTTATGAACTAATGACGCGTAGTACTTGGTTCTAGGACCAGCGGTTGGTACATTCGCAAGATTCTCTGCAAATTAACTAACCAGTGAATGAATGCAGAGTGGCCAACTGAACAAGCTAGCAAATCACTTTTACAAAATTGCGTAATTAAAAATGTGTTACGTACCATATTTTTGAAATATTTGTGTAATCAAAAAGGCATTCTTGTCTATATTCAAATGTTACTCAAATTTAAAAAGCATCCATGCTCTTACAAATTGCTCATGTCAATTTAAAAACTATTCACGTATTTCAAAAAAGAGTGTTCACATATATTCAGAATCTGTTCGCGTCTTTAAAAAAATATATCAGTGTAACTAAAATAGTGTTGATCTTTTTTTTTTGATTGGTAAAATAGTGTTCTTGTTTCGGGGGAGGTAGTTTGTGTTTTTAATGCATACCTTCAAAAAGATTTTTTGCGTACTTGTCAGGATATATTTATATTTAAAGATATAACATGGTAAAACGGGAAAATGGGGAAACAGAAATAAACAAAAACAAAATGGAAAAGAGACAACCCAGAAAACAAAAAATAGTAGGAAAAGTAGAAGTAGAAGCAAAAAACGAAACAAAAATCGGAAAACTGCCGAAACCACCCTGCTATTCGGCTTGGTCCACTTAGAGCATCCATTGCGTGTACAACATTTGGGTCATTCTATTACTATGCGTGTGGGCTCCCGCTTCTTCTCCCATGTCACCCTTGTGTGCGTGTCTGTGACTACTTGAGGATGACATGGTGGATCCCGGTCCAGTCTCGACGAGCAGATAAAGATTTTTCCACCCCTAAAAAAAAGATAAACATTTTTCTAGCTAACATGTAGTGAAATAAACAAATGGGTATATTTTTCCAGTATAGAGCATTTTACAGGTATATATAGCGACTAATACTCGATCCCCCACGCCCACATGGAGTACATATATATGTATATGTAGAATTAAACTACACTAAAACGAACCATTGAAAAATCCATCGACCAATTGATGGATCAAACTTGTTTCTCGGCTCGGATGCAGGCGCCGGGCACGGTCCACTTGGCCCGGTGCCTCTCCCACGGCGGCATCCTGGTATAGTTCCTCCAATCACCCAGCACGCCCTTCAAATCCCTAATCTTATTCCCAATCCCCACGCAGCAATTCGCGTGCATGGTGACAATCTTCCCCAAATCCTTGCCGTAGCTGCAGAACCCGCCAACGTAGGCCGGGTTGAGGTACTGCACCCGGAGCCCGAGCTCCGCCACCATCTGCTTCTTCATCATGTTGAACACCGGCTGCTCGTTGGCGCCCGGGTATTTGCCCCTACCACCGTGCCACAGCTTCGTCATGGCGATGGTCCGCGCGTTGGGCTTCACGTGGAAGAACCCCGTGTTGGGGAAGTTGCCCAGGTTGTCGGGGTCGCCGAAGTACACGTCGCTGGACACCGTCATGTCGGCGTACGCCGTCACGTGCTTGAACGGGTCGCGCAGCCACACGATGTCGACGTCGGTGAAGAGGAAGCCGTAGCCGAGCTCCAGGATGCGGCGCTGCAGCTTCAGCTTGCTCCACACCAGCTCCAGGTAGTCCTTGGAGAGGAAGTACTTGTGCGCGGCGAAGTCGATGTTGAGGCCCGGGATGGTGTAGTGGTAGCAGTGCTGGTGCACGGCGAGGCACCGTGCATGGGCGCCGGGATCCATGGCCACGACCAGCACGTGTGGGAGGAGCCGCGCCGTGCCGTCGCCGATGCGGAAGCTCTCCAGGAACAGGTCCAGTAAGGAGCCTGGTGCCGCCCAGGCCTGGTTCACGCACGTGATGATCACCGTCCGGTCGTCCGTTGCCGCGCGTGCCACCGCCGCCGCCAGCCCCCGGAACTCCGCATCCTCCTTCGCTCCCTGACATGGCATGCATATATGATCCATCAGCATATTTTGAGCAGGATTACTATTTTTAGGCACCTGCTTTTGGTCAAATTTGCCGCTATTAATTCTACAAGGAATTAAGAAGATCTGTAACTGACAACAGCATTTACGGACTCGTGACAAGATATATCAACAGAGAATCTTGGTTGTTTAATTCAGTGGCCATTCGTGGCAACGCGTGAGTGGTTGGTCAATTATACTGGTAACTGCTACTGCAAGAAAGTAGCATTGCCGTTGAACCATATCTCCCTGAATTTGCTCATGGGCAAAAAGCAGATTTACTTGTACGAAACTCGATCGCAAACTGACCTTTTCTTCATGCCGACGCGTGCTGGGAAGATGACTTGTGGTGGTAGAATTGGGCTTTGTGATTGTTGTGGCGTTCGCCCGACGGCGATGATCGTCGTCTCGGGCAGCACTGCCGGCGACCGGTGGCGCCTGATGATGAACAACGGGACGCGCTGTTGTTGTGGCGTTGCGGCGGTGGTGCTGGTCGTCGGATGATAATCTCAAGCCGGAGAAGTGGGCCGGCGTCCTGGCGCGGCTGAGCCCCGCGGCCGGCGCCCGGTACTGGACGAGCATGACGACGGTGAGCGCGGCGGCGGCGCCGAGGACGAAGGACGCCACCTGCCGCGCCGTGGCCTCCGCGACGACCACCTTCCCCATATCGATCGCCAGCTAGCTAACTGATCGAGTATGTACTCAGCCCATGTATGTGTATGAGTGATGAGTGATGAACGAGTATATGATATTGTGATGCGATTAGCTAGCACGGAGGGAGGGGCTAAATGGAGTGTGTGAGTTGCTGCGGGCACTTAAATAGGCGGCTCCGGCCATCCCGCCGGTCCCTTGGTATTGCGAAACCGACGGCGACGAGCGCGGTAGCCGCTAGCTAGCACCGTAAAATCGGCTAGAGTCGTTGCCTCTGCTGGGCTGCTCAGCAAGATTTCTTCTACTGTATTTAATCACTACTACTACTAGTAACATAACATGCACCTTGATTTGGCACTATATATATCGGACGGCAATAATTAAATTTTAAGAAACTAGAGCTTATCCATATGTAACGGTTAGTATTAGAAATGAGGAAAAATACAGTAGCAATGGGATCATCGTAATGTACAGTATGCCTGACATATATCAGAGTTCATCAGGTTGTCTTTTTGTGTGTACTAGACTCGTGGCATCGACGGATGGTGCACGAGAGTCTGTGCCGGCCGGACCGGGGGAGCGGGCGCACGCACATGGTGACATGCGTGCGTGGGTGACGGATCGACGATTGACCTCTCGGCATCGACCGAGGCGAGCGAGAGCGAGACTAATGCGATGGAGTGCAGTGCAATTAGGGAGGCCAACTTTTTGAGCCAACTTTTGGTTGCTACCGTGCGTGAAGGCGACGTATGTTATGTTGTATCTTAATCGGCTAGGCACGGCACGGCACGGGATCGGGCGCCAGGTGTGCGCCCGGATTAGCTGTGAGGTCTCCGTTGCGGGCACTGTTCTATCCTCTACCTCCCCACCCGTCTGCCCTGCCCTGGCCTCCGCTCAAGTTCGCTGCTCCATTAATACACCCCACACGTATTGACATTGACGCATACGTCTCGAACAATTCCTTCTCCGTGATTAACCCGGCTGGCACGCTAATTTCGTTGACACAAACATTTCCACATCGTACGCATTCCCTCCATTCAGGCCACTTCATATTTTTATATCTAACTTTGACCAATAATTTTACCAACAAAAAGTGAGTTATATGTCACAAAAAGTATGTCGTTAGATGCACATTTCAAAGAACTTGCAATGATATTTTTTTATGACATATAGTCCATATTTTGTTGACCAAAATTAAAAGTCAAAGTTTGACACGAGAAACGAAATGGCCTTGCATAAGGGAATGATATTTTGTTGCAGGCGCTGTTCTATCTTCTATCTCCCCACCCGTCTGCCCTGCCTTGCCCTCCGCTCTAGCGACTCCATTAACACAGCACACACATATTGACGCATTCGTCTCGATCAATTTCCTTGCGATTAACCCGGCTAGCACACTAATTTCGTTGACAGAAACATTTCCACATAGATCCTACATATGTACTCCCTCCGTCCAATAGTGTAAAAAACGCTCTTATATTATGGGATGGAGGGAGTGTCATGTATGTTTTCCACCGTGCATTAACCTTTTTGAGATTTATGTTGGATGTTACTACTATACATACATGTGTGATTCTTCTTCAAAGAATATATGTGTGTGGGTAATGGAGGTAATAAGTATGTATGGACTTTGAATTGTAAAATGTTATTTTTGCTGGACTGAAGGAGCTCCTAATTTCATTGGTTGTGAATTGTCGTCGTGTGGTAAAGCGGCGAGTCAGACGTAAGCACACTTTCTTGTACAAAAGGAGCACCACCAAACCAAAGCGATCGACTAGCTTGTGACACAAGGCCCGGCGTTGAGGTCGGCCGAGGCAGCCAGCCAGCCAGTGTGGGACTGGGATATATGCCCAGACCAAGGCCATTATCAAGGAACGGGACCGAAAGCTAGTGCCTTGATGTTCTTATTTCTTTGTTGAAGCTGACATATAGTGTACATACCCTACGTACAGACATACATACATGCCCGCGCAACGCATGGTGGAAAAGAACCATGTCGGCAGGGCACACTCAAGTTGCAACATCAAAAAAAACTCCCTGCAAAGCGACACGCCCAGCTAGGCACGCTGGATTAAGCAACCCTGATGGAGGATCAAGAACGAGCGCCACGTACATATGTACCGACTGCTGCTGCATCATGTGCAGCATATACATCAAACTAATCTTTTTTCTCTGTAGGTAACTACACGGACTTTGCGTATATATATATTCTCGGCCTTTTTCCGCGGTGCGTTAGACTTGTCAGCTGTCTGTGATGCGTTGTGCCGATGGCGACGCGCGCTGTGCGTTGGTGGCCACGTCCCAGCGACGGACGGACGGACGGACGGACGGGGGCTTCAGAGCTCAGTCGGTCCACATACAGATAGAAGCTTCCTATCCTACCTGTGCTAACTGACCGAGGGCCGGCATATCATCTTGAGATTTTTACGAATTCATGTAGGCGCCTCGTAGTCGACGGGAACGTCTTCTCTCACTGAACGCGCATCGTCGGAAATCCTGAAATAAATCCAGGATAAATGCGAGCACCAGGATTTAAACCCTGATGGACTGGGGATACCACTGTCCACCTAACCATCCAACCACAGGTTGGTTCGCTTTCGTAAGTTATAGTTGATGCTCGTATATAAACCTACCTTTTGTTAACTGATGAATCATGCATATGCATGCTGCTTTGATATCTCTTTCCTTTGTAGTGAGAGGACGTGAATGGTTTTGCTAGAGCATCTATATAGCAGGATGCCGCGCTGCCCCGACCTCTCGGCTCCTCGGATGTCTAGGTACGCCGCCCTCCACCGCGGGTTCAATCTGCTCCGGGAGGGGTATCTGGGCTCCGGCTGGTCCTCGTGCATGGCGCGGACGAGCACGCCCGAATCTGAGGCACGGGCAGCCCGTCGCGAGCAGCAGCAGGTGTGGGAGAGGCCGGCAACAGGGGAGGCGTTGGCAACATGTCGGGCATGCGTGAACACGCCGATGGACGATCCCGAGGCTGCACTCCTCGCGTCGATCCTCCGCCGCTCCCTCGTGACGGCGGAGATGGATGCGCAGCTGCTCCGCCGCTAAAATGCCAAGGCACTTCGGCTGACCATCGAGTTGTTGGAGCATGAGGCATCCAAGGGGACAACGGCCAAGGCGGAGGCGGCCCAACATGGAGGGAGTATGAACGCCTGCTCCAGAGACTGTGGGGCCAAAGGTGCTCCGACGACTCCGACCTGACGGGCAGCTCTAGCTCTGACGACGATGCACCGCCGCACGACGACAAGTACTCGGAGGTGCAGAGCAGCACGGGCGATCGCAAGGGGAAGGGGACGGCGAGTAAATGGTGATTTCGTTCGTCCTCATCTGTTTATCTATGTTTTAATTTTGTTTTCAATCGTTTGTAGTATGAATTTGCACTGTCTGTCGATGAACTTTGATACTTTTGTCCGGCGAAGAACTACCCCCACCCCCACGCTGAAATGACGGATGATGCATACGCACGCCGCAACAGTGATGACAAGATATTGTTATGCTGAGGATCACGGGACCATGCAGCTCGTAACGACTAATCCACGGTTGGGTGTATGTGTTGGCATTTTCCGCGACATATTCCCACCGTCGGCCAATCAAACAAAGCTGTCAAGCGATGCCCCATGCCTTGTGCCGATTTGACCCGCGTCTTGGCTTAATTTGCGTGTGGAAGATTGGCATGCAGCGTGGGGTGGGGGTAGTCCTTAGCTCGTAACTGAATGCGTCACAGTGCTTTGGCTACGTTCATGATTGATCGGTCCCTCTGTTTCTGGTCTGCAGGGACTCCAGCATGGGAACTAATGTAGTGCTGGGCTACTAGCCTAGCAGCTGCCCTGGAAGTAACAGTGTGTGTACCTCATTCGCTGGCTACCTCATATTAGCTCTGAAGTGGCGATTTGGTGCTCGGGCTCACATGAGCCCGAAATCTGCGCCACTCGTAGTCTTGGGATCGGAAAAAATCGGTCTGTTTTTTTGCGGGGGATTTAGATAGCTTTATTGAATAAAAGCATTCGCTGGACAGTCAGCCAAGAGGCTGCTGATCAGGAAGCTGGGAGTGGAGTCTAGCCAGCTCTCGGTCATGTGGTGTCAGGGTGCGACCAGCGTTAAACATATATACGGAGGAGATACGAGCGTGATTCCTAGCTTGCAGTGGGCCCGTTTCGTAGGGCGCGGGGATTGCCGTGACGGGGAGGCCCTGAGCCACGGCTCGATGCGTGAACGATGTGCTGGGCCACGGAACAGGTTTGAGGCCCTGTGGTGTCAGAGATGTTTTCCCCTTGCAGGTTTGTAGAGGGCGGCGGCTGGTTCCGGCAACTTCTGGATGGAGACGAATGGGCCGGAGTTCCTCCTGGATCTGTTTGACCGGTGAGCTCTCATTGCAAAACCTACTCCTCCCCGAGCTGCCGTTTTCCATGTCGTGGCCTGAAAGTTTCTGACGCTATTTTCGTCTCCCCCCCGACGTTTCTATTCCTATGGAGCGGAGCAGGTTTTCCTTGAGAGAGGAGTACGCCGACAACCTCGAGCATCCAGATCCGGTACCTCTTGATCTGCTAGGTGTCGGCCCGGGAGCGCCGGAGGAACCGAACTGCGGGTTAGGGTGTGCGCAGGATGTTGGTGGCGGCAGCCCAGCAAGGGACGGAGGAGAGCACCGTCGACGCAGTCAGCGTAGTCCACGGGGAAGGTCAACCCTGAGGCGCCTAGATGGGCAAAGAGGTGAAGCTGGAAACATTCTATACTAGATGTGATTCACAATTAGATTATGGTAACTTGAATTTCATAGGTGCTGTAAACGCCTGTGTACATTTTTGCGGGCATAGACTAGAGTGGTTATTACAATGTAGGTTAGTGCCTGAAAATTGAGTCTGTTCGCTTCGTCTGTAGGCTCGGGCTGGGAATCGCACCTCCGGACAGGACTCTGTGCGTGTCTTGAATGATCGCACTGGAAGAGTCTATCAGGAAATTTGCGGAAGAGCCGTCGAAGAGTGTGCTTAATCCGGAGGGAATCAGCTTGGACACGCTGGGAGAGGCATGCGACTTCTACAATTTGTATTCATGTGAGGTTGGTTTTGGAGTACGATACAACAAAAGCAGAGTGAAGCCGAACGGACAAAATCAATGTAGGAGATCGTGTGTGCGGCTGCTCGGTGAGTTACATCTGCACCAGCTCAGTTACATCTGAGTATGAGGCATAAAGCACGTGCAAGGAACACATCAGTTGAGCAAATGACTATCCATAACGATGGCCATACAGGTAATTCATCATGTATTGTAACATGAACCCCTGCGGCGTGGGTATGATGGTGTGAACCATAGATTTGAAGTTTGTGTGATCGGGCCTATAAAGACTTGGTTTTATGGCATGTAGTTGGGTCATCACTTGTTCGATTTGAGCATGTTCGTGTCTGTTTTACTGCTAGAGCGTCGCAGACCAGGGTAGTTTGGTTGTTAAGACTGCCTAGTCATCGCATAATTCTAAAATTGGAATATGCATGTCAGCAGTTTGGAGGTGTGTTATTGGCATGGTTCGAAACGTTTCATTTTTGAAGCTGTGTCAGCACATATGAATGGATGAACGAGCAGTGCTTGACAAGAGACAGAATAACTGAATGGTGAATTGGTGATCCGCAATTCAGGATATTCTGCAAACTGATAGAAGAAAGGTGATAACCTAGTTGATGGAATTCCATGCAGGTAAACATAATTGATCACAGGTAATTCCTTCATACAGGGGGCATGCCAAATAGTGACGCTGAAGGTTGGGTACAAGATTGATAAGAATAAATCGCAGACAAAGTTTGTTCAATGACATATATACATTTGGGGCAGATTGCGCGGGGTGAAGGCTGGGCGCGGTGGTGTCTAAAGTATTACTCCCTCCGTCCCAGTAGTGTTAAAAACGCTCTTATATTATGGGACGGAGGGAGTAGTATTTTGAAGGGATTATAAGGCTGTTACTTTTTTTGACGAGATATAAGGCTCCGAAACATTACCGGGCCGTGCGATGGATCCTGGTCCGGCCAACACCCGTCACCGCGTGCAGCCTTTAATGAACGTTGGCCCACATTCTTTTTTACCTCTGTACGAAGCAAGATACGGGAGAGAATACATCTCGTGACACAGATCCAGTTGCATGTGGACAATGCTGATTTCGAATTTTCCATCTACCACCGATTTTGTTGCCTGATCTGTGGTACGGTTCCTTCCCCGATTGGTGGCAGCTACTTACCTGCTAAAGATATCGTAAGTGGTTCAGCACTTCAGCTACCTGCTAACGAGATCCTGAATACACTTACCTGCTAAAGATACGGGAGTAGTTTTTTGTTCTGAGGCTAGAAACTTGACCTGAATGAGAGAGAGAATGGAATCGCTCATGTGTCAGTAGAAGAACCTGATCATGGCGTATTTATGTGAGAAGATCGGTGGCTTAATTCAACCGCTACGATCAATTCCCTCGGCCTAGCAAAACTCCAACTCTGAACAACATCAGCTTGTTGTTAGGTGCACGATCGCTAGCTCTTCCACGGATATGCTTGTAGTACAAGCACTTGGTTGATTAGTCAGTATCATAACTGTACTTAATCAATTGTTTACATCGATGGACCTGTTGTGACGTACTCATATCAGTCCCCCGCGACGGCAACGTGTCCACGAGTTTCTCCGCCAGACGCCAGCAGTTGCTGACAACCACCCACACCAGAATTTGGAACCCATGAGTTAATAATTTCAGGTAGCAACAGTGAGGAAATTAACCGATCGATAATTAATCAATCAAGAATAAAATTTATCTCATATATCTCCATGCTTGTTCATGATTAAATGAGAGGAGTTGAGTACGGGTACGGCAGCTCTAGGTGAGGGTCACGTCCGGTATGGTGAGCTTTCATCCCTTCTGGACAGTCGTGACGGAAACAACTGGTGAGTGATAACTACCTGATTGTGTGACCAGTGGTCAATTACATGTGTAAGTTTTCGTGGGAACTGAGTTCTTCCCCCCTTGAACAGAGAGGTAGAGATTTAATCCAAACTGAATACCACTACTATTCATTTTGGTTTCTGATTTCTTCTTCCCTTCGGATTTGCATAGTGATTCATATTTAAAGATGTTCGAAGCTCTCAAAAAAGCAGTGCCCAAAGTTGTGCAGTAATTCAAATTTAAGAATGCTCGAAGTTGTATAGAATAGCATCCATTATGTTGGTACATAACTATTCGTTTTTTTCTCTTAGGGTCAACATGACTTATTCATCAATAGAATGGTGAAACCAGCATGAGCATTTTTCTAAAAAGGAGGCAAAAGATTTTACATCATCCATTAATTTACCCAAATGATTAGTACCACATGTGTGACACGAAGTAACATGGTCCAAACGCCCTCGTTATCATTCATTTTGTCACATCAAACAGATGACCTCAACGGGGTTTTTTAGTTTTTCGGACTTAAAATGTTTTTTCTCTTAAATTAAAAATCTGTTTTCATCATTAAATCAGTCTCGAGAAGATCTTCAAAACTAGATCTCATATGGATATGTTTCGATGACTTTTTTTAGTCAAAAGTTGCCATGATGTTACACTGAAGTTGCCATAGTGTTTACACTAAAGTTTCCATGATATGTTTCAACAATTTTTTTCTTCTAGACTTAAAGCTACCATTGTATTTAAACTACTTTTCATGGCAAATTTTATTAATTAACCATGGTAGTTTTTAGTAATTAACCACGGCAAGTTTAATTCATGGATCATGGCAATTTTTTTTATAATTCTTCATGACAAATTTAGTTTATAGATCATGATAATTCTACAATTTTGACCATGGAAACTTTTTTTTTTAACCACGGCAAATTTTAGTGCATGTATCATGGCAAATTTAAGTAATTCACCATGGCAATTTTAGTTTCTGGTTCATGGCAAATTTAAGCCATTGACCATGCATTTTTAGAGTAATTGACGACAAATTTCTTTTTAATTATGGAACATGTCCAAATTCTTTCATGGATCATGGCAAATTTTAGTAATTCACCATGACAAGCTTAGTTTCTTAATTCTTTTTTTATAACATGTCAAAATTTACTTTAAAAATAGAAGAAAAAGTAGTTGAAACTTGAAACATATCATTTCAACTTTAGTGTAAACGTCATGGCGATTTATGTGTAATAGACATGACAACTTTTAACCCCAAAAAAAGTCGTCAAAACATCTCAATATGAGATCTAGTTTTGTAGATCTTGTTGAGACGGATTCAATGGTGAAAACGGTTTTTAATCGGATTTCTAATTTAAGAGATAAAATATTTTAAAAACTGAAAACCCAAAAGATTTCTGCTGACATCATCAGTTTCGTCATTTCCGCATGCATCAGGTGGCGTGTCACGATCTGTGGTGATGAGGGTGTTTGGCCCAAGTTGCTTCATGCCACATGTGTGGTACTTATCGGGGTCTTTTTTTGGTTTTTCTCCTTTTCTATTTCCTTTTTTCTTTCCAATTTTGGGTTTTCTTCTTGTTTTTGGTTTTACCATCTTTTGCACAGTTTATTTTTTACTTTTTTTTTGTAATATACGTTGAAATTTTCTTCTAAATAGACAGTTACCATTTTATTTCTTGCACCTTCTTAAAATACACGATCAACAATATTTTAAGTACATGATGAACAAATCATTAATATATGATGAACATTTTTCATAAAGAATGTGCATTGTTGTAATATACATTAAACTTTTTTTAATATTCAATGAAATTTTTTAAGTTATATGATGAGAAAATAATACACACTGAGCATTTATTTAATATACGGTGAACTTTTTTGAATATAAGATGAATTTTTTTAGATACGTGAACTTTTTTTAAACACTTACTGATTTGTTTTTCAAAAATGATCAAAAGTTGTTTTGAGCTTCAAAATTTTGTTTGTGTTTTAAAAATATTCACATTTTAGAAAATGTTTGGAGAAGCCGATTGAAAAAATGTTTGCTACAGTACATTGGCCGCTATACTTCCTGGTTCACTACGTTGCACCACCCTCTATGGTGTTTTGCTACATCCCAAATGGACCAGCCTAGTTGAGACGCGCCTGTGCGAAGTTGCATTCATTTGATGCACGTGGGCGTCCTACACACGAGCTATGGTACACGCAAAACCTGAGAATGGTTTATAAACCGCACCATAAATAAACTGAACCTGCACGAATAATTGTACTAGCCCAACCCAAACCAAAACCATACAATACTTTCATCGGCCAACCAAAACCAAAACCACTCAATCTTTGCACCCAAACTGAACTAAACCTAGTACCCATCGGTGGGTTAAAACCATTTACTAAAACGGGTAGAAACCCATTCGCTCCAATGGGTCAACGCCTCGGGCAGGTATGCATCCTCGCGAAGCCTGGAGTTTGCCCTCCGATGTCGGTCTCGTCAATTAGCATCCTATCCTTTTGCTGCAACTCTTCCTTCGCCACCGATGCCACCCAGTGTGGCCTTGTTCTTCAGTTGCTTCACCTCACCCTCTACGTTTGCCAGCTAGTCTCCTCATCGGACAACACCCCTTCACCGCCGCCACACCCTACCTTGTGTTGCAGCTGCTCATGCTCCTGCTGGCGGGGCCTGTGATCCGAGCATGATTGACGGCCGTTGTACTCACAGAGGCTGGAAGGCGAGCTGCGCCAGCGGCGGCGGTCGCAGATGCAGGGTGTGGCTATTTTTTTCTGTTTTTTTAGAAGAAGCTATTCTTTCTCTTAATATGGGGGTCAATGGCGGAGCTATGTGTATAGCTGAGGGGGCTGCGCCCCCCCCCCCCCCCTAGCCCAACACAAATTCATGAACGAATTTTTTAGGGGGGCATAATTACAACAAAGTATTCTCATTAGCCCCTACAAACATGTATACTTTGCTTCTGGCCCCCTTACATTGGAGTCAAGCTTCGCCTTTGATGGGTGTTGCGGCTATTGGGCTTTGATATATATTATAAGGGCTATTTGGGAGAGAGGCAGTATGCCTACGAATCAGTTCCCCAACCGTGTGAGAACCATAGGTTTAACTAAGGTGGAATCAGACATGTTCGTGCCGGTACCTGACCATTCCCAGCTGTTTCATACAAGAAACTAAATCAAACCAACATGTTGTCAAACTTGACCAATTTACACCCAAACCAAACAAAAGTATGAGGCAAAACTGACCCCAACACACCCGGTTCAGATAAAACCATTCTCAGACTTAGGTGCAAGACACCCCCCCCCCCCGCCCCTGCCACACACACACACACACCGAGAATGTTAGGTAATAGGTCGGCCCATGTAAGAGGGCTACTGGTGAACTCCCCACCTGGGTTTGTGAAGATTCTAGAAGGTTTTGCACGCAATTATTTCTTTTTCTCCTGTGTTTTTTTGTTTTTTTTAAAAAAAAATTCCTCCTACCTTTTTATGTTTAGTTTTTGCTATTTGCTTTTTTTCCTTTTAAAAATCATGAACTTTTCGAAATTGATCAACACTTTTAAAATTCATGAACATTTTAAAATCCATGAATAATTCTTGAAATCAAGGAGTATTTTGGAAATTTGCAAACAAATTTTAAAATTCATGAACAATTTTTTAATTCAC
This sequence comes from Aegilops tauschii subsp. strangulata, assembly GCF_002575655.3. Classification (NCBI taxonomy): domain Eukaryota; kingdom Viridiplantae; phylum Streptophyta; class Magnoliopsida; order Poales; family Poaceae; genus Aegilops; species Aegilops tauschii. The sequence goes on along the minus strand of NC_053039.3, from coordinate 567,150,641 downwards.
AAACAATTTTTACAAATTCAAGAACATTTTTTATTCCATCAAGAATTTAAAATTTATTGAGCTATTGGATGCCAGGAGGCTTTGGCCCTAGTACGGATCTAAATATTTACCATGTGGTGATCGTGTACAGCTGAAAAGAAGTGGTGGAAGATAGCAAGAATGGTACAAGTGGTTTACATGGAACATCATCAGAGCGATTTTAGCCGCGACAGCTCAACTTGGACCTTACTCTTTCATCTTTGAAAGTAGGTATTCTAACTTCGAGGTGCATAGCCTCACTAAATATGCTCTAGGTCTTTCCGGAGGTCGTCACTTAGGACTCCTTCATCCTCCTGGTCTTCATTGTAGCTGTATGAGCATTCTTACAATTTAATAAAGTGGAGCATGTTTAACCTAAAAAAAGATCTTGCATCACACATCAGAGATCAACATGTAGATCACAGACTATAGGCACAACCTACAACTATACCCATTTGGGAGTTTGATTTCCGTATGACTTTGCTCTTTGCTGGTATGATCTTTAGTGTGTGTTAGTGTTGGCAGTGTGCATTCTAATTATGTAGACGTGTGTGAGAAAGCAAATCTATACTCAACACGTGTCCGCTTGGCCGGTCCTGACAACATGTTTCTTTTTTCCATTTCTTTCTGTTTCTTGTTTAATTTTAATTTCACATGTGATTTTCTTCTTTTCATTTGTTTTATAGAAAAAACAATACTTGTATTACATGAACATATATTGTGGCACACATGAGAAACTCTCCTCAAATGTATGAGCTTACTTTCAAATATATGAATGCATTTATTTTCCTTATTGTGTGGTAAGATTGTTTTAAATAAGAGGTGAAGAATTGTTCTGGATATATGATCATTTGCATTCAGTACCATGCATGTTTTGTTGTGTATTATATGAGTTTTCCCTGATTATTATCAAGCAATTTTGGATAATACTTTAAGAATCATGAAATGGATTTATTTGTTAGAACAGACAAAAAATACGTGAGGTAATGGCCATGGATTCTTCTCCCGTCGCTTTGAGCGGCGCGCGGGCGAGAGAGAGAGAGGTAGGGGCCGAGTGGGCCTAGTGCACAGGCCCAGCCGGTCATCCAACCGGACCCAACCCAATCCCCAACCCCAAAGGAAAACCCTTCTTCCCCCTCCCCAATCCACCCTTGTCCCCTCGCCATCTCCTCTCCTCAGGTGCGCTCTCTCTGCTCCCCTGCGGCCGGCTCAAGCTTCCGTTTCCCTCCAGGCCTCGCGCGCAGAGGCAGGGCGGCGGCGGGCGGGCGGGCAGGCATGGGCGCCAGCGGGGGCGGGGAAGACAAGCCCTTCAATTTCCTCCAGATCCTCTGCGGTACGCCCCACGCCTCCTCCTCCTCCTCCTCCTCCTCTCCCTCTCCGTCGCGTCCATCTCCGCTCCGCCCGTGGATTGTTAGTTGCGCAGCGCAAGCTCGCTCCGCTTTCTGCAGCCTTACTTGCAGTCAGTCGCAGATGGAGGGGACTGACTATGTGTGCTGGTTTCTTTGTTCCTGCTCGCCTGCCCGCAGAGGGCGTCATAGCCGGAGGCGCCGCCGGGGTCGTGGTGGAGACGGCGCTCTACCCCATCGACACCATCAAGACCAGGCTTCAGGTGAGCCACTTCTGCACTTCCAAGCAGTGCCAATTTTTTTGTCTGAAGATGTGCACTTCAGCCCCCGATGTTGCTTGTTTGCAATGCAATGGCCGGTCAATCAGACCCCAGAGCCTGCTCCCAAGCAACGGGTTGTCTTGCACTGAATTCCCAGCAATTACTACTTGCTTAAGGATGCCATTGTCTGACGGCCTGTTGTATGTTGTACTACCTGCACTGGATGCCATGTCTGAACCTGGCACAAATCTCTGTTCCCAATTTGGGGAAACCACAAAAAAGTGTATGTACCTATTTCCAACTTTTGAATGACATTAACCAAGACAACCTTCATTGTGTTCCTTATACATGGCCTACCTGTTCGAAACCAAACACAGCCATGCTAGTGTGAACTACTGGCCGGTACTAGCAAACACAGGAGATGTTCGGGTTTTTCAGTCATCAACCGTGAAAGTTTCTTCTTCTTCTTCTTTTTCTTCTTCTTCTTCTTCTTCTGTTGCAGGATACACACATTAAAAAGAATTGTCGATTTTATCCAGTGTGTGGTGGTAGCAGTGCTTATTGTTCCATTTAATCACCATATACAATTGCTTCAAAGTTACTATATTGTAGATTTCAGACTTGCTTGGTTTCTGAACAATTGCTTCAAACCCGATTTAAATCTCCTCACCAATATAACGCACCATTGTTTTGGTCTATAAAAGAGGCTCTGAGGATTGTTGAGGCCACTTTCAAAAGATTATTGAGGCATCTGAATCTCTAATCTACATGTAGTATGTCATGGATTCATATAGTATGTGGCTATATGGACTGTTTCTGATGGGATGTTTCTTAATATGTTTTCTTGCAAGCTCATTAAAGGGTCAGCTTATAATGTCCAAGTTTCCAAAGAAGTACATGAGAGGAACTAATTAACACATAAAACATAAATCAATTTGTGAAAAAGGAATTTATTTTATCCTCCCTTATATCAATGAAAATTACACTGTAGGGGATTACCCTACTGTTTGCCTGTAAAAAAAAGGAATTTATATTATGAGAGGGGTTGATTAACTCATAACACGCAAAACATGAATTATTTTGCAAACTGATTCCAACTAGCCAGACAGTAGTAACTAGAGAAGTAGGTTCATCAAACAAAGGTCACATAGATAGAATACTTTAGTAGTCTACTAGTAATTCAGTTCCAGTTGACCTTGTAAAACAGTGTGCAGGGCATTTCTCTATTGCCAGATATAATACACACTTGTTTATGTAACAGTTACACAGCTAACAGAAATGTTTGTTACTATTGTCCAAGTGTTCACTCACTAACTAATAAAACTATGCCCATCATTTATAGTGCCAGTATAATTTTTTCTTGTTTACTATTTAGTCTCGCTATGAGAAGTCTTGTTCTTTTCTAAATGTTAATGGCTTACAGGCAATGCACAATCCAGCACACACATTTTGTCTGACTTCTTTTTCTTTATATCTGCAGGCTGCTCGAGCTGGAAGTCAAATTCAATGGAAAGGCCTGTATTCTGGATTGGGTGGAAATCTTGTCGGTGTTCTCCCGTGAGTCTACAACATGTTAAACAGTTACACTAGTATAGCATTCTCTTCACATTGCACCACAACTTCTCATACAATGTGCGTATCCATTGTTCATGAGATGAAATCGCTGCCATAATTGTCTCCAGTATATACTGTTGTCATTTTCTTGAGCTGCTTTGTAAATTATTGCAGGGCTTCTGCTCTGTTTGTGGGAATATACGAACCAACTAAACGGAAGCTACTGGACATGTTTCCTGAAAATTTGAGTGCTGTTGCTCATCTTGTAAGTCCATACACACTTTATGTTGCACTAGCTGATTGCTTACAGCAAGGCACACTCTATTTTTCACTTTGTCATGTTTACACTAGCAAGCTTGTCGACGACCCTTATAACGCTTAAGATTAAAACAAATAATGTTATTTTACACCATCTTTATGTATTCTTACTCCCTTAAGCATGTTGGTTTATGCCAGCCTTTTTTCTGAATGAGGATGCTACAGACTGCAGGTGCTGTTGGAGGGTTGGGTGCCTCTCTCATTCGTGTCCCCACAGAGGTCAGTATCTTTTTCTTTTCTATTCTCTGTTCATTAAATGTTGTTTGTCATCAAAAATTGATTGCTTTGCATTCAGGTGGTCAAACAAAGGATGCAAACTGGTCAATTCAGGACTGCGCCTGATGCTGTTCGTCTCATAGTTGCCAAGGAAGGATTTAGAGGTCTTTTTGCTGTATGTATCTTCTGAGCTCTTAGTTTGTGAACAATATATTGACCGATATTAGATCTAAGTTTTCCTTGCTATTTCATATATCAAGAGAAATATAATGATTTGAATCCATTGATTTTCCCTAAAATATATGTGGACAATTATTAATTTGGTTGTTAAGAAAATGCGGTCACATGATAGACATCATCATCTTATCCATTCTAACACTAGTTTATTTTTGTTTGCAGGGTTATGGTTCATTTTTACTTCGAGATCTTCCGTTTGATGCCATTCAATTCTGCATATATGAGCAACTTCGAATTGGTTACAAGCTTATGGTACTTAGTCCATCACTGCGGATATACTAACTATACCTATTATTCATTCTTAGCTACTCCCATGAACACACATGCTCTTGTTTCTATGCTTCAGAACACTTACAGTCTTGAATTCTTGATATGGGATTGAGAACTCACACCTACATAGATTTTGTACCTTGATGAATGTTGTTCAGTTCAATAGCATGTCATAGATTTGGGGACATGATTGTTTCGTCGTACCATTGCATTGCTGACACATCCTGATGCCCGTGACTCAGTTATGCAAAATGTGTCTCTGCTTTCTGTTTCCATCAAATCCTATTACTGCCCCGTGGAGCAGTAATTTCTGTTAACTGTTCTCCAACTTTATCTTTAACTGAAATTATCATGGACCCATTCAGGCAAAGAGGGAGCTGAAGGATCCAGAGAATGCACTAATTGGTGCTTTTGCCGGTAAAACCAAATTTCCCAATTTATTTTTTCAACTTACATTCTTAACACTTATTGTATTTGCTTTCGCACTTTTCCTGCTCTTATATCCCCCCATTGGCCTAAGATTACTATCATATATCCTGTACCTCATTTCTGCTAGGTGCGATTACTGGCGCTATAACGACCCCCCTCGATGTTCTGAAGACAAGGTTGATGATTCAGGTGGATCCTTCCCCCTTTAAATGGAACATTCCACACCAAAATCCGTTTTTACATAATTGAGTACTGACCGAATGGTTCCAACTTCTATTGCAGGGGCAAACAAAGCAATACTCTGGAATTGTAAGCTGTGCTAAGACCATCTTGAGAGAGGAAGGTCCCGGCGCCTTTTTGAAGGTATAGTACCACCGATACAGTCACTTCGAACGTTTCCTTTTTTTATTGTGTGTGAGAAAAACAGTTTAAACTCTTTAAAAATTACTGTTAGATAAGCTAATGCTAACCACAATGCTTCTTATGATTTTGACGATGCTTGCAGGGCATTGAGCCTCGAGTTTTGTGGATCGGCATCGGCGGATCCATATTCTTCGGCGTGCTGGAGAAGACCAAGTCGGTGCTCGCTGAGAGGAGCAGCCGCAAGGCTGCGCTGGCGGAGAAGGACGAGTGAACCAACCAACCAACCAAACCAATTGTGCATCCTATGCTGACTTGCGGCTCCTCACTCCACACCATTACCCGTTCCTTTCACCTGAAGTTTTGCTCCAAATTTATGTGATGGGCTTTATGTTTCTCGTTCCAGAACTGTAAGGCATACAATCAGTTTCAAGAGTTTGTTTTGACGTCGGCGATGGTTATGATCCTGTATGAGTCCCTGTAAACATTACTCCTTTAATAAAGTTTAGCAGATTGTTCTTGAAAAAAGACTATGTCTTTTAATCTGAAGAAGGGCCTGCTGTGCCACTCATGTTGATTCTGGATAGTCTTTGTCAATTTTGATCTTTACTCTACCATCTTAAACCCTGTTAATTATTGCATTCACAGAGACCGCTTAATTATGACAGTTGATCTCTTTGCACAAACTGCTGTTACTATTCAACAACAACATATCAGGAGTCATCCTGATGGAATGTGGAAACCCAGACATGGCCAACCAGCCCCAGGATCGGCATGACTAACCTACCTACAGGAAGGAACGCATGCGAGGGCGCACGATGGACTGCGCGCCGTCGACGTAGATGGTGGTGCCCGTCATGAAACGGGACTCATCGCCGACCAGGTAGAGTACAGTGGACGCCAGGTCCTTCTCCGGGTCGAGCCACCGCCGCAGCGGCATCACCTCCCCGGTCGCCTTCTCGGCCTTCTCCTCCCCCACGGAGACAGGGAACTTGTCCCCCAGGTGCAAGCCACGGCAGACGGCGTTCACCCTGACCTTGTGCTTGCCGAGCTCCATGGCCGACAACTGAAAAAACGAAGAACATCATGGTCATTTAGGTATTCAGGATTTCTGTGAGCATTCAGGCTTGTTGTTATTAACAGGAAATAAGGCTTACTCTGACGAGCTGGTGAACGGCGCCCAAACTTGTGCCATATGCCGCCGCCCCCGGATACAATCCTCTCTCGGCGCCGATGATTTGGGTCAAGCATACTACAGAACCGCCGGACTGCGCATCCCGGAACCGCTTCGCCATGACCTTTATCAGGAGCCAAGGTGTGATTACGTTGACTTTCATGGTCTTGTTGTACTCATCTTCAGTCACGCTGAGGCAGTCTTGCACTTCCCCTTCTCATACAGTAGCCAAATACAGATGCATGGTTCAAAGATGTTCATGGATGAAATTACTGGATGATAAGCTGACTGAAAGATTCAGAGAAGAACTAAGCAAAACATTTGGGTTGGTGATTAGTCGGGCTTGGGCATGTGTAAAAAAATTTCTGTCAGATGGAAAATTGGGCATGTGTATCAGTGTCTGTCAATAGTATGTGCATACCCTCGTAGGAGCAGCAGTTGACGAGGGCGTCGAGCCCGCCGTGGCCGAAGCAGCGCCACGCCGCCTCCACCGCGGCGCCGACGGCCGCCTCGTCGCAGGCCGCGAAGTCCAGCCCCACCACCGCGACGGCCGCCGCCCCTCCGGCCGCGCAGCGCCGCGCCTCCTCCGCCGTCGCGGCCAGGGCGCCCTCGTCGCCCACCAGGACCAGCCTGTACGCGCGCGTAGATTCAGAACCGAACAACAGGAAGAAGAAGAAGGGGAAAAGTGAGAGGGAGTACCTGCAGCCGTGCCTGGCGAGGCCGACGGCGACCCCCCGCGAGACGGCGTCACCGCCGCCGTTGCAGGCGAGCAGCACCCGCTTCGCGTAGGCGGTGTCGGCGGCCATCCCCTTTCCCCTTCTTCTTCCCTTCGCTGCTCGTGAAGAGTTATAGCAAGACAAGAATTACCCAGTCACCTTGACATTAAAAAAAATGGTGCCCTCGTCGTCTCTTGAACGGACCGTTTTCCACGTGCCACTTGCATTTTTGCCAGCTCGGAGCCATGCTCTCCGCTGGCTCCCCCTTCCTTTTCAGTTCTTTATCCGGTGATCACCCGTCTACTACTGTGGCCGAACCTACAAACACCCGTTTCAATGTTTTCACCTCTCCTCACATTCGATGAGGCGGTAACGACGATGACAATTTCCACCCCCGTCCCCTAAATGTTTTCACCTCTCCACCTCTCCTAACATTGGATGAGATGTCAGTTTCCACCCCCCCCCCCCCCCCCCCCCCCACACACACACACACACCATCTCATCCTCCCGTGGCTCCCCCTTCCTCTCTGGTTCCTTATCCGGTCATCACCTCCCTCTTTTACTATGACCAAACGTACAAATACCCGCCCTAATGCTTTCACCTCTCCTCACATTCGATAAGGCGGTAATGGTGAGGACAATCTTGCCCCCTCCGCCCACCATTTTGTCCTTTGACGAAGCACGCACAATCTGGACACAACCATTGAGGTGGCGGCTAGGATAGGAAAATGAAAGGGAGGCATGAGGGCTAGGGTTAGCTTTTAATGGAAACAACCGGTCCATTGTAAACATGCATATAGTAGAACCAGTCCAAGGTGACTTGAAAGAAACCAAGAGTACAAAACCTTTGACTGTGACACCGCAAACAAATGGATATTTTTATGTTAACATCGGCCACACATCACGAATGATTTTTCACCTTGGGCATATCATAGACAACTTTAACACCGCCCATCTATGACGGGTTCCATGTGAAGGAAATATGCCCTAGAGGCAATAATAAAGTTGTTATTTATATTTCCTTATATCATGATAAATGTTTATTATTCATGCTAGAATTGTATTAACCGGAAACTTAGTACATGTGTGAATACATAGACAAACAGAGTGTCCCTAGTATGCCTCTACTTGACTAGCTCGTTAATCAAATATGGTTAAGTTTCCTAGCCATAGACATGTGTTGTCATTTGATGAACGGGATCACATCATTAGAGAATGATGTGATTGACTTGACCCATCCGTTAGCTTAGCACTATGATCGTTTAGTTTATTGCTATTGTTTTCTTCATAACTTATACATGTTCCTATGACTATGAGATTATGCAACTCCCGAATACCGGAGGAACACTTAGTGTGCTATCAAACGTCACAACGTAACTGGATGATTATAAAGATGCTCTACAGGTGTCTCCGATGGTGTTTGTTGAGTTGGCATAGATCGAGATTAGGATTTGTCACTCCGATTGTCGGAGAGGTATCTCTGCGCCCTCTCGGTAATGCATATCACAATAAGCCTTGCAAGCAATGTGACTAACGAGTTAGTTGCGGGATATTGCATTACGAAACGAGTAAAGAGACTTGCCCGTAACGAGATTGAACTAGGTATTGAGATACCGACGATTGAATCCCGGGCAAGTAACATACTGATGACAAAGGGAACAACATATGTTGTTATGCGGTTTGACCGATAAAAATCTTCGTAGAATATGTAGGAACCAATATGAGCATCCAGGTTCCACTATTGGTTATTGACCGGAAGTGATTCTTGGTCATGTCTACATAGTTCTCGAACCCGTAGGGTCCGCACGCTTAACGTTCGATGACGATCGGTATTATGAGTTTATGTGTTTTGATGTACCAAGGTAGTTCGGAGTCCCGGATGTGATCACGGACATGACGGGGAGTCTCGAAATGGTCGAGACATGAAGATTGATATATTGGAAGGTTATGTTTGGACACCGGAATGGTTTCGGATGAGTTCGGGCATTTACCGGAGTACCGGGGGGTTACCGGAACCCCCCGTGGGCTTAATGGGCCTACATGGGCTTTAGTGGAAGAGAGAGGAGGCGGCCAAGAGGTGGGGTGCGCCCCCCCAAGCCCAATCCGAATTGGGAAGGGGGCCGGCCCCCCTTTCCTTCTCCCTCTCTTCCCCTTCCTTCCCCTCCTAGTTGGACTAGGAAAGGGGGGAAACCAACTCCTAGTAGGAGTAGGATTCCCCCCCTTGGGGGCGCACCATGAGGCCGGCCGGCCCCCTCCTCCCCTCCTTTATATACGGGGGAGCGGGGCACCCCATAGATACACAAGTTGATTGTTCATCCATGTGCGGTGCCCCCCTCCACAGATTTCCACCTCGGTCATATCGTTGTAGTGCTTAGGCGAAGCCCTGCGTCCGTAACTTCATCATCACGGTCATCACGCCGTCGTGCTGACGAAACTCTCCCTCGGCCTCAGCTGGATCTAGAAGTTCGAGGGACGTCACCGAGCTGAACGTGTGCAGATCGCGGAGGTGCCGTGCGTTCGGTACTTGATCGGTTGGATCGCGAAGACGTTCGACTACATCAACCGCGTTACTTAATGCTTTCGTTTTGGTCTACAAGGGTACGTAGACACACTCTCCCCGCTCGTTGCTATGCATCTCCCAAATAGATCTTGCATGATCATAGGAATTTTTTTGAAATACTACGTTCCCCAACAGTGGCATCAGAGCCAGGTCTATGCGTAGATGTTATATGCACGAGTAGAACACAAAGAGTTATGGGCGATAATAGTCATACAGCTTACCAGCATGTCATACTTTGATTCGGCGGTATTGTTGGATGAAGCGGCCCAGACCGACATTACATGACCGCGTTCATGAGACTGGTTCTACCGCCGTGCTTCGCACACAGGTGGCTAGTGGGTGTCTGTTTCTCCAACTTTAGTTGAATCGAGTGTGACTACGCCCGGTCCTTGCTGAAGGTTAAAACAGCAAACTTGACGAAAAAACATTGTGGTTTTGATGCGTAGGTAAGAACGGTTCTTGCTAAGCCCGTAGCAGCCACGTAAAACTTGCAACAACAAAGTAGAGGGCGTCTAACTTGTTTTTGCAGGGCATGTTGTGATGTGATATGGTCAAGACGTGATTATATAAATTGTTGTATGAGATGATCATGTTTTGTAACACAGTTATCGGCAACTGGAAGGAGCCATATGGTTGTCGCTTTATTGTATGAAATGCAATCGCCATGTAATTGCTTTACTTTATCACTAAGCAGTAGCGATAGTCGTAGTAGCAATAGTTGGCGAGACGACAACGATGCTTCGTTGGAGATCAAGGTGTCCAGCCGGTGACGATGGTGATCATGACGGTGCTTTGGAGATGGAGATCAAAGGAACAAGATGATGATGGCCATATCATATCACTTATATTGATTGCATGTGATGTTTATCCTTTATGCATCTTATTTTGCTTAGAACGACGGTAGCATTATAAGATGATCTCTCACTAAATTTCAAGGTACAAGTGTTCTCCCTGAGTATGCACCGTTGCTACAGTTCATCGTGCCGAGACACCACATGATGATCGGGTGTGATAAGCTCTACATTCACATACAACGGGGGCAAGCCAATTTTGCACACGCAGAATACTCGGGTTAAACTTGACGAGCCTAGCATATGCAGATGGCCTCGGAACACTGAGACCGAAAGGTCGAGCGTGAATCATAGTAGATATGATTAACATAGTGATGTTCACCATTGAAAACTACTCCATCTTGTCGGTGTCAAAACCGGCGGATCTCGGGTAGGGGGTCCCGAACTGTGCGTCTAGGGTTGATGGTAACCGGAGACGGGGGACACATTGTTTACCCAGGTTCGGGCCCTCTCTATGGAGGTAATACCCTACTTCCTGCTTGATTGATCTTGATGAATATGATTATTACAAGATTTGATCTACCACGAGATCGTAATGGCTAAAACCCTAGAAGTCTAGCCTGTATGACTAAGGTTATGATGATTGGCCTCTACGGACCTAGCCCTCCGGTTTATATAGACACCAGAGGGATCTAGGGTTACATAAGGTCGGTTACAGAGAAATGAATCTTCATATTTTGTCGCCAAGCTTGCCTTCCACGCCAAGGAGAGTCCCATCCGGACACGGGTAGAGTCTTCGGTCTTGTATCTTCACAGCCCATTAGTCCGGCCCATGTCCAACAGGCCGGACGTCCGAGGACCCCCTAATCCAGGACTCCCTCAGTAGCCCCTGAACCAGTCTTCAATGATGAGGTGTCCGACGCGCAAATTGTCTTCGGCATTGCAAGGCGGGTTCCCTTTCCAAATACTCCAAGATAGTCTTCGGACACAATGAACGTGTCCGGATCTGCAACACAAGTACCACGCACAACCACAGAGAGTATAATATTTCACGAGTCCAATCCGCTGACAACTTTTTGTAAGGTGACATCACGTCTGCCCGGTCATTATTTTGAACCGTTTTCTTCTCCCGTTCCACGTTTCAAGATGCGGTCTTCATTGGCACGTCTTGTCAAAGCAGAGATCGTGTCCCCTTTTAGTGGAATTCTCATCAATACGGGCATGGGTAATCCAACCGTGCCGTTTGCACAACCCTTGGGAACAGTTGAGTTTTAAGGTGAGTCGGGAGGCGCTTGATATTCACTGCCTTTATAAGGGGATAAGGATTCCTCTCTTTCACCCACGCCTTCTCTCTCTCTCTCTGCCTCCTCCATTCTCGAGCTCCAGCGCCCAAGTTCTCATCTTTTCCGCCACCATGTCCGGATCCGGGGCACAGGGCAAGTGGATGGTCGCCTCCGTCAAGGAGAAGGACATTATGAAGCTCCGGAAGGCGGGGTACTTGGCCAAGGAAATCACCCACCGGCTTCCGGCCGAGGGGCAGATCATCCCCACTCTGGAGCCCCATGAGAGGGTAGTGTTCATCCCCCACTTCGTCCGCGGGCTGGGATTTCCTCTCCACCCATTCGTCCGCGGACTCATGTTTTACTACGGGCTGGATTTCCATGATCTAGCCCCAAATTCCTTCCTCAACATCTCGGCATTCATTGTCGTGTGCGAGGCTTTCCTCCGCATCCCACCCCACTTTGGATTATGGCTGAAAATCTTCAATGTGAAGCTGAAGGTGGTGGGTGGCCAGCACGCGGAGTGCGGAGGTGTCATGGTGAGCAAGATGCCCAACGTCACATGGCCCGAAGGCTCCTTCGTGGAGACCGTCAAAGGGTGGCAACAACTGTGGTTCTATATCACAGAGCCCCGCGACGCCACCTGGGCCGAGGCGCCCGAATTCAAGTCCGGAGCCCCAATGCGGCTCACCTCCTGGCTAGAGAAGGGCCTGAATTGGGCTGCATCGGACGAGTTGACCGTGCTACAGACGCGCGTCGAGAGCATGGTGGACAAGAACATCAAGCTTGTCAACGTGATCCAGGTGATGCTAGCTCGCCGGATCCTTCCATGCCAGAGCCGGACCTGCAATTTGTGGGAGTTTGATCCGGCCAAGCACCAAACCCTGCAGCATTTCTTCGGCGTCACGCACAAAGGCATTTGGAAGGTGCTATTCAAGGCCGATGAAACGTGGCCGAAGGAAACCGAAGACCGTGGGTACAACCTGACCCATCCCGCCAGTCCGGTAAGTTTTCAGTGTTATCAAGGTATATCCTTCGCTCATATACTCAAGGAGAATGTCTGAGCTCCCCCATTTTACTTTTTCAGGGTTGGACAAAGAAAGTGGAGCGGATTCAGTGTCCGGCTCCGCTGCCAGAGGACCCAGAGATCCCGCTTCTGGCGAAGATGCTGGTTCCGACGCCCTACAAGGCGCTGGAGAAGTAGGCGAAGAAGAAGACCAAGGAGACCCGAAGTGGTCTCCGCCGCAAGGGTGCTTCGGACGTGACGTCCGAAGACACCGAAACCCACTCCTCCGCCGCCGAGGACGACGAGGAGGAGGAAGAAAGCAGCTCCCCCCTGAGGGGGGAATGAAGAAGAGGGTGTTGGAAATATGCCCTAGAGGCAATAATAAATGGTTATTATTATATTTCTTTGTTCATGGTAATTGTCTATTATTCATGCTATAATTATATTGTCCGGAAATCGTGATACATGTGTGAATACATAGACCACAACCTGTCCCTAGTAAGCCTCTAGTTGACTAGCTCGTTGATCAACAGATAGTCACGGTTTCCTGACTATGGACATTGGATGTCATTGATAACGGGATCACATCATTAGGAGAATGATGTGATGGACAAGACCCAATCCTAAGCATAGCATAAAAGATCGTGTAGTTTCGTTTGCTAGAGCTTTTCCAATGTCAAGTATCTTTTCCTTAGACCATGAGATCGTGCAACTCCCGGATACCGTAGGAGTGCTTTGGGTGTGCCAAACGTCACAACGTAACTGGGTGACTATAAAGGTGCACTACGGGTATCTCCGAAAGTGTCTGTTGGGTTGGCACGGATCGAGACTGGGATTTGTCACTCCGTATGACGGAGAGGTATCTCTGGGCCCACTCGGTAATGCATCATCATAATGAGCTCAATGTGACTAAGGCGTTAGTCACGGGATCATGCATTGCGGTACGAGTAAAGAGACTTGCCGGTAACGAGATTGAACAAGGTATTGGGATACCGACGATCGAATCTCGGGCAAGTAACATACCGATTGACAAAGGGAATTGCATACGGATTGATTGAATCCTCGACACCGTGGTTCATCCGATGAGATCATCGTGGAGCATGTGGGAGCCAACATGGGTATCCAGATCCCGCTGTTGGTTATTGACCGGAGAGGCGTCTCGGTCATGTCTGCATGTCTCCCGAACCGTAGGGTCTACACACTTAAGGTCCGGTGACGCTAGGGTTGTAGAGATATATGTATGCGGAAACCCGAAAGTTGTTCGGAGTCCCGGATGAGATCCCGGACGTCACGAGAGGTTCCGGAATGGTCCGGAGGTGAAGAATTATATATAGGAAGTCCAGTTTCGGCCACCGGGAAAGTTTCGGGGGTTATCGGTATTGTACCGGGACCACCGGAAGGGTCCCGGGGGTCCACCGGGTGGGGCCACCTGTCCCGGAGGGCCCCGTGGGCTGAAAGTGGAAGGGAACCAGCCCCTAGTGGGCTGGGGCGCCCCCCTTGGGCCTCCCCCCCTGCGCCTACGGTTGGGAACCCTAGGGGGGGGGGAGTTCCCCCTTGCCTTGGGGGGCAAGGCACCCCTTCCCCCCCACTTGGCCGCCGCCCCCCCCTTGGATCTGATCTCCAGGGCCGGCGCCCCCCCAGGGGGCCTATATAAAGGGGGGGGGAGGGAGGGCAGCACACAACAGCCTTGGGCGCCTCCCTCCTCCCCTGCAACACCTCTCTCTCTCTCTCGTATAAGCTCGGCGTAGCCCTGCGGAGACCCGCTACATCCACCACCACGCCGTCGTGCTGCTGGATCTCCATCAACCTCTCCTTCCCCCTTGCTGGATCAAGAAGGAGGAGACGTCGCTGCACCGTACGTGTGTTGAACGCGGAGGTGCCGTCCGTTCGGCACTCGGTCATCGGTGATTTGGATCACGGCGAGTACGACTCCGTCATCCACGTTCATTGGAACGCTTCCGCTCGCGATCTACAAGGGTATGTAGATGCACTCCCTTCCCCTCGTTGCTAGTATACTCCATAGATGCATCTTGGTGAACGTAGGAAAATTATAAAATTATGCTACGATTCCCAACAGTGGCATCATGAGCCAGGCCTATGCGTAGTTACTATGCACGAGTAGAACACAAAGTAGTTGTGGGCGTTGATGTTGCCAATTCTTCTTGCCGCTACTAGTCGTTTCTTGTTTCGGCGGCATTGTAGGATGAAGCGGCCCGGACCGACCTTACACGTACGCTTACGTGAGACAGGTTCCACCGACTGACATGCACTAGTTGCATAAGGTGGCTAGCGGGTGTCTGTCTCTCCTACTTTAGTCGGAACGGATTCGATGAAAAGGGTCCTTATGAAGGGTAAATAGAAATTGGCAAATCACGTTGTGGTCATACGTAGGTAAGAAAACGTTCTTGCTAGAAACCTACAAACCACGTAAAAACTTGCAACAACAATTAGAGGACGTCTAACTTGTTTTTGCAGCAAGTGATATATGTGATATGATATGGCCAGAAGATGTGATGAATGATATATGTGATGTATGAGATTGATCATATTCTTGTAATAGGAATCACGACTTGCATGTCGATGAGTATGACAACCGGCAGGAGCCATAGGAGTTGTCTTTATTTTTTTGTATGACCTGCGTGTCATTGAATAACGCCATGTAAATTACTTTACTTTATTGCTAAACGCGTTAGCCATAGAAGTAGAAGTAATCGTTGGCGTGACGACTTCATGAAGACACAATGATGGAGATCATGATGATGGAGATCATGGTGTCATGCCGGTGACAAAGATGATCATGGTGCCCCGAAGATGGAGATCAAAGGAGCATGATGATATTGGCCATATCATGTCACTATTTGATTGCATGTGATGTTTATCATGTTTTTGCATCTTATTTGCTTAGAACGACGGTAGCAAGTAGGATGATCCCTTATAATAATTTCAAGTAAGTGTTCACCCTAACTGTGCACCGTTGCGAAGGTTCGTTGTTTCGAAGCACCACGTGATGATCGGGTGTGATAGATTCTAACGTTCGAATACAACGGGTGTTGACGAGCCTAGCATGTACAGACATGGCCTCGGAACACACGCAATACACTTAGGTTCACTTGACGAGCCTAGCATGTACAGACATGGCCTCGGAACACGGAGGACCGAAAGGTCGAGCATGAGTCGTATAGAAGATACGATCAACATGGAGATGTTCACCGATCTTGACTAGTCCGTCTCACGTGATGATCGGACACGGCCTAGTCGAATTCGGATCATGTTTCACTTAGATGACTAGAGGGATGTCAATCTGAGTGGGAGTTCATTAAATAATTTGATTATATGAACTTAATTATCATGAATTTAGTCTAAATCTTTACACTATGTATTGTAGATCAAATGGCCCACGTTGTCCTCAATTTCAACGCGTTCCTAGAGAAAACCAAGCTGAAAGATGATGGCAGCAACTATACGGACTGGGTCCGGAACCTGAGGATCATCCTCATAGCAGCCAAGAAAGATTATGTCCTAGAAGCACCGCTAGGTGAAGCACCAATCCCTGAGAACCAAGACGTTATGAACGCTTGGCAGCAGCGTGCTGATGATTACTCCCTCGTTCAGTGCGGCATGCTTTACAGCTTAGAACCGGGTCTCCAAAAGCGTTTTGAGAAACATGGAGCATATGAGATGTTCGAGGAGCTGAAACTGGTTTTTCAAGCTCATGCCCGGGTCGAGAGATATGATGTCTCCGACAAGTTCTTCAGCTGTAAAATGGAGGAGAACAGTTCTGTTAGTGAGCACATACTCAGAATGTCTGGGTTGCACAACCGCTTGTCTCAGCTGGGAGTTAATCTCCCGGATGACGCGGTCATTGACAGAATCCTCCAGTCGCTTCCACCAAGCTACAAGAGCTTTGTGATGAACTACAATATGCAGGGGATGGAAAAGACCATTCCCGAGGTATATTCAATGCTGAAATCAGCTGAGGTAGAGATCAGAAAAGAACATCAAGTGTTGATGGTGAATAAAACCACTAAGTTCAAGAAGGGCAAGGGTAAGAAGAACTTCAAGAAGGACGGCAAGGGAGTTGCCGCGCCCGGTAAGCCAGTTACCGGGAAGAAGTCAAAGAATGGACCCAAGCCCGAGACTGAGTGCTTTTATTGCAAGGGAAGTGGTCACTGGAAGCGGAACTGCCCCAAATACTTAGCGGACAAGAAGAAGGCCGGCAACACCCAAGGTATATGTGATATACTAGTAATTGATGTGTACCTTACCAGTACTCGTAGTAGCTCCTGGGTATTTGATACCGGTGCGGTTGCTCATATTTGTAACTCAAAACAGGAACTACGGAATAAACGGAGACTGGCGAAGGACGAGGTGACGATGCGCGTCGGGAATGGTTCCAAGGTCGATGTGATCGCCGTCGGCACGCTACCTCTGCATCTCCCTACGGGATTAGTTTTAAACCTCAATAATTGTTATTTAGTGCCAGCTTTGAGCATGAACATTGTATCTGGATCTCGTTTAATTCGAGATGGCTACTCATTTAAATCCGAGAATAATGGTTGTTCTATTTATTTGAGAGAAATGTTTTATGGTCATGCCCCGCTGGTCAATGGTTTATTTTTGATGAATCTCGAACGTGATGTTACACATGTTCATAGTGTGAATACCAAAAGATGTAAAGTTGATAACGATAGTCCCACATACTTGTGGCACTGCCGCCTTGGTCACATTGGTGTCAAGCGCATGAAGAAGCTCCATGCAGATGGACTTTTGGAGTCTCTTGATTACGAATCATTTGACACGTGCGAACCATGTCTCATGGGTAAGATGACCAAGACTCCGTTCTCCGGAACAATGGAGCGAGCAACCAACTTATTGGAAATCATACATACCGATGTGTGTGGTCCAATGAGTGTTGAGGCTCGCGGAGGATATCGTTATGTTCTCACTCTCACTGATGATTTAAGTAGATATGGGTATGTCTACCTAATGAAACACAAGTCTGAAACCTTTGAAAAGTTCAAGGAATTTCAGAGTGAAGTTGAGAATCAACGTGACAGGAAAATAAAATTCTTACGATCAGATTGTGGTGGAGAATATTTAAGTCACGAATTTGGTACACACTTAAGGAAATGTGGAATAGTTTCACAACTCACGCCGCCTGGAACACCTCAGAGAAATGGTGTGTCCGAACGTCGTAATCGCACTCTATTGGATATGGTGCGATCTATGATGTCTCTTACCGATTTACCGCTCTCATTTTGGGGTTATGCTTTAGAGACTGCCGCATTCACTTTAAATAGGGCACCGTCTAAATCCGTTGAGACGACACCGTATGAATTATGGTTTGGGAAGAAACCTAAGCTGTCGTTTCTAAAAGTTTGGGGATGCGATGCTTATGTCAAGAAACTTCAACCTGAAAAGCTCGAACCCAAATCGGAAAAATGCGTCTTCATAGGATACCCTAAGGAAACTATTGGGTATACCTTCTACCTCAGATCCGAAGGCAAGATCTTCGTTGCCAAGAACGGGTCCTTTCTGGAGAAGGAGTTTCTCTCGAAAGAATTGAGTGGGAGGAAAGTGGAACTTGATGAGGTGATAGTCACCCCTTCCGAACCGGAAAGTAGCGCAGCGCGGGAAAATGTTCCTGTGGTGCCTACACCGACTGGGGAGGAAGTTAATGATGATGATCATGAAGCTTCAGATCAAGTTGCTGAACTTCGTAGGTCCACAAGGACACGTTCCGCACCAGAGTGGTACGGCAACCCTGTCCTGGAAATCATGTTGTTGGACAACGGTGAACCTTCGAACTATGAAGAAGCGATGGCGGGCCCGGATTCCGACAAATGGCTAGAAGCCATGAAATCCGAGATAGAATCCATGTATGAAAACAAAGTATGGACTTTGACTGACTTGCCCGATGAGCGGTGAGCCATAGAAAACAAATGGATCTTTAAGAAGAAGACGGACGCAGATGGTAATGTGACCATCTACAAAGCTCGACTTGTCGCTAAGGGTTATCGACAAGTTCAAGGGGTTGACTACGATGAGACTTTCTCACCCGTAGCGAAGCTGAAGTCCGTCCGAATCATGTTAGCAATTGCCGCATACTATGATTATGAGATATGGCAGATGGACGTCAAAACGGCATTCCTTAACGGCTTCCTTAAGGAAGAGTTGTATATGATGCAGCCGGAAGGTTTTGTCGATCCTAAGAATGCTAACAAAGTATGCAGGCTCCAACGCTCAATCTATGGGCTGGTGCAAGCATCTCGGAGTTGGAACATTCACTTTGATAAGATGATCAAAGCGTTTGGGTTTACACAGACTTAGGAGAAGCCTGTGTTTACAAGAAAGTGAGTGGGAGCTCTGTAGCATTTCTCAAATTATATGTGGATGACATACTATTGATGGGAAATGATATAGAATTCTTGGAAGGTATAAAGGCCTATTTGAATAAGTGTTTTTCAATGAAGGACCTTGGAGAAGCTGCTTATATATTAGGCATCAAGATCTATAGAGATAGATCAAGACGCTTCATTGGTCTTTCACAGAGTACATACCTTGACAAGATATTGAAGAAGTTCAATATGGATCAGTCCAAGAAGGGGTTCTTGCCTGTATTGCAAGGTGTGCAATTGAGCACGGCTCAATGCCCGACCACGGCAGAAGATATAGAAGAGATGAGTGTCATCCCCTATGCCTCGGCCATAGGGTCTATTATGTATGCCATGCTGTGTACCAGACCTGATGTAAACCTTGCCGTAAGTTTGGTAGGAAGGTACCAAAGTAATCCCGGCAAGGAACACTGGACAGCGGTCAAGAATATCCTGAAGTACCTGAAGAGGACTAAGGATATGTTTCTCGTTTATGGAGGTGACGAAGAGCTCGTCGTAAAGGGTTACGTCGACGCTAGCTTCGACA
Source organism: Aegilops tauschii subsp. strangulata (assembly GCF_002575655.3). Lineage (NCBI taxonomy): Eukaryota > Viridiplantae > Streptophyta > Magnoliopsida > Poales > Poaceae > Aegilops > Aegilops tauschii. Next base: position 567,131,185 of record NC_053039.3, on the reverse strand, counting down.
CAGATCTGGATGACTCGAAGTCACAGACCGGATACGTGTATATTTTGAATAGAGGAGCAGTAAGCTGGTGCAGTTGCAAGCAAAGCGTCGTGGCGGGATCTACATGTGAAGCGGAATACATGGCAGCCTCGGAGGCAGCACAGGAAGCAGTCTGGATGAAGGAGTTCATTATCGACCTAGGGGTGATTCCCAATGCGTCGGGCCCAATGACTCTCTTCTGTGACAACACTGGAGCTATTGCCCTTGCGAAGGAGCCCAGGTTTCACAGGAAGACCAGGCATATCAAGCGTCGCTTCAACTCCATTCGTGAAAGTGTTCAAAATGGAGACATAGATATTTGTAAAGTACACACGAACCTGAATGTAGCAGATCCGTTGACTAAACCTCTCCCTAGGGCAAAACATGATCAACACCAGGACGCAATGGGTGTTCGATTCATCACAATGTAACTAGATTATTGACTCTAGTGCAAGTGGGAGACTGTTGGAAATATGCCCTAGAGGCAATAATAAATGGTTATTATTATATTTCTTTGTTCATGGTAATTGTCTATTATTCATGCTATAATTGTATTGTCCGGAAATCGTGATACATGTGTGAATACATAGACCACAACCTGTCCCTAGTAAGCCTCTAGTTGACTAGCTCGTTGATCAACAGATAGTCACGGTTTCCTGACTATGGACATTGGATGTCATTGATAACGGGATCACATCATTAGGAGAATGATGTGATGGACAAGACCCAATCCTAAGCATAGCATAAAAGATCGTGTAGTTTCGTTTGCTAGAGCTTTTCCAATGTCAAGTATCTTTTCCTTAGACCATGAGATCGTGCAACTCCCGGATACCGTAGGAGTGCTTTGGGTGTGCCAAACGTCACAACGTAACTGGGTGACTATAAAGGTGCACTACGGGTATCTCCGAAAGTGTCTGTTGGGTTGGCACGGATCGAGACTGGGATTTGTCACTCCGTATGACGGAGAGGTATCTCTGGGCCCACTCGGTAATGCATCATCATAATGAGCTCAATGTGACTAAGGCGTTAGTCACGGGATCATGCATTGCGGTACGAGTAAAGAGACTTGCCGGTAACGAGATTGAACAAGGTATTGGGATACCGACGATCGAATCTCGGGCAAGTAACATACCGATTGACAAAGGGAATTGCATACGGATTGATTGAATCCTCGACACCGTGGTTCATCCGATGAGATCATCGTGGAGCATGTGGGAGCCAACATGGGTATCCAGATCCCGCTGTTGGTTATTGACCGGAGAGGCGTCTCGGTCATGTCTGCATGTCTCCCAAACCCGTAGGGTCTACACACTTAAGGTCCGGTGACACTAGGGTTGTAGAGATATATGTATGCGGAAACCCGAAAGTTGTTCGGAGTCCCGGATGAGATCCCGGACGTCACGAGAGGTTCCGGAATGGTCCGGAGGTGAAGAATTATATATAGGAAGTCCAGTTTCGGCCACCGGGAAAGTTTCGGGGGTTATCGGTATTGTACCGGGACCACCGGAAGGGTCCCGGGGGTCCACCGGGTGGGGCCACCTGTCCCGGAGGGCCCCGTGGGCTGAAAGTGGAAGGGAACCAGCCCCTAGTGGGCTGGGGCGCCCCCCTTGGGCCTCCCCCCCTGCGCCTACGGTTGGGAACCCTAGGGGGGGGAGTTCCCCCTTGCCTTGGGGGGCAAGGCACCCCTTCCCCCCCACTTGGCCGCCGCCCCCCCTTGGATCTGATCTCTAGGGCCGGTGCCCCCCCAGGGGGCCTATATAAAGGGGGGGGAGGGAGGGCAGCACACAACAGCCTTGGGCGCCTCCCTCCTCCCCTGCAACACCTCTCTCTCTCTCGTATAAGCTCGGCGTAGCCCTGCGGAGACCCGCTACATCCACCACCACGCCGTCGTGCTGCTGGATCTCCATCAACCTCTCCTTCCCCCTTGCTGGATCAAGAAGGAGGAGACGTCGCTGCACCGTACGTGTGTTGAACGCGGAGGTGCCGTCCGTTCGGCACTCGGTCATCGGTGATTTGGATCACGGCGAGTACGACTCCGTCATCCACGTTCATTGGAACGCTTCCGCTCGCGATCTACAAGGGTATGTAGATGCACTCCCTTCCCCTCGTTGCTAGTATACTCCATAGATGCATCTTGGTGAACGTAGGAAAATTTTAAAATTATGCTACGATTCCCAACAGAGGGCGGCCTCCACGCGTATGGAGGCCGAGGTGCCCAAGAAGGGGAAGGTCTCCCTCGCGGATAACTCCACATGGGACGTCGATAGCAGCCCAGAGCGGCGCCTCCGAGATAAGCCCCAGGCCAAATCGTGAGTACTCAAAGACCCAGATGCATTCATATACCCGGCCTCACTACTTTATAGTTTTAACATGTTGAATCGCACACTTGCAGTCTGGCGCGTTCCGCCCTCGAACGTTCCTCATCTTCGGGCAATTCGTTGGACCCGCAGATGATGAACAGCGGGTCCCTTCCGGTGGCATCCTCTCCCAGGGTCATGGATGACACCGAGGTGTTATCTCGAAGGACCCCAGGCCAGGGAGAGGCGCAGGAGGTCGCCAGGGCGGCACCAGAGGGTGGAGCCTCGGCCATCGGACACATGGGGGAGCAAATCCCCATGGATACTGGCGATGGGGGCCATGTCCAATTTGGTCCCCAGCCAAATACGGTTCCGGAGACCAGTACGGCTTTGGAATCCGGCAGGCAGCCTCCCTTGAAAGAAGGAGGTGTACCCATTCCGCCGGTGACCTCTGTCCAACCAGACACACCGGATACTCTACTGGAAGCGCTGCAAGGTGCTTCCATTGTTGAGGAGCACCGTACCCTTATGGGTACGGTCATTGAGAAGATTCAGTCCGCGAAGAGCGGACTGTCTAAAGCCTGCACAAGCCTTCTAACAAGCTTTGAGGTAAGCAACGCAATTATGTAAAAAGAATGTCACAGTATAGACAGTAGCCCCTGAGACTCTGTCCGGTGTTCGGAAAGAAAAGCCGGACAGAGGATCAAACAATTTTCGCAGGAGACTAACAAAATGTGTCATGTGAATAAACAGGCGTCGCTACTAGCTGCGACCTCCCACGCTGCCGAAGTCTCCAGACTGAAGCAGAGTCTGGAGCGGACCGAGGCAGACTCGGCCGTGTAAAGAAGCAGCTAGAGGAGAAACAAGGTATGCAAGGACCTTCTGTATATCAGAATGGATAGATGATTCGTAATGACCATATTGTCATGATATTTGTAGGGGCGGCGACCGAGGTCGAGGCCCTGAAAAAGGCGCTGACCGAGGCCAAAAAGAAAGCGGCGAAGGAGCAGGCCGCCCGTGAAAAACACTTGGCCAGAGTTAATGAGGTCCAGCAAGAGCTCCAGGACACAGTGAAGAAATGCGAGTCCTTGGAGCGTGACATTGCTGATCAAGAGACCGAACTAGCCAGGGCTCGCCAAAGCGCGCAAGATGCCCGGGTTGAAGCCAAAGGCGCCCTCTAGGAAATCCAGGAGGCCAGGAAAATCGCGGCGGGTAAGGCTTTTGTTATGCAAAGCAAGTATGTGAAGAAAATGTACTTATTACTGACCCGAATTTGGAGCTCTCCAGGGGCGTTTGCAGATCTGCCGCGCAGTATTTCTGACGCTGCGGAATTCTTTCAAGCCGAAGAGGGGAGCTCAACGGAGAAGCTGTTCTGGTCGCAATACCTTGCGCCAGATCATCTGGTGCCCTTTAGCGACCAGCTTAAACCGCTGGTCGAACTGCATAGGGTGGCCGAACTGGCCATGAAGGACTTGATAGCCTGGCTGTGGCCTACCGAAGCCATACCCAGCAGCTACTTCGGGCTTGTGAAGCGGCTGATCAATGCCTGCCCCCGACTGGATGCCATCAAGCGGTCGGTCTGCATCAAAGGTGCGCGGATGGCCTTCGCCCGTGTCAAGGTACAGTGGGCGAAGATGGATGCCGTCAAGCTCGCAACCGAGGGACCGCCCGCTGGCAAGGAGCACCGCACGCCCGAGCGGCGATGTCCTGGAGGGATCCCGCATTGTAGCGGAGCAATGTGCTAAGGATGTTATTTTTGAATGAATACATTTATGTTATCTTGTCCTGTATCATGAAACAAAGCCGTTATGTAATATAATGCGTGTTTATTATGTGAAATTTTACCTCCTGTGCGGCCGTTTTTATTAAGTCTGAGAGTTGGCCAGTCGTCGCCTTCAGCCCCCACGTAAGTAGTACGGGGGTGTTCGGGATGGAATCTAAACACTCTTGATCCAAAGGTTTGGTCCTTGAAGGAGGTGTTTAGCGCAATGAACCGGGCAATCAGACTATGTGGCTTTATCACCCTCACTTACCCATAGGAGTTTGACAATAGAAATTTAGGCGCAGCCCCTAGTATTCGTAAGTCCGAACTTCAGGTGTTGTAAACACCTGATCGGATAAAAAACCGATTCATCGCATAAAGCGGAAAAAATCGCGAAAGATTTGTAACCTCTCGAACAGCTGACCGGCTCACGCCGCATCATGACAGTCAGTTTTCGGCTTTCTCTATTGAGGTGCTCATCCGAATAAACCAGGACACAATCGCAGTAGTTCTCCCTTTACTACCCTAGCCGATATAGCAGAACGTAAGGTAGTAAGCACAGGAGCCGGGCAACCCAACTATTGACCAAAGACATGATTCGGAGCCGATGCATATAATGCTAAAGTTCGGGGTGCCGAACTATACTGTAAAAAGTGTTCGGACTTTTGTCGCCATGTTATGGGGCGTAATGAAGCCCCTGGCGAATTAAGGCGTACCAGAATGTACGGGTGCAATTGATAATAATATCAAGAAAGAATGAGGCAGCAGGCCAATGCCGTAGAAATTGGGCCGCAAACTTTTTCCATTATAGTTTGATTAATACGTCAAAGCGTATTTGTATAAATAGTGCGATAAGCAACAGGGCTATTTAACATGCCACGACCAAGAGAGAGCTGCGTGTGGGTCCTGAAAACAGGCATAACGATCGTTTGAAGAGACCACCTAGAAACTCCCTTATACGTCAATGCTTCTTGCCGTCTTGGTGTATCCGTCCCTTGATAGGTCCGACAATCAGGCCACCAGGAAAGGCCTGGAAAGAGGAAACCTGAAAAAGATGAAAAATAAAAAGTGAAAGTATGTGGGTCCAGGGAAGGTTGAGCCATGCTGTGGACCACGATATGGTTATGCATCCGTCTATGCCCATGGTATTTTGAGTGCGTAGTTATGTACGCGCGGTACGAGTGCCGCCACTTGATCGGGACTGGGACGGAGGCCGAATTGCTAGACGAGCTCTTGACGAGCCGAGCTGTCATGCTGCAGAATAGTCCGGACTCTCTTGACAGTGTCCGGGAGCTCGGCCGCCAAATTAAGGTTCTGCTTGAAAAGGCCGCTCTGTACTTCTGCTGCTAAGGCAGCGGTGTGCTCTCCGGTACGGAGGGAGCGTTCCGTGTTTCCATTAACTGTTATGACGCCGCGTGGTCCGGGCATCTTGAGCTTGAGGTAAGCATAGTGCGGCACCGCGTTGAATCTAGCAAATGCGGTTCGTCCGAGCATTGCGTGATAGCCGCTGCGAAAGGGGACTATATCGATGATTAACTCTTCGCTTCGGAAGTTGTACGGAGATCCGAAGACAACCTCTAATGTGATTGAGCCCGTACAGCGGGCCTCTACACCTGGTATGACTCCTTGAAAGGTAGTCTTTGTGGGCTTGATCCGTGATGGATTAATGCCCATTTTGCGCACTGTATCCTGATAGAGCAGGTTGAGGCTGCTGCCACCGTCCATCAGGACCCACGTGAGGTGGAATCCATCGATGATTGGATCGAGGACCAGTGCGGCTGACCCGCCATGACGGATACTGGTCGGATGGTCTCTGCGATCAAAGGTGATCGGGCAGGAAGACCATGGATTGAATTTTGGGGCGAGTGGCTCCATCGCATAGCCGTCCCTGAGTGCGCGCTTGCGTTCCCTCTTGAGGATATGGGTAGCGTATATCATGTTCACCATTTTGACCTGAGGGGGAAACTTCTTCTGTCCCCCTGTGTTCGGTGGCCGAGGCTCGTCATCATCGTCCTCGCTTTGCGACCCCTTCTCCTTGTTCTCGGCATTTAACTTGCCGGCCTGTTTGAAAACCCAACAATCTCTGTTGGTGTGGTTGGCTGGTTTTTCTGGGGTGCCATGTATCTGCCACGGACGATCGAGTATGCGGTCCAGGATGGATGGGCCCGAATTGTTCTTATTGTATGGCTTCTTCCGCTGACCGGACTTGGAGCCACTGAATCCGGTGTTGACCGTCGTGTCATCGGTATGGTTGCCATTGTTTCGATGCTTATGTCTGTTGCGTCGGGGCTTGCCGTTGCTATCCTTGGCTTCAGAGGTGCCAGGTTCGCTTGCATTATTATTGCAACGGGCTAGCCAACCATCTTCGCCCATGCAAAAGCGGGTCATAAGTGCCGTAAGGGCTGCCATGGACTTCGGCCTTTCCTGCCCGAGATGTCGGGCGAGCTATTCGTCGTGGATGCTATGCTTAAAGGCCGCTAGGGCTTCGGCATCCGGACAGTCGACGATCTGGTTCTTTTTAGTTAAGAACCTAGTCCAAAATTTCCTGGCTGACTCTCCGGGCTGTTGGACTATATGACTTAAGTCAAATGCATCTGGAGGTCGGACGTATGTTCCTTGGAAGTTGTCAAGGAAGGCTTCTTCCAAGTCTTCCCAGCTGCCAATGGAACTTTCGGGCAGACTGTTCAACCAGTACCGAGCTGGTTCTTTGAGTTTTAGTGGGAGATATTTGATGGCGTGGAGATCATCACCACGGGCCATATGAATATGGAGAAGAAAATCCTCGATCCATACCACGGGGTCTGTTGTCCCATCATATGATTCGATGTTTACGGGTTTAAACCCCTTTGGGAATTCATGGTCCATTACTTCGTCAGTGAAGCAAAGAGGGTGTGCACGCCTCTATATCGGGCCACATCGCGATGTAGCTCTGATGGAGTTCGTCTGCAGTTTTCGTCCCGGGCGTGACTAGGCTTGTCATGTCCGAATAGGTAGCTGTCGTCACGTGTCGGGGCACGTCCTCGCGATCCGTAGATCGATCTAGTGTGTCCTGCTCTATTGTCCAGTTTTTGCCGCAGGTCGTATGTATGTCCCCGAGCTGTTTTATCTCTGCCTTTACGGTGAGGTGGAGCGGGCTGGTGTTCGGCTTGAGTTGCCGCTTTGTCCCGACCACGTGGTGGTCGGTCAGCCGCATTGCGCGATGATGGTACGGGCTCCAACGCCTCATCATCGAACTGAGGTAGCAATTTACGCTTTGGATAACTTTTGGCTGGGCGCTTGAGGCCATATTCCTTGGCTACCAGGACATCAGTCCATCTATCGTTTAGCAGATCTTGATCAGCTTGAAGCTGCTGCTGCTTCTTTTTCAGGCTCCTTGCAGTGGCTATTAGCTGGCGCTTAAAGCGCTCATGTTCGAGAGGTTCCTCAGGCACGATAAAATCCTCGTTGCCAAGGCTCACCTCCTCCTCGGAGAGGGGAAAATAATTACTGTCCTCCGAGTCTTCGTTTATGGCCTGTTCATTGGGGCTAACTTGCCCGTCTTCCCGTTCGTCCTGTTCGGAGGTTGCCGCAACGGGGTCTTCATTATCTTCGGGACCGTCCGGAGTGTTATCTTCTCCTGTGGTGGTGTTGCTGTCTTTGCTGCGGCGTGATTTAGAGTGGCGCCGCTGACGTCGGCGCTTTGGTTGTGTCTCAGGAGGTTTATCCTCAATTGGATCTTCCTTGTCATCGCCACTATTCTCTTTTGGTGCATCCACCATGTATACGTCATACGAAGAAGTGGCCATCCAATGTCTGGTAAAAGACGGATTTTGGGACTCTTCTTCTCCTGCATCGTCATCCATGTCGTCGATGTCTTCGGAGCCGTAATCGAGCGTGTCGGTTAAGTCCTCGATAGTGGCTATGAAGTGGGCGGTGGGTGGGAAACGAAACTCTCCGTCACCAGCCTCCAGTTTGAACCGGATATAATTCGGCTGTGAGTCCCCCGCTAAGGATAGATTTTTTAATGAGTTTAGCACGTCGCCCAAGGGCGAGTGCTGGAAGATGTCCGCGGAGCTGAATTCAATGATCGATAACTAATCAAGCTCGACGTACGCGGACGCACAAGGTTCAGAACCTGTAGCCGGAGACGAGTCCATGGTTCCAACGCCGCTGAGTCTGCGGCCTTCATGGCGGGGTTGAGCTTCCCGTCCTTGGATGGCGCAATCTGCTCCGGATCTCAGGCCAGAGCAGTTACATGCGCTATTTCCTGGGTGTGGTCCGATGACAAATTTACGTCATGTTCATCGTGGTGGCAGGGAGCGGCTACCGGGGTCTTGAATCCGTCGAAGATCAAGTCTCCGCGGATATCCGCGACGTAGTTCAAGCTTCCAAATCTGACCTGATGGCCAAGGGCGTAGCTTTCGATCTGCTCCAGATGGCCAAGCGAGTTGGCCCGCAGTGCGAAGCCGCCAAATACGAAGATCTGTCCGGGGAGGAAGACTTCCCCTTGGACGGCATCATTGTAGATGATCGAAGGAGCCATCAAACCTCTTGATGACGGCATAGTGGAACTCTCAATGAAAGCACCAATGTCGGTGTCAAAACCGGCGGATCTCGGGTAGGGGGTCCCGAACTGTGCATCTAGGGTTGATGGTAACGGGAGACGGGGGACACAATGTTTACCCAGGTTCGGGCCCTCTCTATGGAGGTAATACCCTACTTCCTGCTTGATTGATCTTGATGAATATGATTATTACAAGAGTTGATCTACAACGAGATCGTATTGGCTAAAACCCTAGAAGTCTAGCCTGTATGACTATGGTTATGATGATTGGCTTCTACGGACCTAGCCCTCCGGTTTATATAGACACTGGAGGGATCTAGGGTTACATAAGGTCGGTTACAGAGAAAGGAATCTTCATATTTTGTCGCCAAGCTTGCCTTCCACGCCAAGGAGAGTCCCATCCGGACACGGGTAGAGTCTTCGGTCTTGTATCTTCATAGCCCATTAGTCCGGCCCATGTCCAACAGGCCGGACGTCCGAGGACCCCCTAATCCAGGACTCCCTCACATCTCACGTGATGATCGGACATGGTTTAGTTGATATGGGTCACATGATCACTTAGATGATTAGAGGGATGTCTATCTAAGTGGGAGTTCTTAAGTAATATGATTAATTGAACTTTAATTTATCATGAACTTAGTACCTGATAGTATTTTGCATGTCTATGTTGTTGTAGATAAATGGCCCGTGCTACTGTTCCATTGAATTTTATTGCGTTCCTAGAGAAAGCTAAGTTGAAAGATGATGGTAGCAACTACACGGACTGGGTCCGTAACTTGAGGATTATCCTCATTGCTGCACAGAAGAATTATGTCCTGGAAGCACCGCTAGGTGCAAAGCCCGCTGCAGGAGCAACACCAGATGTTATGAACGTCTGGCAGAGCAAAGCTTATGACTACTTGATAGTTCAGTGTGCCATGCTTTACGGCTTAGAATCGGGACTTCAACGACGTTTTGAACATCATGGAGCATATGAGATGTTCCAGGAGTTGAAGTTAATATTTCATGCAAATGCACGGATTGAGAGATATGAAGTCTCCAATAAGTTCTACAGCTGTAAAATGGAGGAGAATAGTTCTGTCAGTGAACATATACTCAGAATGTCTGGGTACCACAACCACTTGACTCAACTGAGAGTTAGTCTTCCTGATGATAGTGTCATTGACAGAGTTCTTCAATCACTGCCACCGAGCTACAAGAGCTTCGTGATGAACTATAATATGCAAGGGATGGATAAGACAATTCCCGAGCTCTTCGCAATGCTAAAGGCTGCGGAGGTAGAAATCAAGAGGGAGCATCAAGTCTTGATGGTCAACAAGATCACCAGTTTCAAGAAAAAGGGGAACTTCAAGAAGAACGGTAAGCAAGTTGCTGCTCAAGTGAAGAAGCCCAAGTCTGGACCTAAGCCTGAGACTGAGTGCTTCTACTGCAAAGGAACTGGTCAGTCACTGGAAGCGGAACTGCCCCAAGTATTTGGCGGATAAGAAGGATGGCAAAGTGAAAGGTATATTTGATGTACATGTTATTGATGTGTACTTAACTAATGCTCGCAGTAGCGCCTGGTTATTTGATACTGGTTCTGTTGCTAATATTTGCAACTCGAAATAGGGGCTGCGGATTAAGCGAAGATTATCTAAGGACGAGGTGATGATGTGCGTGGGAAATGGTTCCAAAGTCGATGTGATCGCTGTCGGCACGCTACCTCTACATCTACCTTCGGGATTAGTTTTCGACCTGAATAATTGCTATTGCGTTAAGCATGAACATTATATCTGGATCTTGTTTGATGCGAGACCGTTATTCATTTAAATCAGAGAATAATGGTTGTTCTATTTATATGAGTAATATCTTTTATGGTCATGCACCCTTGATGAGTGGTCTATGTTTACTAAATCTTGATAGTAGTGATACACATATTCATAGTATTGAAGCCAAAAGATATAAGTTTAATAATGATAGTGCAACTTATTTGTAGCACTGCCGTTTAGGTCATATTGGTGTAAAGCGCATGAAGAAACTCCATGCTGATGGGCTTTTGGAATCACTTGATGCTTGCGAACCATGCCTCATGGGCAACATGACTAAGACTCCGTTCTCCAGAACAATGAAGCGAGCAACAGACTTGTTGGAAATAATACATACTGATGTATGCGGTCCAATGAGTGTTGATGCTCGCGGCGGGTATTGTTATTTTCTGACCTTCACAGATGATTTGAGCAGATATGGGTATATCTACTTAATGAAACATAAGTCTGAAATATTTGAAAAGTTCAGAGAATTTCAGAGTGAAGTGGAAAATCATCGTAACAAGAAAATAAAGTTTCTACGATCTGATCGTGGAGGAGAATATTTGAGTTACGAGTTTGGTCTTCATTTGAAACAATGCGGAATAGTTTCGCAACTCACGCCACCCGGAAAACCATAGCGTAATGGTGTGTCCAAACGTCGTAATCGTACTTTATTAGATATGGTGCGATCTATGATGTCTCTTACTGATTTACCGCTATTGTTTTGGGGTTATGCTTTAGAGACGGCTGCATTCACGTTAAATAGGGCACCATCTAAATCCGTTGAGACGACGCCTTATGAACTGTGGTTTGGCAAGAAACCCAAGTTGTCGTTTCTTAAAGTTTGGGGCTGCAATGCTTATGTGAAAAAGCTTCAACCTAATAAGCTCGAACCCAAATTGAAGAAATGTGTCTTCATAGGATACCCAAAGGAGACTGTTGGGTACACCTTCTATCACAGATCCGAAGGCAAGATATTCGTTGCTAAGAATGGATCCTTTCTAGAGAAGGAGTTTCTCTCGAAAGAAGTGAGTGGGAGGAAAGTAGAACTTGATGAGGTAACTGTACCTGCTCCCTTATTGGAAAGTAGTTCATCACAGAAATCAGTTCCAGTGATTCCTACACGAGTAAGTGAGGAAGCTAATGATGATGATCATGAAATTTCTGATCAAGTTACTACCGAACCTCATGGGTCAACCAGAGTAAGATCCGCACCAGAGTGGTACGGTAATCCTGTTCTGGAGGTCATGTTACTTGACCATGACGAACCTACGAACTATGAGGAAGCGATGATGAGCCGAGATTCCGTGAAATGGCTCGAGGCCATGAAATCTGAGATGGGATCCATGTATGAGAACAAAGTGTGGACTTTGGTTGACTTGCCCGATGATCGGCAAGCCATAGAGAATAAATGGATCTTCAAGAAGAAGACTGACGCTGACGGTAATGTTACTGTCTACAAAGCTCGACTTGTTGCGAAAGGTTTTCGACAAGTTCAAGGAGTTGACTACGATGAGACTTTCTAACCCGTAGCGATGCTTAAGTCCGTTCGAATCATGTTAGCAATTGCCGCATTTTATGATTATGAAATTTGGCAAATGGATGTCAAAACTGCATTCGTTAATGGATATCTTAAAGAAGAGTTGTATATGATGCAACCAGAAGGTTTTGTCGATCCAAAAGGTGCTAACAAAGTGTGCAAGCTCCAGCGATCCATTTATGGACTAGTGCAAGCCTCTCGGAGTTGGAATATACGCTTTGATAGTGTGATCAAAGCATATGGTTTTATACAGACTTTTGGAGAAGCCTGTATTTACAAGAAAGTGAGTGGGAGCTCTGTAGCATTTCTGATATTATATGTAGATGACATATTGTTGATTGGAAATGATACTGAATTTCTGAATAGCATAAAAGGATACTTGAATAAGAATTTTTCAATAAAAGACCTCGGTGAAGCTGCTTATATATTGGGCATCAAGATCTATAGAGATAGATCAAGACATTTAATTGGACTTTCACAAAGCACATACCTTGATAAATTTTTGAAGAAGTTCAAAATGGATCAAGCAAAGAAAGGGTTCTTGCCTATGTTACAAGGTGTGAAATTGAGTTAGACTCAACGCCCGACCACTGCAGAAGATAGAGAGAAAATGAAAGTCATTCCCTATGCTTCAGCCATAGGTTCTATCATGTATGCAATGCCGTGTACCAGACCTGATGTGTGCCTTGCTATTAGTTTAGCAGGGAGGTACCAAAGTAATCCAGGAGTGGATCACTGGACAGCGGTCAAGATCATCCTGAAGTACCTGAAAAGGACTAAGGATATGTTTCTCGTTTATGGAGGTGACAAAGAGCTCATCGTAAACGGTTACGTTGATGCAATCTTTGACACTGATCCAGATGACTCTAAGTCACAAAGCGGATACGTATTTATATTAAATTGTGGATCTGTCAGTTGGTGCAGTTCCAAGAAGAGCGTCGTGGCGGGATCTACGTGTGAAGTGGAGTACATAGCTGCTTCGGAAGCAACAAATGAAGGAGTTCATATCCGATCTAGGTGTCATACCTAGTGCATCGGGTCCAATGAAAATCTTTTGTGGCAATACTGGTGCAATTGCTTTGGCAAAGGAATCCAGATTTCACAAGAGAACCAAGCACATCAAGAGACGCTTCAATTCCATCCGCGATCAAGTCAAGGAGGGATACATAGAGATTTGCAAGATACATACAGATCTAAATGTTGCAGACCCGTTGAATAAGCCTCTCTCACGAGCAAAACATGATCAGCACCAAGACTCCATGGGTGTTAGAATCATTACTGTGTAATCTAGATTATTGACTCTAGTGCAAGTGGGAGACTGAAGGAAATATGCCCTAGAGGCAATAATAAAGTTGTTATTTATATTTCCTTATATCATGATAAATGTTTATTATTCATGCTAGAATTGTATTAACCGGAAACTTAGTACATGTGTGAATACATAGACAAACAGAGTGTCACTAGTATGCCTGTACTTGACTAGCTCGTTAATCAAAGATGGTTAAGTTTCCTAGCCATAGACAAGAGTTGTCATTTGATGAACGGGATTACATCATTAGAGAATGATGCGATTGACTTGACCCATCCTTTAGCTTAGCACTATGATCATTTAGTTTATTGCTATTGCTTTCTTCATGACTTATACATGTTCCTATGCCTATGAGATTATGCAACTCCCGAATACCAGAGGAACACTTAGTGTGCTATCAAACGTCACAACGTAACTGGGTGATTATAAAGATGCTCTACAGGTGTCTTCGATGGTGTTTGTTGGGTTGGCATAGACCGAGATTAGGATTTGTCACTCCGATTGTCGGAGAGGTATCTTTGGGCCCTCTCGGTAATGCATATCACTATAAGCCTTGCAAGCAATGTGACTAATGAGTTAGTTGTGGGATATTGCATTACGGAACGAGTAAAGAGATTTGCCGGTAACGAGATTGAACTAGGTATTGAGATACCGACGATCGAATCTCGGGCAAGTAACATACCGATGACAAAGGGAACAACATATGTTGTTAGCGGTTTGACCGATAAAGATCTTCGTAGAATATGTAGGAACCAATATGAGCATCCAGGTTCCGCTATTGGTTATTGACCGGAAGTGAGACTCGCTCATGTCTACATAGTTCTCGAACCCGTAGGGTCCGCACGCTTAACGTTTAATGACGATCGGTATTATGAGTTTATGTGTTTTGATGTACCGAAGGTAGTTCGGAGTCCCGGATGTGATCACGGACATGACGAGGAGTCTCGAAATGGTCGAGACATGAATATTGATATATTGGAAGGTTATGTTTGGACACCGGAATGGTTTCGGATGAGTTTGGGCATTTACCGGAGTACGGGGGGGGGGGGGGGGTTGCCGGAACCCCCGGGGGCTTAATGGGCCTACATGGGCTTTAGTGGAAGAGATAGGAGGCGGCCAAGAGGTGGGGTGCGCCCCCCAAGCCCAATCCGAATTGGGAAGGGGGCCAGACCCCCTTTCCTTCTCCCTCTCTTCCCCTTTCCTTCCCCTCCTAGTTGGACTAGGAAAGGGGGAAAACCTACTCCTAGTAGGAGTAGGATTCCCCCCCTTGGGGGCGCACCATGGGGCCGGCCAGCCCCCTCCTCCCCTCCTTTATATACGGGGGAGGGGGCACCCCATAGACACACAAGTTGATTGTTTAGCCATGTGCGGTGCCTCCCTCCACAGATTTCCACCTCGGTCATATCGTTGTAGTGGTTAGGCGAATCCCTGCGTCGGTAACTTCATCATCATCACCGTCATCATGTCGTCGTGCTGACGAAACTCTCCCTCGGCCTCAGTTGGATCTAGAAGTTCGAGGTACGTCACCGAGCTGAACGTGTGCAGATCGCGGAGGTGCCGTGCGTTCGGTACTTGATCGGTTGGATCGCGAAGACGTTCGACTACATCAACCGCGTTACTTAACGCTTCCGTTTTCCGTCTACAAGGATACGTAGACACACTCTCCCCGCTCATTGCTATGCATCTCCTAGATAGATCTTGCGTGATCGTAGGAGATTTTTGGAAATACCGCGTTCCCCAACACCATGTTAGTGTTGCTCGACTCTACAAGTAATTTAAACTCGCTTAGCAATAAGACAAACGATCCTAGTAGCCTGATAACCACATAAAACTCATAATAACATTTGGTTAAGTTCCTTATAACCACTCCAATAATTTGTTATGTTTGGCAATGAACATAATACTCCAATTGTCGAAGCACCCCAAGGAAAATATTCAGAAGTATTCAGAAAGAAAAGTGAGGATTTAAATCTGAAAAATTACCTCCTACTTGAATACTTCAAGAATTTAAACAAGCATGTGGATGTGGTAACTCATGCGAGGATTTAAGATGGTCTTCGTACATTAGTTCGCTCCCAATTTCCACCCACTCCCTTCTCTAATAAGATGGTGAAAGATTCCCAATTTCCACCCACTCCCTGAAAGAATGAGAGGCATGGAAGCGTATGCATCTCAGTAGGGACGCGTTCATGTTATATAGCGAGAACAGGATACAATCGGCGTAGGTTGTTGCTAGGCTTTGCCTCTACTCCAAGCTATACATGGATAAGATCTACTCTAGTCAACAACCTGCTATACAAGTTACACGCATACACAAAATACATACGTGACAACATGTCACGTAACACTGGCCTATACACAAATCTACAAGCCTATCATTTAACATCCTCCCTCAATCTTAACATGTCAAGGTTCAGATTGTTCTTGAAGGCTTGAAACCGTCGGATTTGTAGAGGCTTAGTGAAACCATCAGCAACCTGATCTCTAGCAATTTTTGTGCCACTCTTTCTCGAACAAAGTGATAGTCAATTTCTATGCGTTTGGTTCTTGCATGAAATACAGGATTTGCAGAGAGATACGTTGCACCCAAATTATCACACCATAGCTGTGACACATGTGTTCTCCCAATACCTAGTTCATCAAGTAGGGTTTCTATCCACATTACCTCAGCATTTGCATTTGCCAGCGACTTGTATTCTGCTTCGGTGGAACGAGACACTGTTGCTTGTTTCTTTGCATTCCAGGATATAAGATTAGATCCAAGGAAAATAGAAAAACCTTGAGTAGACCTCCTGTCATCTAGACATCCAGCCCAATCTGCATCAGAGAATGCACTTACTGCAGTCGATGAAGACCTGCACAGTTTTAAACCTATTCCAACACTCCCTTGAATATACCTTAATATTCTCTTTACAGCTATCCAGTGCAAAGAAGTAGGAGCATGCAAAAATAGACAGACCTTGTTCACAGCAAAAGATATGTCAGGTCTAGTCAAAGTCAAATACTGAAGTGCACCAAGTATGCTCTTGTACTTGGTCCCTTCTTTTGTACTTAACAATTTTCTTTCATGGAATGACAGTTTATCTGTGGTGGACATAGGTGTACTGGAGGACTTACAGTCCTTCATGCCTACACGCTTGATTATATCTCTGGCATAATTTTCTTGAGTTAACATAATACCATCATGCATCGACTTTACTTCAATACCTAGGAAGTAATGTAACCCTCCCAAGTCTTTCAGTGCAAACTCACTTTTTAAATTTCTTAGCAAAGCTGAGGTAGCATCTTGTGATGAACTAGCAACAATTATATCATCAACATAAATTAACATAAAAATGATCACCTTCCCTTTCTTGAAGAAGAATAAGGAGGTGTCTCCTTTTAAGGCTTTAAAACCAAGTTGCTGCAGCTTTGTACTCACTCTTGAATACCAAGCTCTTGGTGCCTGTTTTAGACCATACAAGTCCTTGTCCAACTTACATATGTGATGTGGTTTTGAGCCATCCTCAAATCTAGGTGGTTGTCTCATATAGGCCTCTTCCTCGAGAACGCCATGTAGAAACACATTCTGTACATCCAATTGGCGAAGACTCCAACCCCTGGAAACAACAATATACAGAACAAGTCTGATAGTAGCAGCTTTACCCACCGGACTGAAGGTGTCCTCATAATCAATGCCATAGCTCTGCTTAAAACCCTTGGCCACTAGCCTAGCTTTATATCTGTCTATCGTGCCATCAGATTTCCTCTTGATTTTGTATACCCATTACAGTCTATTATATTCCTCCCTTTCTTAGAAGGAACTAAATGCCAAGTTTGATTTTTCATGAGTGCATCATATTATACATTCATAGCATTTTTTCAATTATCATTGCTTAGTGCCTCTGTCACGCTTTGTGGTTCACTAGTGGAAGCAAAGTTTGCAAACCTGAAGTTTTTCTTATACCTGACTGTTCCATCTTTAAATTTTGTAGGCTTCAAAATACCTTTTTGTGCACGTGTGGTCATCCGCGGTGGTGTACCGACACGCACCGGATCAGCGACCACAGAACATCCCAGTCCATCCGACCGGGCAGGCGTGGACAAATCTTCCTCGACCGCCGCGTTCCTGACCGGGCTCGAGTCTCTTGCGTGTGGGCCAGGCGATGGCGACCCACCAACACTCCTCCGCGCATCTGGTACGTCGAACGACGCGCTGCCAACCGCGCCTCGACAGCTGGCACGTGCCGACGAAGAGACATCCGGTCCTCCCGACCGAGGTCCTGATGCGTGACGCGCACTAGGCGGCGGGGTATGGGCATCTGACCCACCCGACCAGGCGCCAGGCGAATCTGGAGAAGGCGGTGTCAGGAGATCCGCCTGGGGATCTGCATCCGCACCTGCGCTAGATCCCACGGGATTGGCACCCGCAGGCGTATCTGTCTCGTGTCCCACGCCGCCAGGTAGCTCAGGAGTTTTCTGCTGCTGCATAAAATCATGATTTGGAGCGCCGTTTTTTCACCGCTGGCTCCACCAGGGTTAGTGTTATTAAACAAATGATCATCAGCAAAATATTCACCGCCTTGATCAGTAGGATTTAATAACTCCGGAGACAGCAAAAGCATTTCAGCACGTAAACGAGCGCCGACATTAGGATGAAGTGTAGCGAAGGGAAAAATATTTTCGTCAAACACAACATTTCTAGAAACATAAACTCGTCCAGTAGAGATGTCAAGGCACTTAAAGCCTTTGTGAAGGTTACTGTACCCAAGGAAAGCGCATTGCTTGGACCGGAATTGAAGTTTATGATTATTGTAATGGCAAAGATTTGGCCAACAAGCACACCCAAAAATTCGAAGGATTGAATAGTTGGGTTTTTCATGAAATAACCTTTCAAAAGGTGTCTCAAAATTGATAACCTTGCTAGGGATTTGGTTTATCAAGTAGGTTGCAGCAATGAAGGCTTCGTCCCAAAATTTCAAGGGCATGAAAGCTTGAGCAAGAAATGACAAGCCCACTTCGACAATGAGTCGATGTTTCCTCTCAGCTAAACCATTCTGTTGGTGAGCATGAGGGCAGGAAACATGATGAGATATTCCTATCCTAGTGAAGAAGGAGTTTAGTTTTACATACTCCCCTCCCCAATCTGTTTGGAGAGCAAGAATTTTCCGATCAAATTGTCATTCTACAAGATTCTGAAAATCATGAAACATTTTGGAAAACCTCAGACTTGTGTTTGATAAGGTAAATCCATGTGAACTTACTGAAATCATCTATAAAGCTCACATAATATTGTTTTCTTCCTACTATTTCAATAGCAGGACCCAAACATCAGAAAACACAAGTTCTAAAGGAAACTATGATTCACTTGTTGAATTTGAATAAGGAAGTTGGTGACTTTTGCCTTTCTGACAGGCGTCACATACAGACTCATTATTGAGATAACTAGCACATGGGAGATTATTCTGACTAATGACTTTGCTAACAATAACAGAACATGGATGCCCAAGACGTCGATGCCACCTATCCGAGGATATCTTGGCAGCACCTAGCGCTTGCTTCTTGACGTCGGACCCCGTGTGCCTAACTGGGTAGAGACCTCTTCTACCCCTGCCTCGAAGGAGTACCTTCCTCGTTCCCCGTTCCTTTACAAAAAAAGAATGAGGGTGAATTAACAAAGGAGTCATTGTCAATGGCAAGACGGCTGGCAGAGATTAGACTTTTATTGGCTTCGGGCACATGAAGGATATTGTTTAAGTGTAGATCACGATTTCAGGTGTGAATAGCCGAATGACCAATATGTTTGATAACCATACCTGAACCGCTTGCGGTGTGAATTTGCTCGTTGCCGGTGTAGCGGTCGCGCACGGTCAGCTTCTCTAGGTCGCCCGTGATGTGGCCGGTGGCACCACTATCAAGATACCAGTTGGTGTCCACCCCGTACTGTGGAGCTGCAAGATTGGGCGACTTCTCCTCCATACCTTGGTAGGATTCGTCATAGCTTTTCCAGCACTTCCATGCCGGATGGCCCATCTTCCCGCAGATTTGGCATTGTACCCTGGGAGCATAGGCATGGTTGTTGTAGTTGCCCCGGCCGCCGCCGTTGTTGCCGCCATGTCCGCCACCACCGCGGCCTCCTGGCTTGGATTAGCCACGACCGCCGCGGTCACCACCATTGCCAGCTTGTCTACGGCCGTGGTCACCACCTCCGCCGCCTTGTTTGTGGCCTCGAGTGGCAGTGTTGGCGGAGGACTGCGACCCGCCGCCACGAAGATTCAGCCTCGTCTCGAAGCTGAGCAGCTGAGAAAATAGCTCGGCCGCGGTGACTGGTTCCATCCTGGAGCACATGGCAGAAACCACAGGATCGAACTCTTCATCGAGTCCGGCTAGGATGTGGGAGACGATGTCTTCCTCGTTCACCCTCTTCCCTGCGGCGATCAGCTCATCACAGAGGGTTCTGATCTTCCCGACGTAGTCGGTGATGGATAGGTTGCCCTTCTGCAGGTTGCGAGGTCGATCCGGACGTTGGTGGTCTGCGAACGGGTGCAAGATGCAAGCATCCCTTCAACCATGTTCCAGAGTTCCACCGAGGTGTGATAGGACGCGACCTGGATGGCTATCTCACGAGGAAGGGTCGTCAGAAGATAGGAGGAGACTTGTTGGTCTTGCGCATACCAGGTCTGGAAGTCAGGATTCGGCGCCTTCGCCGTGGTCTTGCCGTCGGAGGAGGTCACGTCGATCTGTATGGGCGGTGCTGGCTGTTCAACGTCGAGGTACTTCGCCATCTGGGCTCCCCGGATGGCGGAGAGCACAGTGGCCCCCCACATAGCCTGATTGCCCTCAGTGAGCTTCTCGGTGGCGGCGTGAGCGAATGGCGAGGAGGGGAAGGAACTTGAAGACGTCGTCATGGATGAGCTCGAGGATTGCTCTGATTACGATGAAAGAATGAGAGGCGTGGAAGCGTATGCATCTCAGCGGGGGCGCGTTCATGTTATATAGCGAGAACATGATACAATCAGCGCAGGTTGTTGCTAGGCTTTGCCTCTACTCCAAGCTATACATGGATAATATCTACTCTAGCCAACAACCTGCTATACAAGTTACACGCATACACAAAATACATAGGTGACAACATGTCACGTGACACTAGCCTATACACAAATCTACAAGCCTATCGTTTAACACTCCCTTCTCTAATAAGATGGTGAAAGTTAGGGGACCGGCCATATGCAAGTCGCCTGAAAATTTATTTTGGGCAAGTCGCTTTTCTATTAGATTAAAGATCCAAAGGTCATCCTTCTTTCTTCTTCCTCCTCCAACCGTTCATTCTCACACAAAATTGACTTACCCAAATTACAAATTCAGTCAACTTACATATAGCTACCGTGGAAAGTTAGACTCTAAACTCCCAAGTCCAATCCCTCCAAAATTCTCATTCCCGCCAATCAAAAGGGTCACTTTATGTCTTATAGAACCCTTAAAATACCATTCCGCGGGTCTAGTTAGCTCCAATCAAACATGATTTTGCCGTTATTAAATAAGTGTTCTCGTCATCTCGTGAACGACTGTTTTTCACTTGGCATTTGTTTTCATCCCAGGAGCTCGGTGCCATGCTCTCTCAGGGTTCCCCCCTTCCTCTCGAGCTCTTTATCCGGTTCCCCCCTTCCTCTCGAGCTCTTTATCCGGTTCCCCCCTTCCTCTCGAGCTCTTTATCCGGTTCCCCCCTTCCTTCTACGAATGAATGTTTGAAACCGTCTTGATGTCACCATCTCTCCTCCTCCATCAGCGAGACGGCGACGAGGGAACAATCCTCGAAGTAGGCACGATCTAGACACATCAATTGAGGTGGCGGGGACTCTGGTTGGAAATGAAATGGAGGCACGCTGGTTAAGGTTAACTTTTATGGAATCCATCAGAGAAGACTTTGTCAACGGGTTACCCATCGACGTTGGTTATACATCGGAGACAGATTTGTAACTATCACATACGAACTTTAACACCACACATCTATGAGGGGGTCCGGCACACATTTGTGATGTTACATCGGTGATATCCCGGCTCCGCAATTTATTCAACTTGCTCTGTTATTATAGCAGTAAGCCACTGATCCTGGCATGATAATCACCACATGAAAAATCATAATAACATTCGGTGAAATTCCTTTTAACTACTCCAATACTAGTTTGTTAAATTGGGAAGAAAATTCAACCAATCATGCGGCTGTGCTAATTACATCCAGAACGCTTGAGCCTCAAAATTCCTATTGTGACTGAACACCTTGTAATAGCGAGATGACCAGCAAGCCGTGGCCACCGGCTCACCGTCCTCGCCACGGTCCACACGGAAACTGGTGAGCCGGAGGAGACACTCCTCCTCCTCTTCCTTCTCGTACCAATGGTTGACCCCGTTGATGAACACCACCTTCTTCTCCTTCTCCTTCTCCTTCTTGGGTCGTAGGCGCTCCATGATGCAGTACTCGCTGCCACCATCACTCGCCACCATGGGCATGAGCTTCGCATCAGTGTGCCTCCAGCCTGCCGCGGCGTCCTCATCCAGGCGGAACAGATGCTCCCTGCCGACCTTCCACTCGGCCGGGTGGTAAGTGACGTCGCCGATGCAGAGGCGCACGTCCGTCACGCGCGGGCGATACATGTCGCCTTCGTCGTTGAGGGCGTGGAGCCCGAGCCATGCTCCTAGCTCGCCGTCGTAGTGGGCGTGGCCATGGGCCGGCAGCTGCCAGTTGCCGCGCCGCGTCCACTCGCGGGTCGCCGTGCTGAAAGAGAAGGTGCCGACGCCTAGACGGTACCTCAGAGGGTACTCGCTCCTGTTCGTGGATCTCACAGACACGAAGATCTCGTGCACATGCTCGTGCGGCTGCCCGTGCGCCGCGTACGCCATGATGTAGTCGGTACAGAACGGGAGCGTCAGAGGTGTCGGGGAGGACGGTAGGGTCCGAGGAGTCGCGTCGGCGCTCCAGCACCACCGCGGGTAGTTGGACAGTGGCTGCCAACCTATCCACCCGCCGACGTCGTCGTCGTGCACGTCGGACTTGGCCTCGAGCATGTACAGCCTGTTCCCGACGGCCATGGCTGCCTTGTGGCCATGTTGTAGGAAGCCCCTTGGGACCTGAGGCGAGACGGCCATCGCCGCCGCCTTGGTGTCGTAGATGAGGAGGACGCCGAGCTGGCCGGGCCAACAGCTGTAGCGCAAAGGGGTGCCTATGGCGACGATGCTGCTGCCTACGGCGGCGAACTGCGCGCGCTCTCCGACGGTTTTAAGCACGACACGCAGGAGTGGAGGGTCCGGGAGGGGCCGCGCACCGCCGCCGTCCAGATCGTCATCGCCGTCCTCGGGGCCGAGGTCCAGCTTGTGGATTCCGTAGCCGTCCTTGTGGTCGTCCAGCACCACGTACAGATGCCGCTTCGTCGCGACCTCGGCATGCGAGTCACCGTGAGAGTTGGAGGCGTAACCTCGTGTGCCGATCGGGCCATCTCGGCCGAGAACGGCGGTGGGCGGCTGGCATGGCGGCGGACTGGCCGGAGACGGGAGATGAGGAGGAGGTGAGATCGACCGATGAACGATCGCCAGGCCCATGACATCGTGCGCCGGCCGGAGACTAGGGTTTGATTTAGGAAGACCAAGGTAGAAAATGGATTGACTACTCGTGGATCTCAATCTGCGGCCGGCCGCCGCTCCCGAAGCCGATAACTGTCACACGTGTGGTGTATCGGGTGGTTGTACCGCACGCCATGTGTGGCACGGAGACAACCCCGCCCGCACGACAGCGTCCGGGCGCACCCCCGCCACAGCCCGCACGTTCGGTGCAGCGCGATCGCCCTGCACGAGCACGTCCGGGCGAGCGAGCACGCGGCCCGCACGACCCCGTCTCGGCCGTCGCCCCTCCCCGCCTACGAGCCACATGCTCCGCGTGGCAGTAACCACACGTCCCGCCATGATTGCCATGGTCCGGACCCTCTTCAGTTGCCATGTTGCCATGTTGCTGAATTGCAGTTGCCATGTTGCTGAACTACAGTTGCCATGTCGGACAATTACAGTTGCCATGGTTGCTCAACTGCAGTTGCCATCTTAGGTCAAGTGCCGGATGCCATTTTTGGGCAACTGCAGCTGTTGCTATGTATGGTCTGGTCTACTACAGTTACCATGATTTGAAAAACTTTAGGGGTTGCCACCTACTAACACTGGACAGTTGCCATATAGCACTAAAAAAACATGACAAAAAACATGTTTCGGGTAAAAAAGAGAGTTGCCATCTATTTACAAGCACACTAGGGCAGTTGCCATGTACCCTGCAAAAACACATGGCAACTGATAGATTTTGGTGTGTGGGAGAGGAGACGGGCATGTGGGCGACGGTGATATCTTTAGGAGTTGCCACCTACTAACACTAGACAGTTGCCATGTAGCGCAACAAAAAGACGTGGCAATAAATAACACGTTCGGATAAAAGAGAGTTGCCATCTGCTTACAATCACAAATAGGGCAGTTGCCATGTACCCTTCAAAAACATGGCAAATGACAGCTTGGGTGTGGGAAGTGGGAGAATGGGCAGTCGTGGGAGACGGGGAACAGAAGTGGTGCGCGGCGTGCGGGCGCGACAGCAGTTCCATCGCATGCCCCGACTGGCGACCGTTGACCGCGGAGAGAAAACCGGCGTGCGGGGGAACTCCCTCACACGCCACACGCACGAGCTGTCCTACGTGGCACACAAAAACAGCCTTTTCATGTCAAGATTCATGCAAAAGGCGCTGGACGGCGATGGAGGCGTGTGGGCGAGTTGGCTAACGCCCACACGTGTGGGCATTAGTGTTTTCGAAAAAAAAACTAACTCCGTCAAATCTCCTCCTCCGTTGGATTTTCCCACCACGCTGTTAAAGTAGTTACATACAGTAAAACAGAGAGAACAAAACAGACTTGTCAAGCATTTGGTCAAATAAACAGAGCAATGCATTGCATACAGCACATTACATCCAATTAGACATGGAATGCAAGGCTTCATCTTACACTACCTTCATGTATACAGCAGTTATGTCGATGATAGCACCACCACATCACATCCACCAAAAAAAACCGTGCAATTGGAAACCAGGTGACAACTCATCACAAGAATAGTGTCGTATATATGATCAAATACAAGCTGAATTTGTGGTTCATCAATCAGTCACACAGCACACTGGGTTGGCGCGCACAGCACATGCACAGCCTCATCTTATTACAAGCAAATCACGAATCAACACAAATTAACCAGCTAGATGTGAACACCACACCAAGCTGGTGAAAGCCCAGCACCCAAAGTGCATCACACAACAATCCAATCCAATCCTGTCCAATCTAATCGTCCAAGCATACTCAAAATCAGGTAGCTTGGTGGCTGAAAACACACCATTTATTCTTGCTTGTGCATAGCAGCGTACGTAACCTGCTCGTGAACACACCACACTTGCAACACAGAAACACGTAGCCTGACCTCCCTTGATTGCATCTTATAGACCAAGCTAGACATGGCAGAGGGGTGCAGCAAATCACCTACGAATCAAAGAACAAAAGTCAATCGGATACCTTAATTAGATAGATGGCAAATGTCGTGACAGATGCATGCTCAGTCTATGTATGTGTATGCATATAAGGAATAGTAACCCATGGGCGACCAACCTTAGAACAGAGACCCTTGGGAGCGTCTTCTTGTAGTAAGCCGAGTGGCGTGTTTCGAAGAGCGACGGGTCATGGCCGGCCTGCAGGCCGTCCCACTCGAGCTTGCCCCACCAATCCTTCTCACAGTCCACAACTAGCTTAGGACCTTGACGCGCGACGACGGCCGGTATCCGCCTCAGGCCCCAGCAGTCCCTGAGGCTGATTGTCTCCAGTGCCGGCGCGGTCAGTCTGGTCTCGCATATCTGCTCCAGCCGGTGGAGATGGTATAGCTTAATGTGCTTCAGGTTCTGGAATGTGACGCCTGATGCTATCTCTGGAGGGTACTCGTTGTCCAGTGGAAAAACATATTGGAGGTTGCTGCAGTATGCAATTTGTATGGTCTCCAGGCTTGGCAAGGTGAAGGAAATTGGGAGGACAAACACCAGCTTGGGGCAATTGTGTAGGTATATGGAATGTAGGGCTGTGAAGGCACTTAGTAGGTATATGCAATCTTCAGGATCTTTGGGATTGGTTTTACCCCAAATGCAGCAGGCCGTCGGGAGATCAAACGCGGAAAATGTCCTTAAATTAATGAAGTTGAATTCTCCAGCCTCACAATAAAAGAGAGAGTATAGCTTGGGACATCTATCAACATGACACCATCTTAGTCTATGCCAAGTTTGTGGACCCCTTGGAGGGATAGCGGTGATCGAGGAATTGTCATGCACATGCAAGGACTGAACACCATCCAGAGTGAACCGTCTGAAATATATGTCCGTGTCCATACTCTCCAAATTGTGGCCTTCATCACCAATCTCCATATGCACATCGAGAGGTTGAAGCTGCCGCTGGTCGCATACAAGGGATGAACATGCTACATCCTTCAGAAGGATAATATCTTTATAAGGTAACGATCGCCCCGTAGGAACAAAACCCACTTTGCTGGGGCCAATCTCCTCGACACTTTTGGTCATGGCAATTTGGCTATGAACAGTAGAAGAGATATGGAGGTGCAACTTCTTTTTGCCCCTACCATATATGAACCAAAAGAGTTCCCGCATGCACCGCCAGAGGATTCTTGCATCTGTAAGGGTAATGCATGCCACAGAACTAAAGAAGTCCTCCCTCGCTTGTGCACAGCATACCACTAATCTTTTCCTCCCCATAGTGTCTACATGTACCACTTCCAATCTAGACGGGTTATAATCACGCCAACCTAGGCTACAGAGCTGCCGACAACCCCGTAAGAGTAACTTCCTGAGCTCGGGGACATCCATGGCACCAAGGTCAAGTATTTTGATAGATGTATCAGAGAGGTCCAACTCATCCAGATTGGCCAGTCCACGCAAGAATATGCTATGCAATCGACCACAACCCACCAGGGAGATTTTTGTCACCTTGGCTTCTTTGATTGGAGTTGCACGAGACTTTGGCCGAAATTCCTTTTGGGGTAAGTTTATGGGATGTGCCCAGTTCTCCGTTGGGCCATAACCATCGAAGCTAAAAGTCTCTAGCAGTGGAAGAGCTCCTTCAAGTGCAACGGTCTCCAAGTTGGAACAACCATCAAGAACAAGCATCTTCAGGCTTGCCGCTGATGACATTCTAGGCAATGATTCCATACAGGTATTGCCGGACAAGTCAAGGAGCTCCGGATTGATCATATCCAAGGAAGAGCAATTGTCCACTGTGATCACATCCGAAGATTCGGTTAGTCGGAGCTTGTGAACATTTTGTAATGTTTTCCATGCATGACTTATATTCCTCCATGAGACTCCTTTTGTATTTATCTCTCTTAGATTGGTCATCCGTTCAATCATCTGCTGCTGCAAGGCATAATCTGTGTGACTCAATTCAAGCACTATCAGGTTTGGAAAACATGCTCCCCCACCTTGATCCTTCCCAGTGTTTGCACAATGGTCAAGCCAAAGGAACCTTAGGTTGTGGCAGGATTGGAAAGGAGGGAATGCAAAATCAAAACTGCACTTGCAGAGTTTTAGCACACGGAGGTTGTTGGCTAGTTGAAACAAATCATTCGGTAGTTCTAGCAGATCATCTCCCTTAAATGTTAAGAAATAGGATGATGCATCAACAGGAACAGCAGAGATACTTTGTGCTCCTTGTTGGTTTGATGCAATTGACTTCCAGCCTTGGTAGGATTTTATTTGTTGGTCCAACCAATATAATAGAGTTTCTATTGCATCTGAAGAATGGCGCAATTGGCCTATCACTCCATATAATGCATTGCCAACCTCCCAAGCTCTGTCCTTTTGAAGGATTCCGTCACATATCCAGTAGTTGCAAACATAAGTGGCCCAATCATACTCAACAGTGTCAGAGTTTTCACGCAGTTGTCCTACCAGCAACAGCGAGTACAAGAAGCAATCCACAACAGTTGCTGGGTTGATGTCATCCATTCCGGTGTAACTAATCACCTCAACAGCTTCTTTGTGCAATAAACAACGTAGTTGTTGCCCGATATAGATGTGGTCGCTGGTAATGAAAAGCATGTTTATATCAAGGAAACTGGATGTCAACAACTTCTGTTGTTTCTGTGAGAGCTGAAATCTTCCATGATTGGTCCATAAAAGCTTGGCTTTACCAAAAGGTCCAAATACAGGAACGCCTAACTCTGCCAGATCAATATCTGCATCTCCCCCATAATGAAGAATTAATAGAAATTTTTCATTGATTAGAGATTCATAGATCTCACTTGCTATGCTTATTAGCTCTGCTCTAGAACTATCCTCTACTCCTCTGAAATCATCATCCTCATCTTGCTTATCAAAAATAGGCATTAAATGCCCAAGGTTCAGTTCTGCTGCTATTTCCCGCTGCATCGTCCTTCTATTTTTCCACAGAGAGCAGTCTACGTGGACAACTTTACCAAATTGCAGTTTCATGTCTGGATTGCTTCTTTTCGATTTGAGGTGTTCTGCTGTAGCTCTAAGAACGGCGGATGCTCCCAGACCCTGACCGAACCAGCCATGAAATAAGAATGCTTTTATTCTGCCTTCTGCAGCATCATCGCCATGATGCAGAAAATCAATCAGCTGCTTGACGGCGTCATCGAAATCCTTTACAACCTGTAGTAATTAACGACTGTTAGATATGACTGCCAAGAGTAGACATGTTGACACTACAACGTTAATTAATACTAGCTATTTTCCTAAATTAATAAACTAAAACAACAAATGTCTCATGTTGCAATCTTGATTATCAGGTCAGTGTAGACATGTGCCTAATTTAGAAGTTTAGCTAGTGTGGAACTAATATATTAATGAATGAAAATAATCGGTTCATATATGCTTGCTCATTACATAGTGTTGTTTTCCACATAAAACATATAACCATTGTTAGTAAGAGTATTTCATGGGCCGCGGCAGTCCAAAATTGTTGAAGCACTAGGCAGCTCTACCGACCTGAACATCATTGCTCAAGGAACGAGATTGCAAGAGTGCGGTAACAGCGAGGAGAGGTAGTCATGCTACAAACAAACAGAGAAGTTTGGGAGGGTTCATAATCTAACAACAATATCATGAGTTTATTAAGAGAAGGTACCAACCAGAGTACGCCCTTTCAGAGTAGGTTCAGGTGGTGCAGCAGCCATTCTGAAGCTCCACAGTAAAACCAATAATTACCCTCAGCAGAAGAAAACCATGACTGTGTGCTTGTAACCCACTGGCCCGCAGTCTACAAAAGTTAGATGCTCGTCAGATTCACGATGTGGCATCACAGAAATACATATGACAAAACAAGCTTGTATATGTACATACGAGATGCAATTGTAGTACCTAGATATCAAGTCAAGGAGCCAAGAAGACTTGCGGAGAAAGGATAAGTTGTCCCAAAGAAATCAAGTCCCAGGTGAAGAAACATCACTCGAAATGGAAAAACAAACCCACTTGTTTTTCTTAGATGGTGGCGGGGCTCGGGAACAACAGAATGAACTGCAAGATTGAGCGGTGATATCAGTCGATAATGAGGTGTATGATGATGGTGGGAGCTTTTGGCATCGTCCCACGTCGCAGATTTTTGTGGCCTTTCAGTTTGTCTCTTCCTCCTTTAAGCATGTATACACACTAAGAGACTAGCATCTTGCAACATGTTTAACTTTAAAAAAAACTGCGTTTACATATACACCGTTGCAACAAAGAAATCACAAAAGGTGCATTGTTTATGTATATATTTCGTTTTTCCATTAAACAAATCTACTTCGGGCTCTATATTTCTAGATATTCAGGGGAACAGCTATACAGAAAGAAAACTGGAATTTTGGGTTTGAATTATAAAGATTTCCTAATCTGGTCGTTTTTTCCAAAAAATAATAATAAAGGCAGATCCGGCTGAGATTTTAACATCTCTTGATCCGCGAAGCAGATTAAACACAGACAAAACTTATGACAAGACGATCTGCTATGTCTATACACAATATGTATTGTTCTTCCTCCAGTATTAAAAAATGCTGATGTTGAGGCAAATTGTAGAAAGTATTACCCCCTAGAATTAGTGAGTTGCGGAGTTAGTATGGAGAGAATAAATATAAAAAACAGCTTCTGTATGTGTAATCATGTCTAAAACGTCAACTTTTCTGATGCCGGAGAGAGTAATAATACCTCTAGAGCCACAGGCGGATCATTTCAACGAGTGAAGAAGAGTTGCACATAAAAATAAAGTTATCTCCAAAAACTCCATTATTCCAGATGCAGCTCACTCCATCATCTCCCTCAAATCAAAACTAACAGCACAGCAGTATAAGAAATCCATGAGAAAAACATGTCTAACCAATCCGCCACAGATTTCCGCAGCCACTGCAAAACAACAAAAGACTGATTAGATGCTTAAATTTCTGATGTGACACCGCAAAAACCTATGAGAAAACGAACTTATATAGATGGTGCAAACCGTACTTAGTCGAAGCCATCCATCCTCTAGTCCAAGGTGAAGATGTATCACCCAATCATCTGGCTTGCTGGAGATGAAAGAAGTTTTCGCTTGCGTGTAGCTGCGACTGGTGGAAGAGCTCGGGAACAGAGTGTAGTGCAAGTTGGGGCAATTGGCATATGTTCTGGTAGATGGGTGCAGTGGTAATGGTATGAGCTTTTTTGGTTTTGCCCCACTGTGCTCTCGTGTTTTCCGAAAGGACTTGTTCCTTGCTTGCGGTTGCAGATAATGTCACTCATTCCTGAGCTGTTTTGTGGGCTTTTTCTTTCCTTCTTTCAGGCTCTATGCTTTGCTTTCCCTAGAGAAAAAGCATCGCCTTCTGCCTCTTCAAGCATAGATGCAGAGAGAGAGAGAGAGAGACTATTTTGCAAGTTGCGGTGTGTTTGACATTTGGGCATTGGAGATTATATGCACTGAACTACACTGCATCTTTAGGGTCAGTCGTGCAGAAGAAAAGAAAAGAAAAGAAAAGCAAAGGAAACAGAGCTAGGCAAGCGAACATACAACACAAGAATCTGTACATTTGGTTCAGCAAATACGGGATTTCAGTTTATAGGGTATCAATACTTTGGTTTTATCACTAGTGTGTTGTGTACTACTGGTAGTAGCTAGTAAAACAGTAGAGCCAAATAAGTTAACAAAACAACTGACAGTGGCTACCAAAACACAAGCAGAACCAACGTCTACTACTAGCATCGTGCCTCTTCACCTTTGTTGCCAATGTGGGTGTTACCAAGTGACACATGTGGTAAGCAATCCAAACAATTCAAAAAAAAAAAATTCAGAAAAAATGTGGGTGTTAGGATTCTCAGGAATCTGAATCTCATACATTTCGAAACCTTCATTACATGGTGTGGAAGGGTATGGCCATCACAGCTCCAGGCCATCTGATGATCTGAACAAGTAAGAACACAAAATAATCACTGTGCAGCACTAGCAGAAGAGCGGCAGATAATTTTATTCTCACCTGCAGGTCGCCGAGCCGAGCAGTCGGGGAAGCGGGGGCGCCGAGCAGCACCCACCCCAAGGGCGCGCCAGCGCCGGTCTAGGGTGCTGGAGGGAGGGGAGGCGGCGAGTAAGGTCACGCATCGGAGGAGCGGCGGCGGAGGAGCGAGGGGCTAGCGGCCTAGCGCGCCGCCGACCGTGGTGCTATATATATATTGCCACACTGTTAACCATGATCCCAAAAAAATACTCGCTTTGGTTTTTCTCAGCATGTTTTTCTTTTTGGTTCGGTTTTAAAATGCGCAGATTCAAGCACAGCAGACGAAAGCTATATCACAAATGGGGATGAAAAGGCTCAAATGCTCAATTGGCAGCTATAATCCTCACCGACTGACTTGTGTACTCTACTTGGAAACTACATGCTGCAACACAACTTTCAGTGACCACAACAAATTCCGACAAATATCCGCTGACCTATTACAATGCTGGGCAGTTCTGCGCATGCATCCATCGCGCAACACGGTCACGACTGACAACCCTCTTCTGGGGCTCGCTACTGCTTGTACAAGGTTACCGGTTTTCAGAAACATACAACAGCCCAAATTATACATCCGTCTGTCTGCCTGGCGGTTCGAAATTAAATGACACATGAGTGTACCACGACAACAAAGGATCCTGAATTTCAGATATCCTTTCGAACACTTGATTGCCTGTTTTCTGTGGGAGCGCTTCAGTTGGCACGCTCCGCGTTGGGAAAGAAGTGCATCGCAAGGGAAGTCGCGCTGGCAACCTTCTGGCGGAGGTTGAACTTGGTTGCGATGAATGGCCGGACATCTTCCACCCCAACCAGGCTTTCCAAGAATGGCAGCAGTGCTAGGAGCTCCTTGTCGTTTGGGTCGTCGAACCAGCTCTCAATCGGTATGCCGTTGTCTAGTTGGAACCCAAAGGCCTGAAAGCAAGAATATATCATAAAAGACCTCTTGATTCATCTGCTTACATGTGTGTTTGTAGTGCTGGCAGAGAATAAAGGGGAAACTCATTGCTACACAAAAAAAGAAGGAAGAAATAGTAACTTATGAGAATCTCATTGCACAGCAGGAAGGAATTAACTACACCCTCCCCGCAAAAAAAAAAGAATTAACTACACCCATGATACTGCTGCTTACTACTGAGGAGCCACAACAGGAACACTGCTCAGCAAAGGGATGATCAAGTTTCTTCCTGGGGCAATCAATCCCAGTGAAAAAGTAAGTGGAAGGTTATATTCCAACTGAAAATGCTTCACAAGTAATAGCAAGGTGAAAGGTTCAAAACTGAAGGAAATTAGTTAAGGCACTGACCTAAGATAGGTTTTACGGATAGGTCATTCATATTGCTATTTCAGAACAACCAAGAGTCGTCAGACCCAAACATCATGATCATGAACCAGGATAAAATTGAGTTGTAATGAAGACCAGTGCTAATAAAATCATTAAGACTAGATTGGCTCCAATAGCATTCCAGAAAATTTCGAACAGGAAAAGAAACTAACCCATGAATAACTAACGTGTAATGGTTTAACAAATACCTGCGGAGAATTGTCAACTATGACAACACGAGACAAGTCACGCCCAAGAACAGATAGATCCTTTAAGTAGTTGCCCTCCACATAGACACAAGACTCACGATAAACTCGATGACGGAACAACCTTCTTTTGGGATCAAGAACATTAAGTAGTTGTTCTGCATAGATACTTTGACTGGCCGTGAAGATGATTATCTCAAACATGCTGGCTACTCTCTCCAGGAAATCTTTCAGATATGGACGGCACCGTACATAGATTGTGTGATCTCTGAGATTAAAATGAACTGGGAAAGTGAAATCAGAATCTTCACACGGCTCAAGAGTAGAATGCACCAGTGTCTCTGCATGACATTATGGAAATAGCTTCAGGTTAGGTTAACACTGAATTCATAATGAACGTTAAACACCATGGTTACAAATAAGAACTAACACCAGATATAATTCCATTTGATCGAACAAGTAGGAAGACGTAACCAAAAAGACCAGAGATTGGTGCACAGCCGCAAAATTCCACTTGGCTAACATTAAGTAACAAGTTTATAGTTATGTGAATAGTAGATAAATAAATAAATAATGAACATAGATAATGATGATCATGTTGCAGTACCCACAAGACTAACAAACATGTGCAATCATGTTCAACAGAAACTTATAATTGCACAAACAGCATGCCTCATGGGTTTCTATAGGTTTCAAGTTCAAACCCAGATCCTTTGCTTCTCTCCCCAAAAAAGATATTTTGGCCCCTGTAAATAAAAATGCTGCAGATCCTTGGCCTTATCAGTGGTATAATAGCATGTATTCGTTTACACATGGAAGTAACTAGTTTTCTAACCCCACACACACACTTTTTTTCATCTGCCATTACTATTCGTTCTACTACCTCTGACAAATTTACCACAATTGTTTCATTTGGCACCCTTGCCTCAAATGGATAATTCTGCATGTAATTGATATCCTCTCGTGTACTAAACATATTGATCGTATTAATCATTGCTTTAATGACTTGAATGGCTCATAACAGGAAAAGAGGGAGTAATGTAGAGAAATGATTATATTTACTTCATTATTCACAGAAGAAACATCTTTAAAATAGTTATTCCATCAAGATATTTCGCCAAGACTCAAGAGCAAATATCAGAGATAAAATATTCACCCAAACAATCATCTTACCATCCAGATCAAGGACAAGGGTGGTTCTAGGGCAGCTCCGAGTTTGCTTTGGAAGAAGAACGGGTCGAAACTTGGGTACAACCATAGATAACTCAGGCAAATCCTTTATGAAGGTATAAGGGTCAAACTCATCAAGCTCCTCAGCCTCATCAGGATCAGCGCACCCACCATCTGTTGAGATAGAATCTTGACTTTGTTCATCAATACACTCCAGCTTAGAGTGCTGCATTGCAAGATATATAGCAGACACTTCGGGAGAAAGACTACCCAATTCACTGTACTCATCGTCTGCGCGCTTTGTATTACCACATGTTGATTGCACAGGAACTGCAATAAAGAGTGTCAAGCCACTTACAGAGTACTTATTATTGATTATATGCATGGATGTGAAAAATCAAACACAGATCTGAAAATTGCTAATGTACATGAATTACACGGTGTTGTGTTGGCATAATCGCATTTTTCACAGTGCAGGATGCAAATAAAAAATAACTAATTTACATACTCCCTCCAATCCATATTAATTGTCGCAGATTTAGTACAATCCTGCGACAATTAATATGGATCGGAGGGAGTGCTTTAATTTTTTTTCTACCAAGTTCTTAAAATACCACTGCAGCCATACAATAAAACAAGTAAGAGAGAAAAATTGCATTGCGCCATGCAGTCTAGATAAGTCAGGGAAAGGCAAAGCAAATACAGTAACCAAGGACTTCGAAACTTTCACTTGTTACGACTCATGAAGGATTGTCAGAAATCACATATCTGCTTCAAAAAAGAGCTTGATAATATTAATATAAATCAAGGTTACATTGACTATGGGACAGATCTAAGTACATCTTGACCTATACATTTATAAATTAGGGAAAGGATGTGGTGCTATGGGCATATATACCTTATAGATACGCAAGACATCGAGGAAAATAAGAAGCCATACCAGCCAAGTTACTAGATACTAACGGCTTATGCATTAATGTAGCACACTGATACATCATAAGATGGCGAAATATTCAAAAACAGCATCGTTCAGAGGGGATCTCAATGTTCTAATTGTGTGTACCTTTGCTCAAGCCATCACTGCCGTCTTCATTATGATGGTGGAATGGTTGAGAAAATATGTTCTCACATGGTTCGTCAGCATTTCCATGAGACAGCTGACGAAAAGGAAGACCAAATAGATGTATAAGAATGTAAAGTAAAGAACAGAGACATAATTAATTGATTGCTGCACAATGACGTTCATAGTTGTAGTCTTGCAGATGAGAAAAATAGACCTACGGCATACACATATCTCAGGTATAGCTTGTTAAGGACCTAAATATTTTGTTTTTACATCCCAAAATGTTGCTGTGCAGAAAAAGAGTATTTAAAAGAGACAGTATTCAGTTTTCAGCTCATTCATCATCTTTGCTTGACTGCACTGCACGATAACAACGGTAGACAAAGCCAGATCGTATATATAACTCACTTAAACTAGAATGAGCCATACCTTGTGATCAAGCATACTACTACTTGGCACATCAGCAACTCCATTTTCAGTATCAGAATCACATAGAGATGTTAATTTTCTTCCACCGCTGAGAACTTGGTTCTTCTTCAGAGGGTCTTCGGCTGCGGAGTCAGCAATTAGAGCAATGTTAGTACAAAACTAAGACAGCTCTAGTAGATACCAGGTAGCCAACTTCCTAAAAGTTCATAATATTACATTCTCCCAAACCAACTCCAGCCAATTGAAGGAATAATCCCAGAAAAAACATTTGCCAAAAGTCAAGTGAAGTCATCAGGTTCAACAAAGAAGTTTGCTTGCTAAGGGGTATATTATCTTTTCATGCTCAAGAAAGGAAGAGATAAATCTTGCTTCACTAAACTGAATTACTGTGCATAAGATGGTGTGTCAAAGATACTTGTACATAAAAAAAAATAGTTTGGACAACAAGAGAACTGGCAAATGGCAGTATATGACAAGTTGGATAGTGACCATAAATATATTTTATCTTTGTCCCTCTGTCCAATTTTCTATCAACTAATGTCATAAAGGATACTGTACTAGAGATGAAGTTGCACCATAACACAGAACAGTAAGAGGGGGGACGCAGGGTGGGGGAACTTTACC
This sequence comes from Aegilops tauschii subsp. strangulata, assembly GCF_002575655.3. Lineage (NCBI taxonomy): Eukaryota > Viridiplantae > Streptophyta > Magnoliopsida > Poales > Poaceae > Aegilops > Aegilops tauschii. Next base: position 567,095,565 of record NC_053039.3, on the reverse strand, counting down.
AGGTTTCTGCTTTTTGGAGGAAGAAGTAATTAGATCATTGACTTTCTTATCAGGAGCTGCCGACTGAGTGGATCTTCCAGGTTGTCTACTAGTTTTCGTATTAACATGCTCAACGGTTGCATTTCTTGCAGGTCCTTTTTTTCTTGTCGGCATCCCTCAATCAAGAAGACTTCTTGCCCACAGTTGGCTCGTATACCAGAAAAGGAACACCAGACCTCACAGCACAGTTCCGCCAAGTCGGTTCGGGTAATTGCACAAACTCCGTCGAAGTGACCCACAGAGCTTTCAATGCAAATGGAAGTAACCCTGGCAGTACAGACCTGATGAAAATTGGTAAAGAGAATCAGCTACCAGAAGTATAGTAAAGCCCAGCTCAAATCTCTGTCGGTCAAATTACTATGAAGAGAACTAAAATGAGAGGACTCTGCAAGGTAACATGACAGCAATGAGGGTGTTGCAGGGTAACATAACAGAGACTGTTAAATTTGCAACATAAAGTTGATTACAATGACAGTACTCAAATTCAGCAAGTCTGTGTGCCAATGCGCTAATCTTACGGAAACAAGAAGTTTAGTCTCAGAGACGCAAAATTCCTGGAGTCTACATTCCAGGAAACACAGGTGCTTATCAATTTAAAATATTCCAACGCTCCAGGCACTCCTTCCTTTACCAAAATAGGGGTTAGCCCCACCCCTTCCTGTCATTCTTCTATTTGGAGTAAATTCGAACGTCCCTAATCATCCAGCAATTCGAATTTGAAACAGTGTACCCTAATTACAATTAGAAATCATCGGATGTCACAAATTGGACACGTTTTGTTTGTCAGGAAGGGCAATTAGCAGGTGGTCAGCCAGAGCATTGCTTCGGCGCAACCACTAGCGCACTACTGGGAATCGAACGGGGCAAATCCCAGCCGGACGACCGCCCAGGGCCTCCTATCTATAGGAGACCAATCTACGGGTCACTTGCTCCGAGCTGAATCTTATACGGAAGTTAGTCGGCGGCGAGTTGGAGAGGGAGGTCTAACCTGGGCGGAGGCGAGCCGGAGGCCGGGGACGAGCTGGGCGGCGGCGAGTCGGGGCGGACGGGCCCGGCGGCGTCGATCTGCTGGCGCGGGAGCTCGGTGGAAGTGCCGGCCGCGAAGGACGCGGCTGGCGGAGGGGCGAGAGACGGCGGCGGGGATGGTATGCGGGAGGCGGGAGGCGGGAGGCGAGGGCTGCGACGGCGGGGGTGGGAGGCGACGGCGGAGCGGGGATGGGATGGGAGGGCGAAACCCTAGCCGCTTGTCGCGCACGGGGGAGGGAAAGAGAGAGAGAGCCTAGCCGCAGCGCAACGCTTCGGGGGAGTGATGAGGAGGAGAACCCTGCGGCTGCGGGCGGCCGGGGGTTTGGGGGGCACGCGGTGGCAGTCCTAGGTAATTTCTTCGCAAACCGGGGTGGGTTTCTGGAACTGAGGGCTTTTCTAGGGAGGGGCTACCGATGTAAAATTCAAATTCGAATTCAAACGAACGGTATACATGGTAAAATCGCTGAGCTTTGAATTATTTTAAAATACTCATGCATGTTACGAATCGCATCATTATGACGTTGAAAGCATATGTCATACGTGTAATGATGTCTGCATATTTATCATGAAGACTAAGACGGGAGATGTTGAAGAGGGGTTTAAGGACAAAGTACTAATTGACACTTCATACGGTGGGAGATGGGGATCTTTACTAGAGGAGGTTGTATTCGCTTCGCTTTCGGGGTAAATCTCCCCTCCTATCATGTACGTCTTCTTCCCGCCGGATTTCTATTGGGTTTTTCGGTTTCCTATTTAAAAACTCGTTGGCTAAAAACCAGGCACACACGTCTACCATATCAATCTTTCCCTCCACCCATGATTCCCTCGCATGGCCTAGCGCTAGATGGTCGTCGGCGCCTGATTTATCTCCCTAAACCCTTCTCGGCACCTCTATCCCAAACAATTTCATGCCTAACCATTCATGGTGGCATCAGCATCGATGAGTTGCCGCTCGAGCCACTGGACAGTGATTGTCCCCCACCGTCCTCTTCCATCAACCCCAACCCCAGCCTTGCCGGTGTCGCCTCCCGCTCCGCCCATACCGGACAAAACAGCCACCCAAATCAGTTGCAAGAAGAACCTGAAGGTACATCACTCCCCGCCTGCTAGGCTCTAAGAGCTCATCGATGCTGCCCGGGTCTGTTAAGTAATGTATTGTCCATCAGTCCATGAATCAAGCAATATGCCTGTTATTTATATTTCTTTAACTCATGGTGTTTACGAACATGTCTATATTCCACTCACGGTGATTACAAGCCAGGGGTACATGCTTATATATAACCTCTTAGCATTTGACTAGGTATAATTAGGATCTCCACAATCCATGTATACGTGAATTTGGTCCTTTATTTTGGTCATGGCCTTTGCTTTCTTTAGTTGAATGGCTTCGTGTTAAGAGCAAGGTTGGTGCCATTATGCTTTGATAATTGGTTATGTTGTAGTGGGCATGGCTCTCATGCTTGCAATGGCATCTTGGTATTACCAACATTCAAAGAAAAAGGAGAACAGAGGGGTGCTCCATCTTGTCTTATTCTTATAGGGGATGAGAGACTCAAACTGACATCAACCTTTGTGTTTTCTACCACTCCACCCAGAAAAGCCTCACGTATTACCAACATTCCAGTGACACTGACATAGCACTACCTCGAAAAAAAAAATCAACACATCCTACATTAGTAAGTTATGAAGTACAATTTTTTTCTTTGCAATGTATGTCATAACCTCTAGAAATTATAAATGTTTATTTATGGTAAACTATGTTATGTGCCAATCTTTTGTGTTGTACAAAAAAAAAATAAGTGTGATGTTGTTTCTTCAGCCCAAGCATGAGACTCAAACTGACATCAACCTTTGTGTTTTCTACCACTCCACCCACAAAAGCATCACGTATTACCAACATTCCAGTGACACTAACATAGCACTACCTCGACAAAAAAATTCAACACATCCTACGTTAGTAAGTTATGAAGTACAATTTTTTTCTTTGCAATGTATTCTTAACTTCTAGAAATTATAAATTTTAGTTTATGGTAAACTATGTTATGTGCCAATCTTTTGTGTTGTACAAAAAAAATAAGTGTGATGTTGTTTCTTCAGCCCAAGCATGAGACTCAAACTGACATCAACCTTTGTGTTTTCTACCACTCCACCCACAAAAGCATCACGTATTACCAACATTCCAGTGACACTAACATAGCACTACCTCGACAAAAAAATTCAACACATCCTACGTTAGTAAGTTATGAAGTACAATTTTTTTCTTTGCAATGTATTCTTAACTTCTAGAAATTATAAATTTTAGTTTATGGTAAACTATGTTATGTGCCAATCTTATTTGTGTTGTACAAAAAAATAAGTGTGATGTTGTTTCTTCAGCCCAAGCATGAGACTGTTGATCTTTTATCGATGTTTATCTCTTTTATTTATATTAATCCAGTGGTCAATTTTCTTAACTAGTAGAACGCCCGTGCATTACAACGGGCTTCTTAAAATTAGTATTACAAATGCAGTTTTTCCAAAGAACTATAATGATCTTGGTATTCATGCATAGAGCTAGAACCAATAAATACAAATAATTAGAGGCCTGGATATCAAACATTGGATGGCACCGTGTAAATTCCATACATGAATCCTTGTAAATATTTTGCTTCTAATAAACTTACAGTAGGCTTTTAACCTAGTGTTTTAGATCTTCAATAGGGAACACTGAATCTTAGCAGCAAAGATCAAATGCATGCTTCCCCGTCGAAGGTATACATATGTGTAATTCTTAACTGACACGCTTTCGAAATCTTCTAGCTCATAACACCATAATTCAAGTGATTGTGCCACATATTTTTTGGAACTTATACATAAGCACTTATTCACCATGCAATATTTTGTAGGGGGTAAAACTGAAAAGCAAAACATAAATTGTAAAGTGAATAGACTAAATGATCAACCTTTTGCTAGGAGTCTTTTACTGATCTACAACTTCTAAAGTTATGATTTAGCAACATAAAAGTATATGATATACTTGTATATACTCATGAATTTTGCTTGATATGATATAGCAAAAAAAACATGGGAGAAATATTCTTACCTTAACATGGATCAGATAGTGAAAATCTAAAATTGTGGCTCAAGGAAGTAAATATTCTATGCATAAAAAAGAAAAAGAAGCAAGTCACATGATCTGAAATAAGATACTCATAGAGTACTTATATTTGCCTCGTTGATTGCTTCAGTATAGTGAACAAACACTAAACCAACCAATCTTTAGCATACAAATCAGTCTATCCGACTTTCTACCTATTTCATGATAGAAATTAGTTGTAGCTTCAAATGTAAATGTCAATGCATGGGAAAGTCAGAAGAACTCATTCCCTATTATAAATAAAATGTTTATGATTATTTTATGGTTTAACTAAATATCCTGAAAGTCTATTCTGAGGAACAAAATAGTATGAAAAATAATAGTTAGCATCAATCGTTATTATCAATATAAAAACTCTCTTAATCCTTTCTTGGCGAAGCTCATAGACGGTGAGAAAAATATGAATAAGTGCAGCATCCATGCTCAACCGGTGGGTTAAATTAGCATCCAGATAAGCAACATTCTCGAACGCTTCAGGCTTGTATTGTCTATATGTGAAATCCGGGCGACAGACCTAAACATCAATACGCCAGGCAAGGAATTCCATTGAAAACCAACACAAGAAACCTACGCGCATTTTCCGCAACTCCTTATCGTCTATGAAGTTATTGTTGTGTTTTTTATCATGTTGCCTCATAGCTACGATTACTGAATTTATACTATCATTGTTATGTTGAAAATTTAAACACTCGTACCTGGCTTCGAACGGAAGGTTGATCAAGATTCGTGATATCACCACGAGGGGGTCAGGAAACATTCTGCTTTTCATGTTGGAGCTTGATCGTATCCTCATCCTTTTTTTTCCGATAAGCTTCTCGCCTCCATGCGTTTCTCTACTCCCTTTTATCGTCTGTTAAATTATTACTGTGTTCTTTGTCATGTTTTTTGCTAGATTGCTTGGCATCATTCATGACTACAGATGTTGTCTGGGAATCTCACTTGTTGGGGTAGACGCTGGCACATACTCTGAACCATCACGACCAAGGGCATTAAGTCACACATTATGGTAAGATTCTCTGGCTACAGGAACAGAAGAGAACCCATATGTTAGGTTAATACACCCCCATAAGCACAAGTCTGGCCATATGAAAGGCGTATGGGATCACACCACTTGAGCTTTCTACGTGACCTGTCGCATAAAGTGAAGGATCTTGCTGGGTTGTCTGCACGATGTATAAACAACAAATCTAGATGAGAACGAGGCAGCGTCCTACTAACCGAATTAAGTTGAGTCAACATGTACATTCATAGAGACGTTTGATCTGTTCATATGATGTGCGCATCAGATCATACACATTTGAACTTTCTGCAAGGTCTGTGGCCAGAAAGAGTTCTGAGAGTACTCAGACCCGGGAATGAAGCAACATTATGCGTGAAGGATGTTGCCGGGTTGTCTGCATCAATCATTTATACATAACAAAACCAGATGAGAACGAGACAGCTTCCTGCTAACCGAATTAAGTCAACATGTACATACATACCTAAACTCGAATAGTGTAAATGTTGTGCTGAAACATAAAACATACGTACCTAAACTCGCATGCCCAGGTTGATGAACATTTGTGATATCACAAAGAGGGTGTCGGGTTAGATTTGCATGTTCGTCCTGCTCTAACCGTGGCATGCTAGATCCTTCTGTTTTGTTGTGTGTTTCCAAGTCTGTTAGGCATGGTTGATCACTTAAAACCCATATGATACATTGTCGGCTACGGGAATGATTTCTGGGTTATTTACACAGCCCCATACCTGGACTCAGTGGATAATATTCGTCAACATTGTCAGCTATAGGAATGATTTCTGGGTTGTATTGGTCAACATTTCTCTCGACATTATGGCCTGCAACACAGTAGTGAGATACAATGTCGTAATATGAGTTGGTAATGATGTTTGCCATGGTTGACATCTAACCCCTTTATGTTAGTCTAACCGTTGGAAATGTAGGTCAACAACAAAGAGGGGGTAGATGCACATCTGACCCCTTTTTCTGTTCTGGTGCCTTGCTATTTGCATTTCCCATACACAGCTATCTTTTTTCAACAATATTAGTTATTGTTCTGATGACTGACATGTCACAAATGTAGGCCATCATGAGCTCTATGAACAACAAGGGGTAGGGGTACGTTTTAAAGTCAACAGTCATTTCTTCAACCACATGTAATAAAATTATAAAAGTGGAGGAAAAATCACGTAACCTTAAACCTACTATATTGCTTAGAGGAAAAAGTGTGCATGGGTGTGGTCAAACTCAGAACATGGGTAAAGAAATGGCATCATTTAGAAAATTCATCTTGTTGACATTTATTAATTATAGGGTGAACAAGCCATGCCGTTTTAGTTTTAAGATGTGGTCCATGTGGACTATGTCTCCTCTACCATTGGCTTGGCATGTATTTTTGGTGGTCGAACTGGGAACATGGGTAAAGAAATGACGTCATTAAGATATGAGTACGATTCAGAAAATTCATCTGGTTTGACATTTATTCATATGATTCAGAAAATCCATCTGGCTCCATCTAGTTGTCACTTATCAACATTTCCCTCGGTGTTGGCTGTCTGTGCCGTTCTTTTATCTAGTCGTGCTAGCGCTGAAAGTGTTTGTCGGACATGCTGGTGAAAAACGTGATTTGGTTGTTGATGTCACACACTACATACCTTTAACAGAACAAGCTCGAACAGAAAACTATTGATGTCAGAGGTTGGCATGGTCTTCTCGAGTGACGACGCCCTGCACTGTTCGCCGCCATATGCGTCGTCCGTGGGGATCCATGGCGCCGGCGGCGTGTGGGGATCCGAGGCGACGGCGGCAACGACGTCCTGGTGATCCGCAACGGCGGCAGCGGTCGGCGCGTCGCGACGGCATCTCTGGGGATTGGTGGTCGCGGCGGCATTGACGTATATAATTCTAGAAAAATGATCTCATCCGGGAGAGGCGTGGCGGCATGGCTTTTTTCCTTGTGTAATATTTTGTAAGAGATGAAAACCAATGATAGGGGGTGGTGGGACAGAAAAATGGTGTACCAGGCTATCAACTCCCCTTTAGGAGTAGAGATTAGTTGATGAGAATTCTTTTGCATTTGTTGTAGTCGTATTGGCATCATCATTCAGTCATATTTTCATATTCTGTTGACAATCAATATATATTATGTGTTGCAAAAATTATGGATAAAATAAACACTACTAGGAAAAGGCCTACTAATGGCGCACCTAATTTGGCCATTAATGACGCATTAGTGGTGCGCCATTAGTGCCACGCCATTAGTATATTTTACTAATGGCGCACCACTGGTGCGCCATTAGTATCTGGTATACTAATGGCGCACCCCAGATGCGCCATTAGTATATACAACAGTGCGTCATTAGTATGCCTCCCAGGGGCCATGTATACCCAGGTGCTTTGGCATACTAATGGCGCACAACAACAGGATGCGCCATTAGTAACTTCGGCATACTAATGGCGCACTGTTTAGTGATGCGCCATTAGTATCTTTTGGCATACTAATGGCGCACTATGATGTGATGCGCCATTAGTATGAATATTAGGTTTTTTTATTTTTTAATTTTCTGTTTTTTGCACAGGTTACAAAATGTATAATTGGACAAAATATAGACAGCACACATCAACAACAGATTCATCGAATACAATAGAAGATTAGTCTCTGAATACAATTCATCATTTTAGTCTCCAAATACAATTCATCATATTAGTCTCCGAATTGAAAAGACCGAACAAAGATAGAACATTATATTACAAGTCTCGAGACCGCGAGTTTGTCTTCACATTACAAGTCGATATCGATCATCTAAACTACCATCACATAGAAGAGAGCTGCGGTCATCACGATGAGCATCATCACGATGAAACTCGTCTTCATCCGGTTCCTCCAACGCTCCCTCCCCTCTCCCGCTAGATAGCGGGCGTATCTAGATTCGGCCTCGGCCCTAGTGGCGTACCCTTTGTAACTGTTACCGCTGAATCGGTGAACCTGTCTCCAACACTCCTCCCAGTCTTCGTAGACTCCGGGAACCTTACCCTTGTACACGACATACCACGGCATCGCTATGCAGTAGCCAAACGAAACGTTAGTACCAATTCACAGACAATACATAAGCAATATATAAGTATGCAACAGAACGATCGGAAGAGAAAAGCAAGACATTAATAGCATCGATTACATCTAAGTTGAACGACTCTCGAAACCAAAGAGACATACTACAAGTTCATTAAAGTTTAATTACAACATGAGCCAATCGATGTTTCAGAACTAGACACAGCATCACTGCTTTCGACTCGACTCAAGGGACCGGAGCGTGGATGAAGCCGCCGTCTATTGTGGGAGTCATGAAACAACGGGCGTTGTCAGCCTGCATTTGTAGGATTGTGTCGATGTCACTGTTGGACAGTTGATTTCTGAGGTAGAACTGCCCCGAGGTACGAAGGACATCTTGATGGATGATTTCCGCAAACTCCGACTGAATGCGAAAGAATTCTTGTCTGATGTCCGCGTCCTAGATTGCCGACACGCTCGCGGCCCAATCTTTGAGTCTACTCGGTAGCAGAAGTTGATGATGGTCCCGTACGATCGCCCGCATGTGATGGATGGCGTAGTAGGCACCCTTCTGACCGCCAGGCGGCTGCTTGACGCAGCAGAACGTCGTATTGTGGGAGAACACGTGCTTGCCGTACTTACGAATAGGCCTGGTGAAGGTGCCTCCAGATTTGACGTAGCCGGGGAGAACATCATCAAGAACCTTCTTGACATTTGTGTAGTCTACGTTCGACTGACGGTCCGGGTCGAAATACGTGGCCATGGAATATTTGGGGCTTAGGAGGATGAGCGTGCAATGTGTGTCACTGCAGAAAACACGGAATGTTAAAAGAAAAACGATCGAAATCTAAGAATTCATATGTTACGGGGCGGTTGAGGGGAGGACTTACTCGGGAAAGTAAGGCACGAGGAAGTTATCCTTATCTTGGTTTGCCAGAATGACGCCTTCGAGGTAAGAACTCGCGACTTGCCGGTCCCCAGCGCTGCCCAAGATCTTGGCACGCATGTAGAAGGGGTCGACTATCACGATGTCCGGGGTCTTGTCGCGAATGATCCGCATCTCCATACTCAGCGAAAATAGCCGAACGAAGGTGTAGTGCAGCGGATGAAGGTTCAACATAGCGTGGATGTCATCAAACCGCAGAACGATCGTACCCCCGATGGAGTTATCCACAAAGCCCTTGCCCTCTGGCACCTTGGCCGCGAAAACCGGGTATGCCACATCCTTCTCTCCGAGACGCCGCTTCTCCAAAGAAAGAACACTGTCATGCAGACTCCGCATAGCACCGGTTGCAGCATCGAGCATATTTCTCGGTAGCATCGGCCTACCCGCCACATGCACCCTCCTCGAGATATCCTCAGTTGAAGGTGGCCCGTCCTGAGCACGGATCGTACTCGGTGCCGGCTGGCCCGCACCCTTGTTAGTCTTTCTTTTGCGTGCCTTCTTCTTCTCCTGTAATGGGACCGAGTTCTGCTCACAGACCGCCTTCTTGAGTGTGTTGGGGCTGATCATATTTTGCACCTCGCCTATCTGAGGCTCGGTGAAGTCGGCAGCTGGAGGCGTCTCCTGAGAGCTGAACTGCAGACGACGCCTGTTGCAACTTGGCTTCTCCGTGGTACCAGCTAGGTCGCGCACGTCTTTTGTTGGGTTGGGTTCTTGAGAAGGAGGCCCCATGAAGTCGCCACCGTACCCATGATTGGCAAAGTACTGATCGACGTTGGCTAATGTATCGTCGTCGTCGTCGTTCTGATCCTGTGCCATATGCATGTTTGGATCCAGTGGCATAGGGATGTCCGGCACCGTTGCGGCGGTCTTGCCATGGGGCCGACTTGGCGCCGGCACGACTGGCGGTGTTGTCTTTGGGGTGGTGTCCCCCGCCCCCAAACGAATCTGGCTCTTCGGCCAAAGCAGGGGCCAGCTCAGGCACGCGCTGAGGGTCATCACGTCATCATCGTCGGCCCCGATGGGTCGAATCGGAGGTAACAACTCGTCGCAGCCTGGCAGCACCCGAACCAGTTGAACCCTAAACAAGTTGGGTGGCATCTGGGTACCGTGGAACAAGGGGTTGCCCGGTTGAACGATTTTGCCCTTGGCGACATCGACCAACTCGTTGTTCACGAAGTGCAGGAGAGTGCACGGAACGTCGGCGGTGCCCTGCGAAAACATGTAGGGCGTTAGGGATGCCCAGTCAAAGGCAAGGAGATGAAGTCCTCGGCCGAGAGAGGCTTAATTAGTTATCGTGATGATGGCGTCGAGCTCGGCTAATGTCGAGGCACCGCCAACGGCGGGCGTGCAGTTGACGGAGGGGCCGCTTGCTGCAGAGGTGCCGGCCGGCGTACACCCGGGTGCATTAAGCTCCCGTGCCGGCGTCGGAGACACCAATGCCGCCTTCGCCGGAGACACCAATGGCCCCGCCATCGCGTTCTGCGAGTTGCTGGCCGTGAAGCTAGGAATCGGGGGCGGCCCCTGTTGGCCGCCCGCAATCCACGCACTAATCCCCTGGATCAAGGTAGGCACAATGGCGGTGATCGTCACTCCGAGTTGTTGTTGCACTTGCTCTTGGACAATCTCCGGAATCCGCGCCACCTGTGCCCTGAGTTCTTGAACCTCGCGCGCCTGGCTTTCCGAGCTGGTCTTTTTCTCCTTTCGCCCACCAGTGTTATAGTATGCCGGAACGGAAGTTAATCGACATTCCGGCAAACTCAAGGGCCTCTCGGGTGGACAAGGCAAAAAAGGCCTCCATCACAACATGGAAAATACATTGGCATGTGAAGAGGTGAAACAATATATGCATCTCCAAGCAGTATCATTCAACATTTTGGACAAAACACTACAAGCAACATGAGACACTGAAAACAATTGCTACCAATGAATCTACACTTCTATAACAAAATAAATCAGAAACTTAGTCTGTCATCATTAGGCAGCCACCATTAGTTATTCCGTTATGTTAAAGCAGAAATAGAAAAATAGACTGAAAACACTAAAATCAGAAACAAATCCAACTGTACAGGCCAATGCATATAGGAAAAGTGAGGGGTTGAACTTCATTTTTTTTCAGGTTTTCTTGGGTGTATGAGGTCTGCTCTAATTTGTTTTGAAAAGTGAACCTGCTGTACTGGCCAATGCATATAGGAAAAGTGAACCTGCTGTACAGGCCAATGCATATAGGAAAATTAAGTCATGGAGAGTTTAAGAACATGTCTTAGTTTTGAATTCTCTTAGTGAAAACCTACTTCAGAGTATCAACACAAGTTGGGATACACAGCCAGACAGACGCACATGAACATAAATGAATTCAGATCTAAAAAACTCATACAAAATTCGTTTTGCAGGAATTCGTTTACTCCCTATGCACACTCTATCAGTATAACAAACTTCCACCTGAAAACTTCTTATGTTTCAGTCAATCATCACAACCAATATGATTTGCTTGGAGATTCAGAGCACAACCATGATACTGAGGATATCAGAGTGGTGGAGACATTGACTGCAATAAAGAACAATTTCAGTTGCCCGTGCTGATAAGCACTCCCTTCCATCGCATGAGGTTGATTCAGATAAAACAACATCACCGGATAAAATCTCAGTTGCCGGTGAGAACAAGCTCTTCTTATTTAGAGCAGTGACTCAAGATCTTAATTGTGACCATTCCAGCTATGCAGGTTTATCTCAAAACAACACTAAAGGGCAGCCCCAGTGCATGTAGCTCCTGCTTGCGCAGGGTCTGGGGTATCTCAAAACAACACTGCAAGATAAAATTATACATCTGAAGATGACTAAAAGAGAACTTTTCTGCCTCCTTAGATCTATCAAACAAAAAAGTGTACAAAATGGGTTGTCTTTGAGTGGAATGCATTTTCTCAAGGTAAAACAATCCAAGGTAAACCAGATATAAAGTTGTATTCCTTTATGCTGATCTTGACCATCAAAACTACTCCTCGAAAACAATTATAATGACCTGGTGTTTATAGCAATTGTCATAATGAACATGAAGCAATAGACAAGTCCGGGTGGTGGTGGAGCTCACGGGGGCGGTGGTGTGGACGGGGCGACGAGGTGGGGCGACGAGGTCCGGGTGGTGGTGGTGCGACGAGGTCCGGGAGGCGACGAGGTCCGGGTGGTGGTGGTGCTCCGAGGAGACGAGGAGAGCGGCGCCGAGGAGACGAGGACGACGGGGCGGCGGGGCGGCGGCGTCGGGAGAGGAGAGGGCGGCGTCGCGGCGTCGGGGCGGAGACGAGGACGACGGGGCGGCGTCGAGGCGGCGGGGCAGCGGCGTCGGGAGAGGAGAGGGGAAGGGGATCGAGGGCGAGGGCGAGGGAGAGAGAGGGGATAGGTTTGGGCCGGGGATAGGAGAGGGGAAGGGGATCGAGGGCGAGGGCACAATACTAATGGCGCACCACCCCTCGGTGCGCCATAAGTACATCCATACTAATGGCGCACCTCACCCTGGTGCGCCATTAGTATTTTTTTTTGATTTCTGCTCGAGCCAACAGGTTATCTTCCACCTGACCTGATCCACACCAAGTTCCCTCTACTAGCTCGACTGGTTAGCAGCCAGTTCTCACATCAGGAGGTCCTGGGTTCGATTCCCAGGCTCCACAATTTTTTTTATGCATTTAAAATGCTGTTTGATATTTATTTGTGTTTAAATATGTTCAAACTTGTTTAAATCATAACAGTAATATTTTTTTATAAGACAGTAATAATTTTTTAAAAGATATCATCAAACAGTAATGCCGGTGGAGCGGGGGAGGGTGCGCGGGGTGCGGGGGGCCGGTGGACCGGGGGGTGCTCGGCGGCTAGGGGGACCGGATCTGGCGAGGTGGGATAGCGATCGAGATGGAGGGGGATCGAGATCGAGTGTCCATGAAATTTAAAAATATTCATGATAGTTCAAAAAGTGCCCATGAAATACAATCGAGAAATGAAGGCTACGATTTAAATACAATCGATCTTAGCTAGCTATCTGTTCACAATCTTCTTGCCCTTCTTTTTAGCAAATGGAGTTCTTCTGTGGAACGGACGTCCTTTAGGTAGGGTGGTCCTGCTTCTTCTTGTGGTGTATGCTGCTACTTCATCATCGTCGTCATGTTCGATTCTCGGGTCGCCGTACTTGTCGAAGTCTTGCTCATTGGCTACTCCATCCATTCCGATGATCTTCCTTTTGCCTCTCCTCACGACAACACGACTGGGCTTTGACGGGTCGGTAATGAAGAAGCATTGGTCCACTTGGGAAGCCAGTACCCATGGCTCATTTTTCGCGGTGACGTTTGCGCCTGCGGTCTTGGATTTGGCTTCGGGTATAACCATGGTGGTGAAATACCGGTCTTCTTTTAGGACGCTCTTGGCCCATCTGACACGGAACATCGGGACCTTCTCTCCAGCGTAGCTCAGCTCCCAGATCTCCTCGATCCTTCCGTAGTATCTGTCCTTGTCGTTACCGGTGTAGGATTCCATCGTTACCCCGGAGTTCTGATAACCATCGCTCTTCATGTCCTTGGCCTCGGTGTAGAATGTGTAGCCGTTGATATCGTACGCCTCATAGGTCATCAGGTTGTGCTCGGCGCCCTGTGACAAGGCGAATATGAGTTGTTCTTCCGCGGAAGAATCCTCATGTAAAGGGTACGACAGAAGCTTCTGCTTGAACCAACGCGTGAAACATGAGTTGTGCTCTTTGAGTATATCTCCGTCCGTCCTCTGTTGGCCTCGGTCATTGTACGTCTTCTTAATAAAGGTTTTGTGCTCTACCACCCAAGGATCGACCACGTCTATGTGTTGTAGCGCGACTAGGTTTGCTCTTTCAAAGTCGGCGAGTCGACCCTCGAAGTCGACATGCATTTCGCGGCGACCCTCACGGTGACCCCATCCAGCGAGCCTGCCGAGGTGCCTGTTGACGGGCAGACCAACGGGGTTCTCGATGCCTAGATAATTCGTGCAGTAGGAGATGCACTCTTCGGTCAGAAAGCCCCTGGCTATGCTTCCCACTGGACGTGACATGTTGCGAACGTATCCTTTGATGACACCATTCATCCTTTCGAACGGCATCATGCTGTGCAGGAACGTCGGCCCGAGTTGGATGATATCGTCCACGATATGGACCAGCAGATGCACCATAACGTCGAAGAATGCGGGCGGGAAGTACATCTCAAGCTCGCATAGTATCACCACGATCTCTTCCTGTAGCCTTCTGAGTTGCCTCACGCCAACAGACTTCCGAGAGATGACGTCGAAAAAGTTGCATAGGCCAAATAGCGTTTCACGGACGTGCGCGTCCATGATCCCACGGATTGCAACTGGAAGTATCTGCGTCATCAGCACGTGACAGTCGTGAGACTTCATCCCGCTGAACTTCAGCTTCGCTAGGTCTAGGTATCTGCTTATCTTCCCCGCGTAACCGTAAGGAAGTTTTACTCCTACGAGGCAGGTGAAAAACTGCTCGATCTCCTCCTGACTTAGAGTGAAGCACGCGGGAGGGTAGTCATTTCCGGTCTTCTTGGCCTTTTTGCCTTTGCGACGACTTTCCGTGTCCTGCTTCGCCTCATCATCATCATCATCATCATCATCATCATCATCATCATCATCATCATCATATATAGCGTGAAGCTCCTGCCTGATGCCCATTGATTTCAAGTCTGCCCTTGCTTTCGGCCCATCTTTGGTCCTCTCTGGCATGTTGAGCAGGGTACCAAGCAGACTCTCGCACACGTTCTTCGTGATATGCATGACATCAAGGCTGTGAGGCACACGGTGGATCTTCCAGTATGGCAAGTCCCAGAAAACAGACCTCGTTTTCCATACCTTCAGCAGCGGCTCTGGCGCCTTTCGCTTCTTTCCCGGCTCTGGCGCCTTTTGCTTCTTTCCCGGCAGTGGGCAGTCTTTCCAATTTTTCAACAGCTCGTCTATTTCCTCGCCGCTCCTCGTACGCGGGCGTCCTCGGGGTTCGGTTTCACCATCGAATAGATCCTTGCGTTTTCTCCACGGGTCATCATCGCGAAGCCACCTTCGATGTCCCATGAACACGGTTTTCGAAGACCCGGGATCTCTATCTAGCTGGCGATACGTTGTGTCATCCATGCACCTGACGCATCCAGAAAATCCGTGGACCACCTGCCCCGCGACATATCCGTAACCGAGATAGTCGTGCACCGTCGTGAGCAGCGCGGCTCTCATAGGGAAATATTCTTTCTCTGCGGCGTCCCGCGTATTGGCTGGCGTTTTCCACAGCGTGTCAAGCTCCTCTTTCAGCAGCCCCAGATACAGATTGATGTCGTTCCCTGGTTGTTTCGGTCCTTCAATTAGCATACTCATGTGAATGTACTTCCTCTTCATGCACAACCAGGGGGGAAGGTTGTACATCCACACAAACACAGGCCAGGTGCTATGTGTGCTTCTCTGGCTGCCAAACGGATTGACTCCATCGGTGCTCGCGCCCAGCACGATGTTCCTTGGATCGTTCCCAAATTCTAGGTCTTCGAAGTTCAACGCTTGCCACTGGCTCGCATCCTTAGGGTGACTCAGCATCTTGTCTTTTTTATCTATCTCCGGATCATTTGCGTCATCTTCTCGCTTCTTCTCCTCCCTATCCGCGTGCCAACGCAGGAGCTTTGCTACCTTAGGGTCCGCGAAATACCGCTGCAGACGAGGAGTGATCGGAAAGTACCACACCACTTTTCGAGGAGCTTTCTTCCTCTTCTTGTATCGAGTGACGCCGCACACCGGACATATGGTAGACTCCGCGTGCTCGTCCCGATAAATGATGCAATTGTTCATGCACACATGGTATTTCACGTGCGGTAAATCCAGAGGACAGACGATTTTCTTCGCCTCCTCCAAACTGGTCGGGCACTTATTCCCCTTGGGAAGATGTTCGTGCCAGAATGACATGTTTTCGTCGAAGCATGCGTCGGTCATTTTGTGTTTTACCTTCATCTCCAGAGCCATGAGCGTTACTTTCAGGCGGGTATCCTCGGGCCTGCATCCTTCATACAATGGAGTAACCGCGTCTAACTCAAGTTGATCCATCTTGGCTTTCTCTCGGGCTGCAGCTCTTGCGTTATCCGTCTGCTTGAGAAGCAGCTCTTGAATATGAGGGTCCTGCACCCAGCCCATCGATGGTCCAGCGTCGTCTGCTCCGCCGGCATCATCATCTTCATGATCATGCTCGTCGTCTGCTCCGGCATCTTCCTCATCATCATGTCATGCATCTTCTACATGATGACTGTGTACAGCATCACCGTCGTGATCATCTCCTGGGGATTCTTCGTCTTCTCACCCGCCCGAGCCGCGGTGGTTGTCTTGCTGCCCTTCCTCATTTCTTGCCCGGCCCCCATGGACGACTTCGTAGTCATCTTCATCACCTTGCCACCGATAGCCATCCATGAAACCACGCAAGAGCAGGTGGTCCCGCACCTGCCCGGATTCCGGGTCCGCAATAAGGCTCTTCAGCTTGCATCTTCGACACGGACATCTTATCTCCGTCTCGTTCTTTTGAAGCATCTCGGCCTTCGCGGACCTCAAAAACCTATTCACGATGCCTTCGGTCATCATGCGGACCATGGTCGCCTGCGGGGTAGAGCAAAACGATATTTTAGAACCAAGAAAAAATTTGGCATGACTTTCCCTAAAAATAGGACCAAAAAGAATGCTTAATGCCAAAATTCTCGCCGAAACGGAAATGAATCAACATTCCGGCAAAATATTGGCAACTATCGCATTTCAAATACCGGTACACCTCCAAACACAAACACATATGCAACACCACAAACATATGCAACACCACGAACATACATAGATCTAGCTAGGCCATAAAAAGTGCATGTGCACATTGTTGTAGGGAGAACAATATAAATATAGCTTCCTCCCTTACTTACCTATCAAAACAAGGTAATTTAACCACTTAAATTGAATGAATCTATGATGGAAATGAGGTGAAAAAGAGGAGGCACCCGAGACAAGGAGGAGGTGGAGAGAATGAAGTGGGGAGAAAGTGAGTGTGGGTAGGAGAGGCTGTCCAAAATATCTTGTTGCTGCCCACTTACTAATGGCGCACCAACTCTAAATGCGCCATTAGTAATCCAGGTTACTAATGACGCACCTTCTGGTGGTGCGTCATTAGTAGTTTTACAAAAAAAACATACTAATGGCGCACTGTTCCACAATGCGCCATTACTAGTTTAAACTAGTAACGGCGCACGGTGGAACAGTGCGCCATTAGTAGTTTTGCAAAAAAGGGAATAAAAAATGTAATAGAAAAAACAACATTAGTGGCGCACTTTCCGGCAGGTGCGCCATTACTAGTTACAACTAGTAATGGCGCACTGTGCCTGGATGCGCCATTAGTATGTTTGGACAGGCGCACTAATTAAATTTTTTTTTTGATACTAATGGCGCACCCTGGGCTAGGTGCGCCATTAGTAGTTTCAACTCTAATGGCGTATCAGAAGGTGGTGCGCCATTAGTATATACTAATGGCGCACCGCTTGTCTGGTGCGCCATTAGTGTCAATCCCATCTATAGCCCTTTTTCTAGTAGTGAAACACGGTGTATCTTATTTATAGTGTTGTTTGTTGATTGAATATCTATTCTATAGTTTCTCACTTATTTGTATCTACAAACAGAGAGGGTGAGAGGAGTTGATTGCAGGATACTAAAATCTTTCATGGCAGGCAAAGTTCCGTGATTACCATGCTGGACATTATCACATTTTTAAGAAAGGAAAGCAATTAATCACTTGGCCATGTATTTCTTTACACGAGGGACTTTCTTCCACTACTGGGTTGCCTTGAAATTCCTCTAACCTTGACATGTACTTGTTTAGATTTAGGTTGAAGTTTTTTTTTGCTACTAGAAAGTGTAGTTTGCTTTACAATTTTATTCATATGTCTTTACCCTTTGGATAGTAATGAAGTGTTCACAAAGAAGGATGATGGTGTTGGCAAGGCTGTTGTCAATTATAAACTGGCAAGGTTGTTGTTAGTTATAAACTAAATTTTATTTACCTTGATGGGAAGTTATCGGTTCTTGTGGTGATTGTTGATGATAATTTTTAGAAATGTCAACATTGACCCTTTTTGTGGCATTAACTCCAACTTATGGACTGACTTCCAAATAATGTTTCTCTATTATTTTGTAAAGTTATTTGTCCCAACTCATTATCTGATATCCTTTGCATTAGCTGATAGTGCGAACTAATGGGAGGTTCTGGATTGATACCGTTTCCTAATGTTAGCACATTGCTTAAATTATCTTGCTTGATGATTACAAGTCTTGAGCCTTTGTATTTTACTTAAAAAAAGCATCATAAATAATCAATTTTGAGAGGAACCATATATATTCTTTCTATGGTTATTCTACTATTTTAGTAGGGTCTTTTCCCCCTCTTTTGAGTCTTCTTTTATTATGTTTTGTACATAACAAACTTGAGATGCTTTGCCAGATTTTAGCCTTCATTAACAATTGTGCAAGCGACACTAGAGTGATGTTAGATGTAGGATGGTATACTATAGATTGTAGAAAATTTGGGCACATTTCTCATAGAATTAGCAGAAATGGACTTACCAAGAAAAAGGAGCAGTTAGTGTGCTTAACATGGTAGCAGTTTGGTCCATGACAGGAACTCTAAAGATGAAACATAAGAATGGTTCACTCACATGTACTTCGAACTTGATCTATAAGACAATGGTCAATTTGATCAATTTGCAAAACTTGATCTACCCATCCGGTGAATAATTTTATGAAATAATCAACTTTAGCAAATCATCAACTTTATCACTTTCAGCCGATAGCAATTCAGTTCGATACCGTGACATCAAAATATAAGATAGAAAATTTAAAACATGTAGGTTTACAACTAACAGAACATGGTGGATGTACTACATTTCAAGTCCTAAAATGAGTATACATA
The DNA here is from genome assembly GCF_002575655.3 of Aegilops tauschii subsp. strangulata. NCBI lineage: Eukaryota > Viridiplantae > Streptophyta > Magnoliopsida > Poales > Poaceae > Aegilops > Aegilops tauschii. The sequence continues at coordinate 567,076,411 of NC_053039.3, read as the reverse complement.
TCACATTTTCTAAGCAACTAACAATGTTAATATAGGTTGCTATATCAACTACTTGCATTCAGACATGAATTCAACCTAAAATTCTTCATGGTTTTTCGATTTTCATCCAGTCAACAACTAACGTACAATGAAGAGCATGAATTACATGCAGATATATTCTGAAAAATTGTGCATTTGTTTTGTCCTCGTCATATTATGCACTAGAGTACCACATGTATTATATGAAATGTTAGGCTGACCTATAGAGTATACCACTACGCAGGTTGAAGCTAGAATCCGCAATGTAACTTGACCATATATAGTGGCAATGAGCGGCCTGTCAGTTTAACTCAAAGTCTGAAGCCACTATGTGGTGTCGTTCAGTTAGCTGGAAAAGTCAAGTCCAGGTTTAACAACGGGCTGATCAGATACTTCTCAAGCCTGGAAGCAAAATCGGATTCCACTAAACCTGCTGACTTTGCATTGCACGTAAGAACTGGAGAATCAATCCGATTGTTATTAACATTGATGCCTAGGATTAGCAAGTAAGATGCCAGTCACCGTCCTTATTCAGTTAATATCAACGAGAGACAATGGAGGAATGGGAGCAAGAAGGAAGAAGAGAGACCTAACACAGGAGGTATCTGGGGCCACAATGGCGCTGGATTCCATTGTGATGAGGGTGACATCATCGGGGACGACACGAAGCGGAGGGAACACGACGACAGAATGGCTGAGCAGCGTTGCAACACAGCGCTGGGGGTGAAGGGAGGTGGTGGAGAGCGATGTATAGAAGTGTTGTTGGAGGCGAGGATTAGGTGTCGCCATGTCGAGGAAGGCGCAATCGCGTGAGGGTTTCTTGCATCATTGTTAAGGACCATGACGTCTATCGCCAGCAGCCGCATTCCGCCCACACGTTAGTCCATTGTTATGTTTGTTGTTCTGTGTGCCGGCATGCATGCCACTTGGTCTTTGCCCTTGCTCATAGATTGTGTGTACCGAGGAAACCGTCTTGTACTTGGTTACCTTTTGTGCTTATGACACCGGCGGTTAACTCTATTCATGAAGTCGAGCCTTACCTTTGTCTAAAGAAAAAATCAGCGATGCTGCTAGATTAACCTTTTCCATGTAAGCACTTGTCCAGCAGCAGGATTATGCCAGCAAATTTCATGTGAGAATCCATTGCGCCCATCCGATGCCAACTGAACGGCCGAGATCAAAGGGCTGGACGTGTTTTTTCTTTCTTTTCTGTTTGACATGTTTCGCGTATGCAATGCATGCATGCTGGCCAAGCGTTGCTTTGCAGGTGTGTACGTGCATGCATGTTACGTTACTCGTTTGCCCGACCAGCAGGCGGACCGGGGTGGTAAATCAAGAAGTAGCCTCAACTCAACTCTAGGTCGATCGTTTCGATTTTTCTTGCACACTGCATGCACATGCAAGAATTGAACAGTTCCACGCGGCGGAAGTTGGTTTTACCGTCGACCGGACCGGATCACCGCGGCGGAGGCATCACGTGTCGTGTCGCCGCTCAGCTCTTGCTGGCCAAGCTAGGTCGTTCGTGGCCGTTTTTATATCAGCTCCGGTTCAGGTCGTCCCTTGTTGGGTTTACTATAATTATTGGGTAATCATCAGCTCCGGTTCAGAGGTCGTCCCATGTTGGGTTTACAATTGCCGATCGGCCTTGAACGGTCGCCGGCTGGTTCATCGATCGATGGGGGTCAACGACGACGACGACTTCTTGTTCAATGAAGCAAGCAGCACCGTACCCGATCGGCAGTGCACTGACCTGCCTGGAAATTTCACAGAGTACGTACGCGGCGCATGTGCAAGCGCTTGCTAGGGAGTAGACGTTGAAAAAGGTAGAAGCAAGCAAGTAGCTTCTACTACGTACTTCCTCCGTCCTAAAATATAAGATTTTTTTTTTTACAATGATAGAGTCAATAAAACATCTTACATTTTGGGACCGAGGGAGTAGTGTACATCACATCGTATGATCCACCATGTATTTTCTGTCGCGTCGCGTGCTACGTCAAGATCGATTCGGTGCTCCTACATATACGTACGACCATGTTAGCCACATACGTACGTTACGGTACGTACCAAGAAGTTTCCATTTCGACCGAGCGAATCCTATCTTTTCTTGGCCCGCGTACGTAACGGCGCGCTGACCGGGCCGGCAATCTCGCAGCACAACTCTTTTTGACGCTATACTACAGTCAAGAAAATATTGGTCAACGGTGGGTTTCCAGCACTGACACGTGGGTCCCGGCAGAGCACAAGTCTGCGCGCGACTTGCAGCGTAGTACGTACGATGGAAAAAAAATCCGTGGACACATAGGATGCATGCATGCATGCTTTAATGATGGAAGACGTGCATCATGCATGCAGAGTGTCACATCGACACGCCACATACGTGCGTTGATTTTACAAACTTTTTCAAAACGGTCGCTCTCCGTTCTAGTTCTGGCAATCAGCGCACGACTACCGAAGCTGGGAATTGAACACAATGGCTACGCTGTGTTTACACTAAAAATGTTAGATTCTGATGTTTAAGAAACTGAAGCATAGTGGAGTTGTCTCCAAGAAATGATATGCTACCATATCGGGCCGTTTAGGGATCCACCAGCTTCTCAAAATACGCGGAGCTGGGGAGCATCGTTTCGGCCACTCTAAATTTTCTAGCCGCAGCTCCGTCCGCTTAGAGAGCGGAGGCGCGGAGCGGAGGGCCTCCGAACGGCCCCATGATGTACAGGATACTCCTTCTACGTACCATTGATGATGTACAGGATACTCCTTCTACGTACCATTGCTTTGAGATTAGCACTACATTTTCTAGTTTTGGCAAAATTTGTCTTGTCTTGTTAGTTTTGTTTCTTGTTGATTCAGAGTGTAACATAATGTTCCATTGTGTAGCATCGTAAATTTGCGCCAACAGCCAATAAAACATAGTGCAAATCACAAAAGAGCGACAGACGGTGTGGATGCCTGCACGGTATATCCCGTGCGTGCATGCATGTCACGTTACTCGTTTGCACGACCAGCAGGCGGACCTGGGTGGTAAATCTGGAAGCAGCCTCAACTCAACTCTAGGTCGATCGTTTTGCCTTTTCTTGTAGTAGTACATTGCATGCACGTGCAAATAGTTGATCACTTCGACGCGGCGGGGGAAGCTGGTTAATTACCGTCGACCGGACCGGGCCACCGCGGCGGAGACATCACACTCACATGTCGCCGCTCAGCTCTTGCTGGCCAAGATAGCTAGCTCGATCGTGGCTGGTCAGCTCCATCTGTTTCGCCTATAATGATTGTGTAACCATCGTGAACGGTCGCCGGCTGGTTCATCGATCAATGGGGGGCGTAGACGACGACTTGTCCAATGAAGCAAGCAACGCCGTATGTACTCGATCAGCAGTGGCCTAAGTTGAAACACTTATTTTGGGATGGAGAGAGTACCTACGTACGCATGTGCAAGCGAGTAGGCGTAGAAATTGGTAGAAGGAAGTAGCTTGTATATATCACATCGTAAGATCGACCGTGTGTTTTGTGTCGCGTCGCGTGCTATGCCAATGCAAGATCAATCGATGCTCTTAGACGTACGACCATGTCAGCCACATACTCCCTACGTCCTAAAATAAGTGTCTCAAACTTAGTAAACTTTACACTAAAATTAATACAAAGTTGAGACACTTATTTTGGAACGAAGAAAGTGCGTATGTACCGAGAAGTTTTCATTTTCGACCGAATCCTATCTTTTTTTTTGCCCGCGTACATAACGGCGCCCTGACCGGGCCGGCCGGGGCAGACAATCTCTCGAGTTTTCACGCTATACCACTGGTGAAATGAAAAAAATATTGGTCAACATCGGTTTCCAGCACTGACACGTGGGTCCCGGACTGCAGAAGTCTGCGCGCGACTTGCAACGCAGCAGTACGATGCATATACGCATGCTTTAATCCCGCAAAAAAAAAAAATATACGCATGCTTTAATGATGGAAAGTCGTACTCCTACATCATGCATGCATGCTGCAGTGACCGGTGACCACCTGATGGGTAGGACCGAGTTTAGTTTGAGACGTGCACGCTGCGCGCGCGATACATGCATCCATGCATAGTGTACGTACGTTGATTTCACATAAACCTTGAAACTGCCCCATCTCGCGGTCGCTCTCGTTCTACTTCTGGCAATCAACGTTTCTTTCCCCCCTCTCGCAAAACGACTAGGAAAAGCATTCCGCCCCTCAATCTCCATTGGCAAGTCTGTGGATTCGCCTCCCCCATCTTGCCGTTCCGACGGCCGGTGGCGGGGAGGGGATTTCTTGTGCCTCGAATCCGGCTAGTAGATAGGTAGGTTTTTAGTCCTCGCAGGGACGATGTTTGGACAGATGATGACGCTTCTTCTTCGAGTCAGTCTTCTGGACTCCGATCCTCCTCAAGTTCGTCTATTGGAACAAATTAGACAGAGCTTCGGCATAGATTTCTGCCAGTTCCTCGGGCGGCGAGGTTAGGGTTTCTCGTCGTGCGTACTAAACGGCGATATTTGGTGTTAGGTTCTTCAGATCTATTCAAAGAATCAACGGCGATGACTACGACTCTGGGGCGCTGGTCCTTAGAGGCACGTGCACAAAGACTTTCCGGCTGTCATCAACAAGGTCAAGCCGGCTTCGGTATGGGAGCGGCGACAACGACACGTCGGCGGCTCATTCTGAAGGTGGCAATGGTCATTCGGTAGTCCATGGATCTCGATGTAATTTCTATTATGTTTGAGGTGTTTTGTATTTCTGGTCAATCTTTATAATATATTTGATCATTTTCGCAAAAAATAAATAAATCAGCGCACCATATGAATCTAGTACTACAACCGCGGCCCTAATTAAACACATTTGCTGCACTAATGTTTACACTAAAGTTAAGATTGTGAGGTCTAAGAAACTGAAGCATAATAGTTTTGCCTCCGAAAATGATATGCTATCATGTACGGGATCTACTGTGCCGATCCAATTTCTACTATTGCTTTGAGATCAGTACTGCATTTTCTAGTTTTGGCAAAATTTGACGTGTCTCGATAGTTTCTTGTTTCTTGTTTCAAAGCGTAACATAGTGTTCCGTTTGTTTACCTTCGTGTACGAGCAAATCCAATCTGAAACAAGTGCCATCTTATTTCTTTGGTACACAACAAAATGTTATTATGCACTTTTAAACAAGGAAAAAACGAAGGAAACATCTCAATAAAACAATATTTGCCAACAACCGAAAACAACAACGGAGGGTCGATGCATGCACGGTATGCCCCGGCCATGGTAGAAAATAACTCTCGTTTGTCACCTAACCAAAGATCTTCCCGAAAGTCACTTTTGTTACCATTTCCGACCACCATCCTACACAATTTGGGAAATATGTCTTTTACTTTCATTAATCCTCACCAGAAATGTGATTACCCAGCTTTAGAGCATCTCCAACAGCCGCGCCAAAAGGCGCACGCGCGGGGTAAACTGGGCTTTTAGCGCGCGCGGGACGTTTTCGCGCGCTCCAGCGGTAGCGGGAAACTAGCGCGCGCGCGGGAAAAGGCGGCAGCTCGTGCGCTAGATTTGGCGCACCGCGTCCGGCGCGCCTATAAATTGCAGCGCCTCTGCCGCTCTCTCTCGCTCGCTCTAGCGCTTTCTTTCCTCGCCGCCGACACGACACCACCGCGCCACCATGCCGCCTCGCCGCCGGGGAGGTTCGGGCTACAGCGGCGTCCGCGTGCGTCCGTCCGGCACCTACTCCACCTCGATCCGGTTGGGCGGCGGCGTGCGCCTCGGCCTCGGAACCTTCGACACCGCCCAGGACTGCGCCCGCGCGTACGACGCTGCGGCGTGGCGCCTCCGGCGGTCCCGTTGGGATATGAACTTCAACGACGTGGCGACGCCAGAGCGGGCACATGAGTTGGCTCCTTTCCCGCGGCTTATCGCCGACGAGGATCGGCGCAAAAACCGGAGGCGGGAGCGCCGTCTCAGCCTGGCCGAGATGGACGAGGAAGCGATGGCGTTGTGGAGGCAACGCTTCCCGCAAGATATCATCAACGAGGAGCAGTTCTTCGCCAAGAGGAGGGCGGAGAGGAAGGAGAAGAGGAAGGAGCGAGCCACCTATCGCGAGGACAAGCGAACGCGGAAGGCGGTCGCTAAATACAACATGGCGCTAGGAGATGCGTCGTCCTGGGACTCCCGCGATGATCGGTTCCTTGACGCCTATGCTCAAACGTCTGAGGAGGACATCACCGAGACAGAATCCGAGTCAGAGAATGACGAGTAGTAGTTCTATGTGAGAGTATGTATTGTAGGAGAAGACTAGAACTATATGTACGCGGTTGTATCGTAGAACTATGTACTATGAGACTATGTATTGTAGGAGAAGACTTGAACTATGTACAAAATATAGCGCGCTTGCTGGAGCGGCTCGGGGCGCTTTATTTTGCGGCGGCCGCTGGAGCCAGCGCGCCGCCGCGCGCAAAACCTGATTCACGTGGCGCTGTATCCTGACTTTTAGCGCGCCGCATGTTGCGCGGCTGTTGGAGATGCTCTTACACCTTACACATAGTTAAGGTAGCATTCTTCATATACTTATTTCTAAACAGTTCCTGAAAGCTATAGCGTTTTTTAATCTTCAAAACCATTTACTTAATAAACATTTCTTATGAATCAGTACACCCAAACCATAGCGGTCTTTAGGCTGACACCCTATTTTCCAGTTGACCAGGTGGAATTTTCTCAACCAATCATCTTCCTTCCAAAGTAACCTTTCCCTAAAAAGGATAATCTCTTCTCACGAACTTTAGACACTTCAAACATAGAGAAAATACCAAAAGACACATTTGTCAAACATGGTTTAAGTCAAATTTGTTTGCCCCAATAAGAGTTTTGTTTCCCTTTCGAAGCATCTGTTTTCTTCTCTACCCTTCTCATTAGTACTCCCTCCCTAAACTATATAAAAGCGTTTAGATAACTACTTTAGTGATCTAAACGCTCTTATATTAGTATACAGAGGGATTACTTTCCAAATCCTTATTAGTATGCAATCTATCAGTATTCAGAGGTATATTATAGGATACTTAAAGGCAAGCTACCCTCTAGTCTACACATGTAAAAATAAAAGTATATTCACGAATAATATAATTTTTCTTCACCAAAACAAAACAATTGCCTTTTGTGAAAATTGACTTTTAAACGAGAAACTTGTTCAAACGTGCACAAAATAAACATGCATATAGGGGTGGAATTCAAGTCATGTCGAGCCAGCTCGGCTCGACTCGTTAGAGCTCGTTAAGATAATGAGTTAGCTTGGCTCGACTCGTTAACATAACAAGCTTAGATTAAAACTCGGTTCGACTCATGTAACTCGCGAGCTAGCTCGTTTAACTCGTTAAACTTGTTATAGACGTGAATAACAAAATATATGTATTATGTAATTAAGCAGATAATCTAAAAAATATGTTTGTAGACACATAATTTTTCTTCACACATCACAACAATCAACAATTTACACTAAAGGAAAACTTGGTACAATCCAAAAATGACAACAATCTACACAATATTGATACTTATCTCATGTCACTTTTGATTAACAAGCTTAACGAGTCAAAACGAGTAACTTGTTAGCTCGGCTCGTTAAACTTGTTTTGTTAACGAGCTCAGATTAAAGCTCGAGCCAAGTCGAGCCGAGTCACGAACTACTCGTTTAGCTCGCGAGTTTCGAGTTAAAATTCCATCCCTACATGCATACTCTCTTGGCGTCACCACCTCTTGCCTTGCATGTTGGTCGCCAATGCATGCACGGAACAATGCATAGAAACACTATAAATAGGGGTTAATGCATAGCTAGAGAGCACACCTAGCTAGCCTCTCATTTGGCAAACTAATTAACCCCAAGCTCTCACATTACTGCCTCTGTGATTGATCGAACAGAGGAGAGCTACAGCTAGATTTCAATGGGGAAGATGGGAGCATCCCTCTCCTCTGCCACTGCCAAGGCGCTACTGCTCGTGCTAGCCTTCATCAACCTCGCGATCCAGAGGCTGCTGCTGCTCAGGCGCCCCAAGAGCAAGATCCCAAGCGGTGCCGGTGGTCGCAGCTCCAGCATCACTAATGCTACGTCGGCGGAGGCTCTCCCGCCGGGGCCGGTGCCCTGGCCGGTGGTGGGGAACCTCCCGGAGATGATGTTCAATAAGCCGGCGTTCCGGTGGATCCACCAGATGATGGAGAAGATGGGCACCGACATCGCCTGCGTCCGCCTCGGTGGTGTCCACGTCGTGGCCGTCACCTGCCCCAGCATCGCCCGCGAGGTGCTCAGGAAGCAGGACGCCAACTTCGCCTCCCGCCCGCTCACCTTCGCCTCCTCCGCCTTCAGCGGCGGGTACAAGAACGCCGTGCTCTCGCCCTACGGTGACCAGTGGAAGAAGATGCGCCGCGTGCTCACCTCGGAGATCGTCTGCCCGTCCCGGCACCGGTGGCTCCACGACCGCCGCGCTGACGAGGCCAATAACCTCACCCGCTACGTCTACGCCCTCGCCACGGGGCCTGCGTCTGCGTCGGGCGTGGACGTGAGGCACGTGGCGAGGCACTACTGCGGCAACGTCATCCGCTCGCTCGTCTTCGGCCGGCGATACTTCGGCGAGCCTCAGCCGGACGGCGGGCCGGGCCCGATGGAGGTGGAGCACATGGACGCCGTGTTCACGTCCATGGGGCTCCTCTTTGCGTTCTGCGTCTCCGACTACCTCCCCTGGCTGCGCGGACTGGACCTCGACGGCCAGGAGAAGATGGTCAAGGAGGCAAACGCGACGGTGAACCGGCTCCACGACACGGTCATCGACGAGCGGTGGAGGCAGTGGAAGTCCGGCGAGAGGAGGGAGCTCGACGACTTCCTCGACGTGCTCATCACGCTGAAGGACGCTGAGGGGAAGCCGCTGCTCGCCATCGAGGAGGTCAAAGCGCAGTCGCAGGTAGGTATCCCATGCATGCGTGCAATGTCAGCGCAGGTCAAGCATGTATACTAGGTGAAAAAAAGTTGACTACACACCCTATTAATGTGTTGCATTGGGATGATGATGCAGGACATAACATTTGCGGCCGTTGACAACCCGTCGAACGCGGTGGAGTGGGCATTGGCGGAGATGGCGAACACGCCAGAGGTGATGGCGAAGGCGATGGAGGAGATGGACCGGGTGGTGGGCCGAGAGCGGCTCGTGCAGGAATCGGACATCCCGCATCTCAACTATGCCAAGGCGTGCATTCGCGAGGCGTTTCGGCTGCACCCGGTCGCGCCGTTCAATGTGCCACATGTTGCCCTAGCCGACACCACAGTCGCCGGTTACCGCGTGCCCAAAGGCAGCCACATCATCCTCAGCCGAACTGGGCTTGGCCGAAACCCAACCATCTGGGATGAGCCGCTCTGCTTCAAGCCAGAGCGCCACATTAATATGGCTGATGGTGGCAACGTGGTGCTCACGGAGAACGAGTTGCGGTTCATCTCCTTCAGCACCGGCCGCCGCGGATGCATCGCCTCATCGCTTGGGACAACCATGTGCGTGATGGTCTTTGGACGACTATTACAGGGGTTCACTTGGAGCAAGCCACCAGGGTTGTCGGCCATTGATCTCAGTGAGTCAGAGCATGACTTATTCATGGCCAAGCCGTTGGTGTTGCATGCCAAGCCGCGCCTGCCGATGCATCTCTACTTCGCCATTGACATCTAATAGATCTTTGGTCGGCTGGAGATGAGCGTAATAATATTCTGTGTTATCACAAATAACCAGTTCCATCGACAGTATAGTCATGCATGAGCTTTATGCTCTGCATGGTTTAACTATTATTCTGCTCAATTGGTTAATTTATGTTTGTCCGGTGGTACATTAACGCCGCTTGTGCATGTATGTATACCCTTAATTTGTTTACTTATTTCAACTCAAGGAGCACATTTCCTAGTCAAACTGATGATACATTGGTTTGAAGGAAATATGCCCTAGAGGCAATAATAAAGTTGTTATTTATATTTCTTTATATCATGATAAATGTTTATTATTCATGCTAGAATTGTATTAACCGGAAACTTAGTACATGTGTGAATACATAGACAAAACAGAGTGTCCCTAGTATGCCTCTACTTGACTAGCTCGTTAATCAAAGATGGTTGAGTTTCCTGACCATAGAAATGTGTTGTCATTTGATGAACGGGATCACATCATTAGAGAATGATGTGATGGACAAGACCCATCCGTTAGCTTAGCATAATGATCATTAAGTTTTATTGTTATTGCTTTCTTCATGACTTATACATATTCCTCTGACTATGAGATTATGCAACCCCCGAATACCAGAGGAACACCTTGTGTGCTATCAAACGTCACAACATAACTGGGTGATTATAAAGAGTCTCTACAGGTGTCTCCGAAGGTGTTTGTTGGGTTAGCATAGATCTAGATTAAGATTTGTCACTCCGAGTATCGGAGAGGTATCTCTGGGCCCTCTCGGTAATGCACATCACTATAAGCCTTGCAAGCAATGTGACTAATGAGTTAGTTATGGGATGATGCATTACGGAACGAGTAAAGAGACTTGCCGGTGACGAGATTGAACTAGGTATGATGATACCAACGATCGAATCTCGGGCAAGTAACATACCGATGACAAAGGGAATAACGTATGTTGTTATTGCGGTTTGACCGATAAAGATCTTCGTAGAATATGTAGGAACCAATATGAGCATCCAGGTTCCGCTATTGGTTATTGATCGAAGATGTGTCTCGGTCATGTCTACATAGTTCTCGAACCCGTAGGGTCCGCACGCTTAACGTTCAATGACGATTTGTATTATGAGTTATGTGTTTTGGTGACCGAGGATTGTTCGGAGTCCCGGATGAGATCATGGACATGACGATGAGTCTCAAAATGGTTGAGAGGTAAAGATTGATATATTGGAAGATGGTATTCGAACACCGGAATGGTTTCGAGTGGTTCGGGTATTTTTCCGGAGTACCGTGGGGTTACCGGAACCCCCCGGGGGAAGTCATGGGCCTCATGGGCCACGGGAGAGAGAGGGTACAGCCCACAAGGGGTGGCCGCCCCCCCCAATGGGAGTCCGAATTGGACTAGGGGAGGGGGCGGCGCCCCCCTTTCCCTCTCCTACTCCCTCTCCCTTCCCCACTTTCCCACTCCGGAGAAGGAAAGGGGAATCCTACCAGGATTAGGAGTCCTAGTAAGACCCCCCATGGCGCGCCCCTCTAGGCCGGCCGCCTCCTCCCCTCCTCCTTTACATACGGGGGCAGGGGGCACCCCAAAGCACAACAGTTGTTCTCTTAGCCGTGTGCGGTGCCCCCCTCTACAGTTTACTCCTCCGGTCATAGCGTCGTAGTGCTTAGGCGAAGCTCTGCGCGGATCACATCACCATCACCATCACCGTCACCACACCGTCGTGCTGACAAAACTCTCCCTTGACCCTCTACTGGATCAAGAGTTCGAGGGACGTCATCGAGCTGAACGTGTGCAGAACTCGGAGGTGCCGTACGTTCGTACTAGATCGGTTGGATCGTGAAGACGTTCGACTACATCAACCGCATTAACCTAACGCTTCCACTTTTGGTCTACGAGGGTACGTGGACACACTCTCCCCCTCTCGTTGCTATACATCTCCTAGATAGATCTTGCGTGATTGCATGATTTTTTTTTGAAATTGCATGCTACGTTCCCCAACATGGTTAGCTTGAGGTTAGGGATGGAGCCAAGATTCACACATAGAGGGGACGAGCTTGCCATGGATGGAGCAAAGTTCTTACGGAATGGGAAAATTTGGCAACAATAACCACAACTAATGAAGCAGAAGCATGTCGTTGAGGGAGGCCTACCCCCTCCCCCCTAATTTCGTCCCTGCTTGAGGTTCCACTTTAACCTTCCAAACAGAAGGAACCAAAAATATGCCCTACCAACAGCTCCTAACCATTTCCTTGAAAAAAACAGCTCCTACCCACAACCACGGAACTAGCCTATTACTCCCGCCACAACTTCGTCCAGACCAGCCTACGACAGAGAACTTTACATTACATGAAACTTTGTTGGCACAAGGTCTTCCCCATCCACCACATGACCCTTTGATTGTGTCTTGCTTGCAATCAGAGCGCAGCCCCCATCATGTCCATCTCAAGCCTTTTTTAACTTACTCTTGATAACTACCTTGATTATGTCATCACATATACTAACGTCTGGTTAGAAACAAATGGATGCTTTTAGGTGATTTCAACATGATATGTCGTGCAAGTGAAAAAAGCAATTCTAATGTCAATTGCAAATGGAAGATTCATGCTATTGGTAACTTGGAGCATATTGGGATGCTTCTCTTGGGGAGAATATTCAATGGGTGTAATGAGAGGGAGATCAGAACCCGCACCAACAATGACAGGTTGCTTGTGTCTACAAACAGTGACTTGAAATTTTCCCAATACCAGCTCTCCTTGACCTCCAATGTCTAAGAATGGTCAACTATTAGGAGGTCATTTTTCAACTAGAAGTGACTCAAGAGAAGAGTATCCTTGAAGAAATCTAACAAGAAAGCTGCAAGTATTTTACTGAGATTGATGGAGGGAGATGGAGATAGAGGTAAATGACAACTTGGATTAAAGAAGGATATGTCAACATGACTCGATCATGGTTGGCGCGCATGGCCACGTCAAACACATGATATGTGCATGCATATTTATGAAATCAAAGTCTGAATAGCTTAAAGAAAACAAGCAAAATGAAGACTTAACCATGAACATTGGCTGACATTGCCACATGCTTGCCATAACGGAAGTTCCCTTTTGCCGCTTTCCTTTGGTCGCCTGTCGGCACATGGAACACCAATAGAAGCTTCCCCGTGCAAAGAGTTAATTGCCAAATCTTATTCCTGCGAACCAAAAGCCAATCATAACCAACAAACTGTTTAATTGTTTAAAGTGAAGGAAATATGCCCTAGAGGCAATAATAAAGTCATTATTTATTTCCTTATTTCATGATAAATGTTTATTATTCATGCTAGAATTGTATTAACCGGAAACTTGATACATGTGTGAATACATAGACAAAACAGAGTGTCACTAGTATGCCTCTACTTGACTAGCTCGTTGAATCAAAGATGGTTAAGTTTCCTAGCCATAGACATGGGTTGTCATTTGATTAACGGGATCACATCATTAGAGAATGATGTGATTGACTTGACCCATTCCATTAGCTTAGCATTTGATCGTTTAGTATATTGCTATTGCTTTCTGTTGGAAATATGCCCTAGAGGCAATAATAAATGGTTATTATTATATTTCTTTGTTCATGGTAATTGTTTATTGTTCATGCTATAATTGTATTGTCCAGAAATCGTAATACATGTGTGAATACATAGACCACAACGTGTCCCTAGTAAGCCTCTAGTTGACTAGCTCGTTGATCAACAGATAGTCATGGTTTCCTGACTATGGACATTGGATGTCATTGATAACGGGATCACATCATTAGGAGAATGATGTGATGGACAAGACCCAATCCTAAGCATAGCTCAAAGATCGTGCAGTTCGTTTGCTAGAGCTTTTCCAATGTCAAGTATCTTTTCCTTAGACCATGAGATCGTGCAACTCCCGGATACCGTAGGAGTACTTTGGGTGTGCCAAACGTCACAACGTAACTGGGTGACTATAAAGATACACTACGGGTATCTCCGAAAGTGTCTGTTGGGTTGGCACGGATCGAGACTGGGATTTGTCACTCCGTATGACGGAGAGGTATCTATGGGGCCACTCGGTAATGCATCATCATAATGAGCTCAATGTGACTAAGGCGTTAGTCACGGGATCATGCATTGCGGTACGAGTAAAGAGACTTGCCGGTAACGAGATTGAACAAGGTATTGGGATACCGACGATCGAATCTCGGGCAAGTAACATACCGATTGACAAAGGGAATTGTATACGGGATTGATTGAATCCTCGACATCGTGGTTCATCCGATGAGACCATCGTGGAACATGTGGGAGCCAACATGGGTATCCAGATCCCGCTGTTGGTTATTGACCGAAGAGGCGTCTCGGTCATGTCTGCATGTCTCCCGAACCCGTAGGGTCTACACACTTAAGGTTCGGTGACGCTAGGGTTGTAGAGATATGAGTATGCGGAAACCCGAAAGTTGTTCGGGTCCCGGATGAGATCCCGGACGTCACGAGGAGTTCCGGAATGGTCCGGAGGTAAAGAATTATATATAGGAAGTCCAGTTTCGGCCACTGGGAAAGTTTCGGGGGTTACCGGTATTGTACCGGGACCACCGGAAGGGTCCTGAGGGTCCACCGGGTGGGGCCACCTATCCCGGAGGGCCCCGTGGGCTGAAGTGGGAAGGGAACCAGCCCCTAGTGGGCTGGGCGCCCCCCCATGGGCCTCCCCCCATGCGCCTAGGGTTCCAAACCCTAGGGTGGGGAGGCTTCCCACTTGCCTTGGGGGGCAAGGCACCCCCTTGGCCGCCGCCCCCACCCTAGATGGGTTTGGCCGGCGGCCCCCCTCCCAGGGGGCCTATATAAAGGGGGGAGGGAGGGAAGCATCATCTCAGCCTTGGGCGCCTCCCTCCTCCCCTGCTACACCTGTCTCTCTCGTAGAAGCTCGGCGAAGCCTTGCCGGCATCCCGCTACATCCACCACCACGGCGTCGTGCTGCTGGATCTCCATCAACCTCTCCTTCCCCCTTGCTGGATCAAGAAGGAGGAGACGTTGCTGCACCGTACGTGTGTTGAACGCGGAGGTGCCGTCCGTTCGGCACTCGGTCATCGGTGATTTGGATCACGGCGAGTACGACTCCGTCATCCACGTTCATTGGAACGCTTCCGCTCACGATCTACAAGGGTATGTAGATGCACTCCTTACCCCTCGTTGCTAGTATACTCCATAGATGCATCTTGGTGAGCGTAGGAATTTTTTTAAAATTATGCTATGATTCCCAACAGTGGCATCATGAGCCAGGCCTATGCGTAGTTACTATGCACGAGTAGAACACAAAGCAGTTGTGGGCGTTGAGTTTGCCAATTCTTCTTGCCGCTACTAGTCTTATCTTGTTTCGGCGGCATTGTGGGATGAAGCGGCCCGGACCGACCTTACACGTACGCTTACGTGAGACAGGTTCCACCGACTGACATGCACTAGTTGCATAAGGTGGCTAGCGGGTGTCTGTCTCTCCTACTTTAGTCGGAACGGATTCGATGAAAAGGGTCCTTATGAAGGGTAAATAGAAATTGGCAAATCACGTTGTGGTCATACGTAGGTAAGAAACATTCTTGCTAGAAACCTACAAACCACGTAAAAACTTGCAACAACAATTAGGGGACATCTAACTTGTTTTTGCAGCAAGTGCTCTGTGATGTGATATGGCTAGAAGATGTGATGAATGATATATGTGATGTATGAGATTGATCATATTCTTGTAATAGGAATCACGACTTGCATGTCGATGAGTATGACAACCGGCAGGAGCCATAGGAGTTGTCTTTATTATTTTGTATGACCTGCGTGTCATTGAATAACGCCATGTAAATTACTTTACTTTGTTGCTAAACGCGTTAGCCATAGAAGTAGAAGTAATCGTTGGCGTGACGACTTCATGAAGACACAATGATGGCGATCATGATGATGGAGATCATGGTGTCATGCCGGTGACGAAGATGATCATGGTGCCCCGAAGATGGAGATCAAAGGAGCATAATGATATTGGCCATATCATGTCACTATTTGATTGCATGTGATGCTTATCATGTTTTTGCATCTTATTTGCTTAGAACGACGGTAGTAAGTAAGATGATCCCTTATGATAATTTCAAGAAAAGTGTTCCCCCTAACTGTGCACCGTTGCGAAGGTTCGTTGTTTCGAAGCACCAAGTGATGATCGGGTGTGATAGATTCTAATGTTCGAATACAACGGGTGTTGACGAGCCTAGCATGTACAGACATGGCCTCGGAACACACGCAATACACTTAGGTTGACTTGACGAGCCTAGCATGTACAGACATGGCCTCGGAACACGGAGGACCGAAAGGTCGAGCATGAGTCGTATAGAAGATAAGATCAACATGGAGATGTTCACCGATCTTGACTAGTCCGTCTCACGTGATGATCGGACACGGCCTAGTTAAATTCGGATCATGTATCACTTAGATGACTAGAGGGATGTCTATCTGAGTGGGAGTTCATTAAATAATTTGATTATATGAACTTAATTATCATGAACTTAGTCTAAAATCTTTACACTATGTCTTGTAGATCAAATGGCCAACGTTGTCCTCAATTTCAACGCGTTCCTAGAGAAAACCAAGCTGAAAGATGATGGCAGCAACTATACGGACTGGGTCCGGAACCTGAGGATCATCCTCATAGTAGCCAAGAAAGATTATGTCCTAGAAGCACCGCTAGGTGAAGCACCAATCCCAGAAAACCAAGACGTTATGGACGCTTGGCAGCAGCGTGCTGATGATTACTCCCTCGTTCAGTGCGGCATGCTTTACAGCTTAGAACCGGGTCTCCAAAAGCGTTTTGAGAAACATGGAGCATATGAGATGTTCGAGGAGCTGAAATTGGTTTTCCAAGCTCATGCCCGGGTCGAGAGATATGAAGTCTCCGACAAGTTCTTCAGCTGTAAAATGGAGGAAAATAGTTCTGTAAGTGAGCACATACTCAGAATGTCTGGGTGGCACAACCGCTTGACTCAGCTGGGAGTCAATCTCCCGGATGACGCGGTCATTGACAGAATCCTTCATTCGCTTCCACCAAGCTACAAGAGCTTTGTGATGAACTTCAATATGCAGGGGATGGAAAAGACCATTCCTGAGATATATTCAATGCTGAAATCAGCGGAGGTGGAGATCAGAAAAGAACATCAAGTGTTGATGGTGAATAAAACCACGAAGTCAAAGAATGGACCCAAGCCTGAAACTGAGTGCTTTTATTGCAAGGGAAGTGGTCACTGGAAGCGGAACTGCCCCAAATACTTAGCGGACAAGAAGGTCGGCAACACCAAAGGTATATGTCATATACATGTAATTGATGTGTACCTTACCAGTACTCGTAGTAGCTCCTGGGTATTTGATACCGGTGCGGTTGCTCATATTTGTAACTCAAAACAGGAACTACGGAATAAACGGAGACTGGCGAAGGACGAGGTGACGATGCGCGTCGGGAATGGTTCCAAGGTCGATGTGATCGCCGTCGGCACGCTACCTCTGCATCTACCCACAGGATTAGTTTTAAACCTCAATAATTGTTATTTAGTGCCAGCTTTGAGCATGAACATTGTATCTGGATCTCGTTTAATTCGAGATGGCTACTCATTTAAATCCGAGAATAATGGTTGTTCTATTTATTTGAGAGATATGTTTTATGGTCATGCCCCGCTGGTCAATGGTTTATTTTTGATGAATCTCGAACGTGATGTTACACATGTTCATAGTGTGAATACCAAAAGATGTAAAGTTGATAACGATAGTCCCACATATCTGTGGCACTGCCGCCTTGGTCACATTGGTGTCAAGCGCATGAAGAAGCTCCATGCAGATGGACTTTTGGAGTCTCTTGATTACGAATCATTTGACACGTGCGAACCATGCCTCATGGGTAAGATGACCAAGACTCCGTTCTCCAGAACAATGGAGCGAGCGACCAACTTATTGGAAATCATACATACGGATGTGTGCGGTCCAATGAGTGTTGAGGCTCGCGGAGGATATCGTTATGTTCTCACTCTCACTGATGACTTAAGTAGATATATGGGTATGTCTACCTAATGAAACACAAGTCTGAAACCTTTGAAAAGTTCAAGGAATTTCAGAGTGAAGTTGAGAATCAACGTGACAGGAAAATAAAATTCTTACGATCAGATCGTGGTGGAGAATATTGAAGTCACGAATTTGGTACACACTTAAGGAAATGTGGAATAGTTTCACAACTCACGCCGCCTGGAACACCTCAGAGAAATGGTGTGTCCGAACGTCGTAATCGCACTCTATTGGATATGGTGCGATCTATGATGTCTCTTACTGATTTACCGCTCTCATTTTGGGGCTATGCTTTAGAGACTGCCGCATTCACTTTAAATAGGGCTCCGTCGAAATCCGTTGAGACGACACCGTATGAATTATGGTTTGGGAAGAAACCTAAGCTGTCGTTTCTAAAAGTTTGGGGATGCGATGCTTATGTCAAGAAACTTCAACCTGAAAAGCTCGAACCCAAGTCGGAAAAATGCGTCTTCATAGGATACCCTAAGGAAACTATTGGGTATACCTTCTACCTCAGATCCGAAGGCAAGATCTTCGTTGCCAAGAACGGGTCCTTTCTGGAGAAGGAGTTTCTCTCGAAAGAATTGAGTGGGAGGAAAGTGGAACTTGATGAGGTGATAGTCACCCCTTCCGAACCGGAAAGTAGCGCAGCGCGGGAAAATGTTCCTGTGGTGCCTACACTGACTGGGGAGGAAGTTAATGATGATGATCATGAAGCTTCAGATCAAGTTACTGAACTTCGTAGGTCCACAAGGACACGTTCCGCACCAGAGTGGTACGGCAACCCTGTCCTGGAAATCATGTTGTTAGACAACGGTGAACCTTTGAACTATGAAGAAGCGATGGCGGGCCCGGATTCCGACAAATGGCTGGAAGCCATGAAATCCGAGATAGAATCCATGTATGAAACAAAGTATGGACTTTGACTGACTTGCCCGTTGAGCGGCGAGCCATAAAAAACAAATGGATCTTTAAGAAGAAGACGGACGCGGATGGTAATGTGACCATCTACAAAGCTCGACTTGTCGCTAAGGGTTATCGACAAGTTCAAGGGGTTGACTACGATGAGACTTTCTCACCCGTAGCGAAGCTGAAGTCCGTCCGAATCATGTTAGCAATTGCCGCATACTATGATTATGAGATATGGCTGATGGACGTCAAAACGGCATTCCTTAATGGCTTCCTTAAGGAAGAGTTGTATATGATGCAGCCAGAAGGTTTTGTCGATCCTAAGAATGCTAACAAAGTATGCAAGCTCCAGCGCTCAATCTATGGGCTGGTGCAAGCATCTCGGAGTTGGAACATTCGCTTTGATGAGATGATCAAAGCGTTTGGGTTTACACAGACTTATGGAGAAGCCTGTGTTTACAAGAAAGTGAGTGGGAGCTCTGTAGCATTTCTCATATTATATGTGGATGACATACTGTTGATGGGAAATGATATAGAATTCTTGGAGAGTATAAAGGCCTATTTGAATAAGTGTTTTTCAATGAAGGACCTTGGAGAAGCTGCTTATATATTAGGCATCAAGATCTATAGAGATAGATCAAGACGCCTCATTGGTCTTTCACAGAGTACATACCTTGACAAGATATTGAAGAAGTTCAATATGGATCAGTCCAAGAAGGGGTTCTTGCTTGTATTGCAAGGTGTGCAATTGAGCACGGCTCAATGCCCGACCACGGCAGAAGATAGAGAAAAGATGAGTGTCATCCCCTATGCCTCGGCCATAGGGTCTATTATGTATGCCATGCTGTGTACCAGACCTGATGTAAACCTTGCCGTAAGTTTGGTAGGAAGGTACCAAAGTAATCCCGGCATGGAACACTGGACAACGGTCAAGAATATCCTGAAGTACCTAAAGAGGACTAAGGATATGTTTCTCGTTTATGGAGGTGACGAAGAGCTCGTCGTAAAGGGCTACGTCGACGCTAGCTTCGACACAGATCTGGATGACTCGAAGTCACAAACCGGATACGTGTATATTTTGAATGGAGGAGCAGTAAGCTGGTGCAGTTGCAAGCAAAGCGTCGTGGCGGGATCTACATGTGAAGCGGAGTACATGGCAGCCTTGGAGGCAGCACAGGAAGCAGTCTGGATGAAGGAGTTCATTACCGACCTAGGGGTGATTCCCAATGCGTCGGGCCTGATGACTCTCTTTTGTGACAACACTGGAGCTATTGCCCTTGCGAAGGAGCCCAGGTTTCACAGGAAGACCAGGCATATCAAGCGTCGCTTCAACTCCATTCGTGAAAGTGTTCAAAATGGAGACATAGATATTTGTAAAGTACATACGGACCTGAATGTAGCAGATCTGTTGACTAAACCTCTCCCTAGAGCAAAACATGATCAACACCAGGACGCAATGGGTGTTCGATTCATCACAATGTAACTAGATTATTGACTCTAGTGCAAGTGGGAGACTGTTGGAAATATGCCCTAGAGGCAATAATAAATGGTTATTATTATATTTCTTTGTTCATGGTAATTGTCTATTGTTCATGCTATAATTGTATTGTCCGAAAATCGTAATACATGTGTGAATACATAGACCACAACGTGTCCCTAGTAAGCCTCTAGTTGACTAGCTCGTTGATCAACAGATAGTCATGGTTTCCTGACTATGGACCTTGGATGTCATTGATAACGGGATCACATCATTAGGAGAATGATGTGATGGACAAGACCCAATCCTAAGCATAGCTCAAAGATCGTGTAGTTCGTTTGCTAGAGCTTTTCCAATGTCAAGTATCTTTTCCTTAGACCATGAGATCGTGCAACTCCCGGATACCGTAGGAGTACTTTGGGTGTGCCAAACGTCACAACGTAACTGGGTGACTATAAAGGTACACTACGGGTATCTCCGAAAGTGTCTGTTGGGTTGGCACGGATCGAGACTGGGATTTGTCACTCCGTATGACGGAGAGGTATCTCTGGGCCCACTCGGTAATGCATCATCATAATGAGATCAATGTGACTAAGGCGTTAGTCACGGGATCATGCATTGCGGTACGAGTAAAGAGACTTGCCGGTAACGAGATTGAACAAGGTATTGGGATACCGACGATCGAATCTCGGGCAAGTAACATACCGATTGACAAAGGGAATTGTATACGGGATTGATTGAATCCTCGACATCGTGGTTCATCCGATGAGATCATCGTGGAACATGTGGGAGCCAACATGGGTATCCAGATCCCGCTGTTGGTTATTGACCGGAGAGGCGTCTCGGTCATGTCTGCATGTCTCCCGAACCCGTAGGGTCTACACACTTAAGGTTCGGTGACGCTAGGGTTGTAGAGATATGAGTATGCGAAAACCCGAAAGTTGTTCGGAGTCCCGGATGAGATCCCAGACGTCACGAGGAGTT
The DNA here is from genome assembly GCF_002575655.3 of Aegilops tauschii subsp. strangulata. Taxonomy (NCBI): domain Eukaryota; kingdom Viridiplantae; phylum Streptophyta; class Magnoliopsida; order Poales; family Poaceae; genus Aegilops; species Aegilops tauschii. Next base: position 567,055,269 of record NC_053039.3, on the reverse strand, counting down.
CCGGAATGGTCCGGAGGTAAAGAATTATATATAGGAAGTCCAGTTTCGGCCACCGGGAAAGTTTCGGGGGTTACCGGTATTGTACCGGGACCACCGGAAGGGTCCCGGGGGTCCACCGGGTGGGGCCACCTATCCTGGAGGGCTCCGTGGGCTGAAGTGGGAAGGGAACCAGCCCCTAGTGGGCTGGGCGCCCCCCCATGGGCCTCCCCCCATGCGCCTAGGGTTCCAAACCCTAGGGTGGGGAGGCTTCCCACTTGCCTTGGGGGGCAAGGCACCCCCCTTGGCCGCCGCCCCCCACCCTAGATGGGTTTGGCCGGCGCCCCCCCTCCCAGGGGGCCTATATAAAGGGGGGGGGGAGGGAGGGCAGCATCATCTCAGCCTTGGGCGCCTCCCTCCTCCCCTGCTACACCTCTCTCTCTCGTAGAAGCTCGGCGAAGCCCTGCCGGCATCCCGCTACATCCACCACCACGCCGTCGTGCTGCTGGATCTCCATCAACCTCTCCTTCCCCCTTGCTGGATCAAGAAGGAGAAGACGTCGCTGCACCGTACGTGTGTTGAACGCGGAGGTGCCGTCCGTTCGGCACTCGGTCATCGGTGATTTGGATCACGGCGAGTACGACTCCGTCATCCACGTTCATTGGAACGCTTCCGCTCACGATCTACAAGGGTATGTAGATGCACTCCTTACCCCTCGTTGCTAGTATACTCCATAGATGCATCTTGGTGAGCGTAGGAAATTTTTTAAAATTATGCTACGATTCCCAACAGTGGCATCACGAGCCAGGCCTATGCGTAGTTACTATGCACGAGTAGAACACAAAGCAGTTGTGGGCGTTGAGTTTGCCAATTGTTCTTGTCGCTACTAGTCTTATCTTGTTTCGGCGGCATTGTGGGATGAAGCGGCCCGGACCGACCTTACACGTATGCTTACGTGAGACAGGTTCCACCGACTGACATGCACTAGTTGCATAAGGTGGCTAGCGGGTGTCTGTCTCTCCTACTTTAGTCGGAACGGATTCGATGAAAAGGGTCCTTATGAAGGGTAAATAGAAATTGGCAAATCACGTTGTGGTCATACGTAGGTAAGAAACATTCTTGCTAGAAACCTACAAACCACGTAAAAACTTGCAACAACAATTAGAGGACGTCTAACTTGTTTTTGCAGCAAGTGCTATGTGATGTGATATGGCCAGAACATGTGATGAATGATATATGTGATGTATGAGATTGATCATATTCTTATAATAGGAATCACGACTTGCATGTCGATGAGTATGACAACCGGCAGAAGCCATAGGAGTTGTCTTTATTATTTTGTATGACCTGCGTGTCATTGAATAACGCCATGTAAATTACTTTACTTTGTTGCTAAACGCGTTAGCCATAGAAGTAGAAGTAATCGTTGGCGTGACGACTTCATGAAGACACAATGATGGAGATCATGATGATGGAGATCATGGTGTCATGCCGGTGACGAAGATGATCATGGTGCCCCGAAGATGGAGATCAAAGGAGCATAATGATATTGGCCATTGTTGGAAATATGCCCTAGAGGCAATAATAAATTGGTTATTATTATATTTCCTTGTTCATGATAAACGTTTATTATCCATGCTAGAATTGTATTGATAGGAAACTCAGATACATGTGTGGATACATAGACAACACCATGTCCCTAGTAAGCCTCTCGGAGACTAGCTCGTTGATCAATAGATGGTTACGGTTTCCTGACCATGGACATTGGATGTCGTTGATAACGGGATCACATCATTAGGAGAATGATGTGATGGACGAGACCCAATCCTAAGCCTAGCACAAGATCGTGTAGTTCGTTTGCTCAGAGCTTTTCTAATGTCAAGTATCATTTCCTTAGACCATGAGATTGTGCAACTCCTGGATACCGTAAGAATGCTTTGGGTGTACCAAACGTCACAACGTAACTGGGTGGCTATAAAGGTGCACTACAGGTATCTCCGAAAGTGTCTGTTGGGTTGGCACGAATCGAGACTGGGATTTTTCACTCCGTGTAAACGGAGAGGTATCTCTGGGCCCACTCGGTAGGACATCATCATAATGTGCACAATGTGACCAAGGAGTTGATCACGGGATGATGTGAGTTACGGAACGAGTAAAGAGACTTGCCGGTAACGAGATTGAACAAGGTATCGGGATACCGACGATCGAATCTCGGGCAAGTAACATACCGATGGACAAAGGGAATTGTATACGGGATTGATTGAATCCCCGACATCATGGTTCATCCGATGAGATCATCGTGGAACATGTGGGAGCCAACATGGGTATCCAGATCCCGCTGTTGGTTATTGACCGGAGAACGTCTCGGTCATGTCTGCATGGTTCCCGAACCCGTAGGGTCTACACACTTAAGGTTCGATGACGCTAGGGTTATAGGGAAAGTATGTACGTGGTTACCGAATGTTGTTCCGAGTCCCGGATGAGATCCCGGACGTCACGAGGAGTTCCGGAATGGTCCGGAGGTAAAGATTTATATATGGGAAGTCCTGTTTTGGTCACCGGAAAAGTTTTGGGTGATATCGGTAATGTACCGGGACCACCTGGAGGGTCCCGGGGGTCCACCAAGTGGGGCCACCAGCCCCAGAAGGCTGCGTGGGCCAAGTGTGGGAGGGGACCAGCCCCAGGTGGGCTGGTGCGCCCCCCCACCAAGGCCCAAGGCGCATGGGAGAGTGGGAGGGGGCAAACCCTAGGTCCAGATGGGCCTTAAGGCCCACCCTAGTGGCGCCCCCCTCTCCTCCCCTTGGCCGCCCCCCCCTAGATGGGATCTAGGGCTGGCCGCCAGCCCTTGGGGTGGAAACCCTAGAGGGGGCGCAGCCCCCTCCCCCCCTTATATATAGTTGAGGTTTGGGGCTGCCCAACAGATGAGAACGTCTCTCTTTCGGCGCAGCCCTACCCCTCTCCCTCCACCTCCTCTCCCGCGGTGCTTGGCGAAGCCCTGCGGGATTGCCATGCTCCTCCACCACCACCACGCCGTCGTGCTGCTGCTGGATGGAGTCTTCCCCAACCTCTCCCTCTCTCCTTGCTGGATCAAGGCGTGGGAGACGTCACCAGGCTGCACGTGTGTTGAACGCGGAGGCACCGTTCTTCGGTGCATAGATCGGAATCAACCGCGATCTGAATCGCTACGAGTATGACTCCTTCATCCGCGTTCTTGCAACGCTTCCGCATCGCGATCTACAAGGGTATGTAGATGCACTCCCCTTCCCCTCGTTGCTAGATTACTCCATAGATTGATCTTGGTGATGCGTAGAAAATTTTGAATTTCTGCTACGTTCCCCAACAGCCATATCATGTCACTATTTGATTGCATGTGATGCTTATCATGTTTTTGCATCTTATTTGCTTAGAACGACGGTAGTAAGTAAGATGATCCCTTATGATAATTTCAAGAAAAGTGTTCCCCCTAACTATGCACCGTTGCGAAGGTTCGTTGTTTCGAAGCACCACGTGATGATCGGGTGTGATAGATTCTAATGTTCGAATACAACGGGTGTTGACGAGCCTAGCATGTACAGACATGGCCTCGGAACACACGCAATACACTTAGGTTGACTTGACGAGCCTAGCATGTACAGACATGGCCTCGGAACACGGAGGACCGAAAGGTCGAGCATGAGTCGTATAGAAGATAAGATCAACATGGAGATGTTCACCGATCTTGACTAGTCCCTCTCACGTGATGATCGGACACGGCCTAGTTAAATTCGGATCATGTATCACTTAGATGACTAGAGGGATGTCTATCTGAGTGGGAGTTCATTAAATAATTTGATTATATGAACTTAATTATCATGAACTTAGTCTAAAATCTTTACACTATGTCTTGTAGATCAAATGGCCAACGTTGTCCTCAATTTCAACGCGTTCCTAGAGAAAACCAAGCTGAAAGATGATGGCAGCAACTATACGGACTGGGTCCGGAACCTGAGGATCATCCTCATAGTAGCCAAGAAAGATTATGTCCTAGAAGCACCTCTAGGTGAAGCACCAATCCCAGAAAACCAAGACGTTATGAACGCTTGGCAGCAGCGTGCTGATGATTACTCCCTCGTTCAGTGCGGCATGCTTTACAGCTTAGAACCGGGTCTCCAAAAGCGTTTTGAGAAACATGGAGCATATGAGATGTTCGAGGAGCTGAAATTGGTTTTCCAAGCTCATGCCCGGGTCGAGAGATATGAAGTCTCCGACAACTTCTTCAGCTGTAAAATGGAGGAAAATAGTTCTGTAAGTGAGCACATACTCAGAATGTCTGGGTGGCACAACCGCTTGACTCAGCTGGGAGTTAATCTCCCGGATGACGCAGTCATTGACAGAATCCTTCAGTCGCTTCCACCAAGCTACAAGAGCTTTGTGATGAACTTCAATATGCAGGGGATGGAAAAGACCATTCCTGAGATATATTCAATGCTGAAATCAGCGGAGGTGGAGATCAGAAAAGAACATCAAGTGTTGATGGTGAATAAAACCACGAAGTCAAAGAATGGACCCAAGCCTGAAACTGAGTGCTTTTATTGCAAGGGAAGTGGTCACTGGAAGCGGAACTGCCCCAAATACTTAGCGGACAAGAAGGCCGGCAACACCAAAGGTATATGTCATATACATGTAATTGATGTGTACCTTACCAGTACTCGTAGTAGCTCCTGGGTATTTGATACCGGTGCGGTTGCTCATATTTGTAACTCAAAACAGGAACTACGGAATAAACGGAGACTGGCGAAGGACGAGGTGACGATGCGCGTCGGGAATGGTTCCAAGGTCGATGTGATCGCCGTCGGCACGCTACCTGTGCATCTACCCACGGGATTAGTTTTAAACCTCAATAATTGTTATTTAGTGCCAGCTTTGAGCATGAACATTGTATCTGGATCTTGTTTAATTCGAGATGGCTACTCATTTAAATCCGAGAATAATGGTTGTTCTATTTATTTGAGAGATATGTTTTATGGTCATGCCCCGCTGGTCAATGGTTTATTTTTGATGAATCTCGAACGTGATGTTACACATGTTCATAGTGTGAATACCAAAAGATGTAAAGTTGATAACGATAGTCTCACATATCTGTGGCACTGCCGCCTTGGTCACATTGGTGTCAAGCGCATGAAGAAGCTCCATGCAGATGGACTTTTGGAGTCTCTTGATTACGAATCATTTGACACGTGCGAACCATGCCTCATGGGTAAGATGACCAAGACTCCGTTCTCCGGAACAATGGAGCGAGCGACCAACTTATTGGAAATCATACATACCGATGTGTGCGGTCCAATGAGTGTTGAGGCTCGCGGAGGATATCGTTATGTTCTCACTCTCACTGATGACTTAAGTAGATATGGGTATGTCTACCTAATGAAACACAAGTCTGAAACCTTTGAAGTTCAAGGAATTTCAGAGTGAAGTTGAGAATCAACGTGACAGGAAAATAAAATTCTTACGATCAGATCGTGGTGGAGAATATTTAAGTCACGAATTTGGTACACTCTTAAGGAAATGTGGAATAGTTTCACAACTCACGCCGCCTGGAACACCTCAGAGAAATGGTGTGTCCGAACGTCGTAATCGCACTCTATTGGATATGGTGCGATCTATGATGTCTCTTACCGATTTACCGCTCTCATTTTGGGGCTATGCTTTAGAGACTGCCGCATTCACTCTAAATAGGGCTCCGTCGAAATCCGTTGAGACGACACCGTATGAATTATGGTTTGGGAAGAAACCTAAGCTGTCGTTTCTAAAAGTTTGGGGATGCGATGCTTATGTCAAGAAACTTCAACCTGAAAAGCTCGAACCCAAGTCGGAAAAATGCGTCTTCATAGGATACCCTAAGGAAACTATTGGGTATACCTTCTACCTCAGATCCGAAGGCAAGATCTTCGTTGCCAAGAACGGGTCCTTTCTGGAGAAGGAGTTTCTCTCGAAAGAATTGAGTGGGAGGAAAGTGGAACTTGATGAGGTGATAGTCACCCCTTCCGAACCGGAAAGTAGCGCAGCGCGGGAAAATGTTCCTGTGGTGCCTACACTGACTGGGGAGGAAGTTAATGATGATGATCATGAAGCTTCGGATCAAGTTACTGAACTTCGTAGGTCCACAAGGACACGTTCCGCACCAGAGTGGTACGGCAACCCTGTCCTGGAAATCATGTTGTTAGACAACGGTGAACCTTTGAACTATGAAGAAGCGATGGCGGGCCCGGATTCCGACAAATGGCTGGAAGCCATGAAATCCGAGATAGAATCCATGTATGAAACAAAGTATGGACTTTGACTGACTTGCCCGTTGAGCGGCGAGCCATAAAAAACAAATGGATCTTTAAGAAGAAGACGGACGCGGATGGTAATGTGACCATCTACAAAGCTCGACTTGTCGCTAAGGGTTATCGACAAGTTCAAGGGGTTGACTACGATGAGACTTTCTCACCCGTAGCGAAGCTGAAGTCCGTCCGAATCATGTTAGCAATTGCCGCATACTATGATTATGAGATATGGCTGATGGACGTCAAAACGGCATTCCTTAATGGCTTCCTTAAGGAAGAGTTGTATATGATGCAGCCGGAAGGTTTTGTCGATCCTAAGAATGCTAACAAAGTATGCAAGCTCCAGCGCTCAATGTATGGGCTGGTGCAAGCATCTCGGAGTTGGAACATTCGCTTTGATGAGATGATCAAAGCGTTTGGGTTTACACAGACTTATGGAGAAGCCTGTGTTTACAAGAAAGTGAGTGGGAGCTCTGTAGCATTTCTCATATTATATGTGGAGGACATACTGTTGATGGGAAATGATATAGAATTCTTGGAGAGTATAAAGGCCTATTTGAATAAGTGTTTTTCAATGAAGGACCTTGGAGAAGCTGCTTATATATTAGGCATCAAGATCTATAGAGATAGATCAAGACGCCTCATTGGTCTTTCACAGAGTACATACCTTGACAAGATATTGAAGAAGTTCAATATGGATCAGTCCAAGAAGGGGTTCTTGCTTGTATTGCAAGGTGTGCAATTGAGCACGGCTCAATGCCCGACCACGGCAGAAGATAGAGAAAAGATGAGTGTCATCCCCTATGCCTCAGCCATAGGGTCTATTATGTATGCCATGCTGTGTACCAGACCTGATGTAAACCTTGCCGTAAGTTTGGTAGGAAGGTACCAAAGTAATCCCGGCATGGAACACTGGACAGCGGTCAAGAATATCCTGAAGTACCTAAAGACGACTAAGGATATGTTTCTCGTTTATGGAGGTGACGAAGAGCTCGTCGTAAAGGGCTACGTCGACGCTAGCTTTGACACAGATCTGGATGACTCGAAGTCACAAACTGGATACGTGTATATTTTGAATGGAGGAGCAGTAAGCTGGTGCAGTTGCAAGCAAAGCGTCGTGGCGGGATCTACATGTGAAGCGGAGTACATGGCAGCCTCAGAGGCAGCACAGGAAGCAGTCTGGATGAAGGAGTTCATTACCGACCTAGGGGTGATTCCCAATGCGTCGGGCCCGATGACTCTCTTTTGTGACAACACTGGAGCTATTGCCCTTGCGAAGGAGCCCAGGTTTCACAGGAAGACCAGGCATATCAAGCGTCGCTTCAACTCCATTCGTGAAAGTGTTCAAAATGGAGACATAGATATTTGTAAAGTACATACGGACCTGAATGTAGCAGATCCGTTGACTAAACCTCTCCCTAGAGCAAAACATGATCAACACCAGGACGCATTGGGTGTTCGATTCATCACAATGTAACTAGATTATTGACTCTAGTGCAAGTGGGAGACTGTTGGAAATATGCCCTAGAGGCAATAATAAATGGTTATTATTATATTTCTTTGTTCATGGTAATTGTCTATTGTTCATGCTATAATTGTATTGTCCGGAAATCGTAATACATGTGTGAATACATAGACCACAACGTGTCCCTAGTAAGCCTCTAGTTGACTAGCTCGTTGATCAACAGATAGTCATGGTTTCCTGACTATGGACATTGGATGTCATTGATAACGGGATCACATCATTAGGAGAATGATGTGATGGACAAGACCCAATCCTAAGCATAGCTCAAAGATCGTGTAGTTCGTTTGCTAGAGCTTTTCCAATGTCAAGTATCTTTTCCTTAGACCATGAGATCGTGCAACTCCCGGATACCGTAGGAGTACTTTGGGTGTGCCAAACGTCACAACGTAACTGGGTGACTATAAAGGTACACTACGGGTATCTCCGAAAGTGTCTGTTGGGTTGGCACGGATCAAGACTGGGATTTGTCACTCCGTATGACGGAGAGGTATCTCTGGGCCCACTCGGTAATGCATCATCATAATGAGCTCAATGTGACTAAGGCGTTAGTCACGGGATCATGCATTGCGGTACGAGTAAAGAGACTTGCCGGTAACGAGATTGAACAAGGTATTGGGATACCGACGATCGAATCTCGGGCAAGTAACATACCGATTGACAAAGGGAATTGTATACGGGATTGATTGAATCCTCGACATCATGGTTCATCCGATGAGATCATCGTGGAACATGTGGGAGCCAACATGGGTATCCAGATCCCGCTGTTGGTTATTGACCGGAGAGGCGTCTCGGTCATGTCTGCATGTCTCCCGAACCCATAGGGTCTACACACTTAAGGTTCGGTGACGCTAGGGTTGTAGAGATATGAGTATGCGGAAACCCGAAAGATGTTCGGAGTCCTGGATGAGATCCCAGACGTCACGAGGAGTTCCGGAATGGTCCGGAGGTAAAGAATTATATATAGGAAGTCCAGTTTCGGCCACCGGGAAAGTTTCGGGGGTTACCGGTATTGTACCGGGACCACCGGAAGGGTCCCGGGGGTCCACCGGGTGGGGCCACCTATCCTGGAGGGCCCCGTGGGCTGAAGTGGGAAGGGAACCAGCCCCTAGTGGGCTGGGCGCCCCCCCATGGGCCTCCCCCCATGCGCCTAGGGTTCCAAACCCTAGGGTGGGGAGGCTTCCCACTTGCCTTGGGGGGCAAGGCACCCCCCTTGGCCGCCGCCCCCACCCTAGATGGGTTTGGCCGGCGCCCCCCTCCCAGGGGGCCTATATAAAGGGGGGGAGGGAGGGCAGCATCATCTCAGCCTTGGGCGCCTCCCTCCTCCCCTGCTACACCTCTCTCTCTCGTAGAAGCTCGGCGAAGCCCTGCCGGCATCCCGCTACATCCACCACCACACCGTCGTGCTGCTGGATCTCCATCAACCTCTCCTTCCCCCTTGCTGGATCAAGAAGGAGGAGACGTCGCTGCACCGTACGTGTGTTGAACGCGGAGGTGCCGTCCGTTCGGCACTCGGTCATCGGTGATTTGGATCACGGCGAGTACGACTCCGTCATCCACGTTCATTGGAACGCTTCCGCTCACGAGCTACAAGGGTATGTAGATGCACTCCTTACCCCTCGTTGCTAGTATACTCCATAGATGCATCTTGGTGAGCATAGGAATTTTTTTAAAATTATGCTACGATTCCCAACACTTTCTTCATGACTTATACATGTTCCTATGACTATGAGATTATACAACTTCCGAATACCGGAGGAACACTTTGTGTGCTACCAAACGTCACAACATAACTGGGTGATTATAAAGGTGCTCTACAGGTGTCTCCGATGGTACTTGTTGAGTTTTCATAGATCAAGACTAGGATTTGTCACTCCGGTTGTCGGAGAGGTATCTCTGGGCCCTCTCGGTAATGCACATCACTATAAGCCTTGCAAGCAATGTGACTAATGAGTTAGTTGCAGGATGATGCATTACGGAACGAGTAAAGAGACTTGCCGGTAACGAGATTGAACTAGGTATTGAGATACCGACGATCGAATCTCGGGCAAGTAACATACCGATGACAAAGGGAACAACGTATGTTGTTATGCGGTTTGACCGATAAAGATCTTCGTAGAATATGTAGGAGCCAATATGAGCATCTAGGTTCCGCTATTGGTTATTGACCAGAGACGTGTCTCGGTCCTGTCTACATAGTTCTCGAACCCGTAGGGTCCGCACGCTTAACGTTCGGTGACGATTTGTGATACGTCTCCAACGTATCTATAATTTTTGATTGCTCCATGCTATATTATCTTCTGTTTTGGACATTATTGGGCTTTATTATTCACTTTTATATTATTTTGGGACTAACCTATTAACCGGAGGCCCAACCCAGAATTGCTGTTTTTTGCCTATTTCAGAGTTTCGCAGAAAAAGAATATCAAACGGAGTCCAAACGGAATGAAACCTTCGGGAACGTGATTTTTGGAACGAACATGATCCAGGAGACTTAGACCCTACGTAAGAGAAGCTTCCAGGAGGCCACGAGGTAGGGGGGCGCGCCTACCCCCCAGGCGCGCCCTCCACCCTCGTGGGCCCCCTGTTGCTCCACCGACGTACTTCTTCCTCCTATATATACCTACGTACCCCCAAACGATCAGAACAGGATCCAAAAACCTAATTCCACCGCCGCAACCTTCTGTACCCACGAGATCCCATCTTGGGGCCTATTCCGGAGCTCTGCCGGAGGGGGCATCCATCACGGAGGGCTTCTACATCAACACCATAGACTCTCCGATGAAGTGTGAGTAGTTTACCTCAGACCTTCGGGTCCATAGTTAGTAGCTAGATGGCTTCCTCTCTCTTTTTGGATCTCAATACGATGTTCTCCCCCTCTCTCGTGGAGATCTACTCGATGTAATCTTCTTTTTGCGGTGTGTTTGTTGAGACCGATGAATTATGGGTTTATGATCAAGTTTATCTATGAACAATATTTGAATCTTCTCTGAATTCTTTTATGTATGATTGGTTATCTTTGCAAGTCTCTTCGAATTATCAGTTTGGTTTGGCCTACTAGATTGATCTTTCTTGCAATGGGAGAAGTGCTTAGCTTTGGGTTCAATCTTGCGGTGTCCTTTCCCAGTGACAGTAGGGGCAGCAAGGCATGTATTGTATTGTTGCCATCGAGGATAACAAGATGGTTTTTTTTATCATATTGCATGAATTTATCCCTCTACATCATGTCATCTTGCTTAAGGCGTTACTCTGTTTTCATGAACTTAATACTCTAGATGCATGCTGGATAGCGGTCGATGAGTGGAGTAATAGTAGTAGATGCAGGCAGGAGTCGGTCTACTTGTCTCGGACGTGATGCCTGTATACATGATCATACCTAGATATCTCATAACTATGCTCAATTCTGTCAATTGCTCAATAGTACTTTGTTCACCCACCGTAAAATACTTATGCTCTTGAGAGAAGCCACTAGTGAAACCTATGGCCCCCGGGTCTATCTTCATCATATTAATCTTCCAACACTTATTTATTTCCTTTGCTTTTACTTTGCTTTTATTTTACTTTCACTAGTAGAAAACAGGGCTTTCGTTCGGGCATGGCAAGCCCATTAGTCCCGGTTCAGTCATGAACCGGGACCCATGGGGGCATTCGTCCCGGTTCGTGAGCCCAGGGGGCCAGCCGGGGCCTCGTGGGCAGTGGTCCCGGTTCGTATGGACCCATTTGTCCCAGTTCTAGGCACGAACCGGGACCAATGGTCCTCGCTCCTGGCCCACAACCATTGGTCCCGGTTCGTGGCTCGAACCGGGACAGAAGGCTGAGCTTTAGTCCCGGTTTCTACCACGAACCGGGACAAATGAGTTGCCTATATATACCCCATCGCCACAGCAGAGCACTCCACAGTGCTCTGTTTTTTCTTGCCGGCGAGCGGAGGGCATTTGGGTGCTCTAGCTCACCTCCTATGCACATGAGGTGTTCGATGAAATGTCTGAGCCACACTAGTTAACCTTTCTCCTCTCGAAACTCGACCTCCGAGCTCCATTTCCCCCGAGATTTGTCTATGTTTAGCGGTCCATCACGTCCCGTCCCCGTCTTCACCGCCGTCGATCGCCCGCGCCGATCTCGGTGAACATCTCCATGTTGTTCTTATCTTCTTTCTGGAAGAAAAAAATTCTTACTTTAGATATATACTTGTCTAATTTTGTTACTTTTATTATTCCTTCTTATTACATAGTGCGATGGTTTTGGTATCCGCCCCCGTCGGCCCTCGTCCTGTCTATGATTCGGATGTGGTATATATTATCTTTTTATAACTATTTGGTTCATTTATTGTTTATGACAAATATGCCGACCAACGTGACATAGATTTTATTTATCTAGGAGGTGGTTGAACCAGAAATTCCAACCGACCCTATTGTCGAGAGGTTAAATTTAGTTGAAGAAGAAAACAATTACTTGAAGGAAAAAATAAAAAAAATTGAGGAGGAGAAGATGATATTGGAGTTGCATGTTGCGGATGTCGTCGATGATCACAAGATCAAGATGGATGCAATGCGCTTGAAGATTAGAAAGATTAGAAAATATGCCATCATACCGAGGCTTGGTATCATTATGCCATTGGATCAATTGTTACCTTGGTTGCGATTATCATCGCATTTGTTTTCGCATTGAAATGTTTTACATAGTTTCAATGTATGGTTTAATTAATTAGATGCTCTGGAGAGCTATATGTTGTTAGATGAGAACTATGTATGTACTTTGGTTTTAATGTGATGATGAACTTCTATTAATTTGGTCACTTAATTATCTATTCATGATGTTCTGTAATGGTTTTTGACACACTTAATTATATATAATGCACGCAGATGAACCGCAATGGATGTATGGTGACAGACACACCTCCGAGTACATTAAGGGCGTGCATGATTTTCTCGAAGTGGCTGAGGCAAACAAGCAGAATGGTTTTATGTGTTGTCCATGCCCTACATGTGGGAATACGAAGTCTTACTCTGACCGGAAAATCCTTCACACCCACCTGCTTTACAAGGGTTTCATGCCACACCATAATGTTTGGACGAGGCACGGAGAAATAGGGGTTATGATGGAAGACGACGAAGAAGAAGAGGACGATGACAACTATGTGCCCCCTGAATACGGTGATGCTGCAACGGGGGAAGCTGCTGAAGATCAAGAGGAACCAGACGATGTGCCCAATGATGCTGCAAGGGGGGAAGCTGCTGAAGATCAAGAGGAACCAGTGCCCGATGATGATGATCTCCGCCGGGTCATTGTCGATGCAAGGACGCAATGCGAGAGTCAAAAGGAGAAGCTGAAGTTCGATCGCATGTTAGAGGATCACAAAAAAGGGTTGTACCCCAATTGCGAAGATGGCAACACAAAGCTCGGTACCGTACTGGAATTGCTGCAGTGGAAGGCAGAGAATGCTGTGCCTGACAAAGGATTTGAGAAGCTATTGAAAATATTGAAGAAGAAGCTTCCAAAGGATAACGAATTGCCCGACAGTACATACGCAGCAAAGAAGGTCGTATGCCCTCTAGGATTGGAGGTGCAGAAGATACATGCATGCCCTAATGACTGCATCCTCTACCGCGGTGCGTACAAGGATCTGAACGCATGCCCGGTATGCGGTGCATTGCGGTATAAGATCAGACGAGATGACCCTGGTGATGTTGACGGCAAGCCCCCCAGGAAGAGGGTTCCTAGGAAGGTGATGTGGTATGCTCCTATAATAGCACGGTTGAAACGTCTGTTCAAAAACGAAGAGCATGCCAAGTTGATGCGATTGCATAGTGAGGACCGTAAGAAAGACGGGAAGTTGAGAGCACCCGCTGACGGGTCGCAGTGGAGAAAAATCGAGAGAAAGTACTGGGCTGAGTTTGCAGCTGACCCAAGGAACGTATGGTTTGGTTTAAGGGCGGATGGCATTAATCCTTTCGGGGAGCAGAGCAGCAATCACAGCACCTGGCCCGTGACTCTATGTATGTATAACCTTCCTCCTTGGATGTGCATGCAGCGGAAGTTCATTATGATGCCAGTTCTCATCCAAGGCCCTAAGCAACCCGGCAACGACATTGATGTGTACCTAAGGCCATTAGTTGAAGAACTTTTACAGCTGTGGAATGGAAACAATGTACGTACGTGGGATGAACACAAACAGGAGGAATTTAACCTGCACGCGTTGCTGTTTGTAACCATCAATGATTGGCCCGCTCTCAGTAACCTTTCAGGACAGACAAACAAGGGATACCACGCATGCACGCACTGTTTAGATGACACTGAAAGTATATACCTGGACAAATGCAGGAAGAATGTGTACCTGGGCCATTGTCGATTTCTTCCGACCAACCATCAATGTCGAAAGAAAGGCAAACATTTCAAAGGCGAGGCAGATCACCGGAAGAAGCCCGCCATGCGTACCGGTGATCACGTACTTGCTATGGTCAATGATTTACACGTAATCTTTGGAAAGGGTCCCAGCGGACTAGCTATTCCGAATGACGCTGAGGGACACGCACCCATGTGGAAGAAGAAATCTATATTTTGGGACCTACCCTACTGGAAAGACCTAGAGGTCCGCTCTTCAATCGACGTGATGCACGTGACGAAGAACCTTTGCGTGAACCTGCTAGGCTTCTTGGGCATGTATGGGAAGACAAAAGATACACCTGAGGCACGGGAGTACCTGCAACATTTGCACGAAAAAGACGGCATGCCTCCGAAGCAGTATCAAGGTCCTGCCAGCTACGCTCTTACGAAAGAAGAGAAAGAAATCTTCTTTGAATGCCTGCTCAGTATGAAGGTCCCGACTGGCTTCTCGTCGAATATAAAGGGAATAATAACTATGCCAGAGAAAAAGTTCCAGAACCTAAAGTCTCATGACTGCCACGTGATTATGACGCAACTGCTTCCGGTTGCATTGAGGGGGCTTCTACCGGAAAACGTCCGATTAGCCATTGTGAAGCTATGTGCATTCCTCAATGCAATCTCTCAGAAGGTGATCGATCCAGAAATCATACCAAGGCTAAGGAGTGATGTGGCGCAATGTCTTGTCAGTTTCGAGCTGGTGTTCCCACCATCCTTCTTCAATATCATGACCACGTCCTAGTTCATCTAGTCGACGAGATTGTCATTCTGGGGCCCGTATTTCTACACAATATGTTCCCCTTTGAGAGGTTCATGGGAGTCCTAAAGAAATAAGTCCGTAACCGCGCTAGGCCAGAAGGAAGCATCTCCATGGGCCATCAAACAGAGGATGTCATTGGGTTTTGTGTTGAATTCATTCCTGGCCTTAAGAAGATAGGTCTCCCTAAATCGCGGTATGAGGGGAGACTGCCTGGAAAAGGCACGCTAGGAGCGGACTCAATAATATGCAGGGACGGGCATTCTTGGTCTCAAGCACACTACACAATTCTACAGAACTCTACCTTGGTGACCCCGTATGTCGATGAACACAAGAACAGTCTGCGCTCCAAACACCCGGAGCAGTGTGACGACTGGATTACATGTGAACACATCAGGACTTTCAGCAGTTGGTTGGAAACACGTCTCAGAGGTGACACCACTGTTTGTGATGAGTTGTACTCGTTGTCCAGGGGACCATCTTCGACTATATTGACTTACAAAGGATACGAGATAAATGGGAATACATTTTACACGATCGCCCAAGATCAAAAGAGCACCAACCAAAACAGCGGTGTCCGCTTTGATGCAGCAACCGAGAGGGGAAAGGACACGTATTATGGTTACATAATGGACATATGGGAACTTGACTACGGACATGATTTTAAGGTCCCTTTGTTTAAGTGCAAATGGGTCAATCTGTCAGGAGGCGGGGTACAGGTAGACCCACAGTACGGAATGACAACAGTGGATCTGAACACTCTTGGGTACACTAACGAACCGTTCATCCTAGCCAATGATGTGGCACAGGTTATCTATGTGAAGGACATGTCTAACAGACCGAGAAAAAGAAAAGATAAGGAAGCGAATACATCATACGATGAGCCAAAGCGCCACATAGTTCTTTCAGGAAAAAGGGACATTGTGGGAGTGGAGGGCAAGACAGACATGTTTGAAGATTTTGAAAAATTTCATGAAATTCCTCCCTTCAAAGTCAAGGCTGACCCAAGCATCCTGATAAACGATGAAGATTATCCATGGTTACGGCGCAATAAGCAAATGACACAAGCGAAGAAAAAGTGAAGACTTTCTCCCGCAACTATTATGATGATACCATGCCAACTTTGTAACAGACGAGTATGATACCATTGTCCGTTTTGTACACGAAGTGCATCTAGTTTTTGCCGTAACCCTCTCAACTTTCTTGCGCATGCTATGTGGATGAAATGATGATACCATGCCAACTTTCAACCTTTTCAGAGTTCATTTGAAATGCTTTTCAATTTTAGGGTCTCATAGCTCAAAATAATTAGTAAATGCATGAAAAATGGTGCATGAAAAATAACAAATACAATAAATAAGTAATTAGAAACAAAATAATATAAACTTTATTAAAATATATAAGTAGAAACAAAATAAAATAAACTTTAATAAAATTTATGAAACTAAAATTAACAAAGTATTTTCTGTTCAAAACATTATAAGAAACCTCTAGTATTATTGAAACTAAAATCATATTCGGTTTTCCTTACAACTTCAAGTGAGTGTTACTGTCTTGTGCATATTCGGTTTCCCTTATTAGTCCAGGTTATAGTAATGTAATTGATGACTTATGCATGCGTGCGCAGCTTCCACTATATTCTCCTAGAGATTAAGCTTGAGCAGGGAGTAGTAACCGTCTTAGACTCGAGACGAAAAGATCCCCAGGACTATGCGGACATGGCTCAAATGCTCGAGAAGTAAGTTAAATCGATCATTATCCACCATATCAGCAACTTTGTTCATTTCCTGATATCAAGTAATTGTTTTCTTTGTCTGGCAGGGTTTGGAGAAAATTCACCAAAAAAGCTCCGGGACTGCCGAAGAAGCTGCAATTTAAACACCCGAAAGTAAGTACTATAGTAGCATGTTCCGCGCATCTCCTAGTGATTCAAGCGCTAGTTTCATCAATACCATTTAGCATGCTTGCTTATCAGTTTGATTGACCTCTATTTCTTGTAAAGTGGTTGTGGCAGGAACCCGTGAATAATTACTGTGGATACTACGTTTGCGAGTCCATCCGCTACACGACCTGTGAGCGGGGCTACTCTGACGAACAATATGAAGTGCGTAAGCAATAATATTCACAATTTTATTTTATTACCATCATTTGTGTTGAGTTTCATTTATTCATATATATATGTATTGACCCCCTTCTTCAAATTAGATGTTTCGGAAGCAGGATGAACTCCTAGCACCAGATCGTATGCGAGCAATTCAAGAGGAATTGGCGGCATTCTTCCTTGACCACGTGATCGCTGAAGACGGAGAATACTATGTGGACCCTGTGTTCTTACAATTTAATTAGGAGATTATATTGTAAGAGATAATTATTGTATATATGTAGCCGGTAGTGTCGGATAGATATACGAGAACTTGTTGTTCGACCAATCTCTCGGAGAAGGAGAGGTGGTCGATATCACTTCTCTCTGTATGCATATGTTCATGACGATCTTCTGTTTCCTTCCTTTGATTACTAGCTAGCGTGTCTAGTCCTCTCCCTACGTATATAGTACGTAGCGTCGACCAAGCACGGAGATAAGAGAGGACACTTCTCTCTATTAATTAGCTAGCTAACACAATATATGAAACACCTAAATTAACCCCCCAAAACCCCCAACCCCCCCCCCCCCCCCTTCAAAAAAACAAAAACCCCAGCCACTGAAATGCTGACGCATGGATGCCTATTGGTCCCGGTTAGTGCCACCAACCGGGACCAAAGGCCCTCCTGCCTGGGCTCGCCGCACCGGCCACGTGGAGGCCCATCTGTCCCGGTTCGTGTAAGAACTGGGACTAAAGGGTTAGGGCATTAGTAACGACCCTTTAGTCCTGGTTCAAAAACCGGGACAAAAGGCCCTTACCAACCGGGACAATAGGCCCTTTTTCTACTAGTGTTTGCATCTTATCATAAAAATACCAAAAATATTATCCTATCATATCTATCAGATCTCACTCTCTTACGTGACCGTGAAGGGATTGACAACCCCTTATCGCGTTGGTTGCGAGGATTTATTTGTTTTGTGTAGGTGCGAGGGACTCGCGCGTAGCCTCCTACTGGATTGATACCTTGGTTCTCAAAAACTGAGGGAAATACTTACACTACTTTGCTGCATCACCCTTTCCTCTTCAAGGGAAAACCAACACAGTGCTCAAGAGGTAGCAAGAAGGATTTCTGCCGCCGTTGCCAGGGAGGTCTACGCAAAAGTCAACATACCAAGTACCCATCACAATCCCTTATCTCCCGCATTATGCCATTTGCCTCTCGTTTTCCTCTCCCCCACTTCACCCTTGCCGTTTTATTCGCCCTCTCTTTTTCGTTCGCCTCTTTTTTTCACTTGCTTTTTGTTTGCTCGTGTGTTGAATTGCTTGTTTGTCACGATGGCTCTACCTAGATTTGGTCATCTTCACCTTAAAAGATTAGAAGAGATCGAAAGCAATGTTAGGAGTTTTATGGTTTTGCAATTTGAGCATAATAATTTCTTCAGAAATGAGCTTAAGGAACAAAAAAGCTTTATGAGTTATATGAATAAAGAACTTGATGATATGTCTAAAGAATTTGATGGTTTGAGATCCCAAATTGCTCGTCTTGAGAAGTTGATAGCTGAAATATCGGATAAGCGGGCTACCTTAGTTAATAAGATGGCCGCTAAACCGGATTTCTATGAAAATAAAGATGAAGATCTAAAAGTTATTGATGTGTCCCCTATTAAATCTTTGTTTTTCAATATGAATCTTGATAATGATGGGACTGGATATGATCCACCTTTACCTAGAAGGCGTTCCAAAAATTCGGAGTTTTTAGATCTTGATGCTAAAATTGATAAAAGTGGCATTGAAGAAATCAAAACCCTAGATGTTGCTAAACCCACTATTTTGGATTTCAAGGAATTTAATTATGAAAATTGCTCTTTGATAGATTGTATTTCCTTGTTGCAATCTGTGCTAAATTCTCCTCATGCTTATAGTCAAAATAAAGCGTTTACTAAACATATCATTGATGCCTTGATGCAATCTTGTGAAGAAAAGCTTGAGTTGGAAGTTTCTATCCCTAGAAAACTTTATGATGAGTGGGAACCTACTATTAAAATTAAGATTAAGGATCATGAGTTCTATGCTTTATGTGATTTGGGTGCTAGTGTTTCCACTATTCCCAAAACTTTGTGCGATTTGCTAGATTTCCGTGATTTTGATGATTGCTCTCTAAACTTGCACCTTGCGGATTCCACTATTAAGAAACCTATGGGAAGAATTAATGATGTTCTTATTGTTGCAAATAGGAATTATGTGCCCATAGATTTTACAATTCTTGATATAGATTGCAATCTTCCATGTCCTATTATTCTTGGTAGACCTTTCCTTAGAACGATTGGTGCAATTATTGATATGAAGGAAGGGAATATTAGATTCCAATTTCCATTAAAGAAAGGCATGGAACACTTCCCTAGGAAGAAAATAAAGTTACCATATGAATCTATTATGAGAGCCACTTATGGATTGCCTACCAAAGATGGCAATACCTAGATCTATCCTTGCTTTTATGGCTAGCTAGGGGCGTTAAACGATAGCGCTTGTTGGTAGGCAACCCAATTTTATTTTTAGTTTTTTTGCTTTTTGCTTCTGTTTAGGAATGAATATTTGTTCTAGCCTCTGGTAAGATGTGTTTTTATTTTTTAATTAGTGTTTGTGCCAAGTTAAACCTATAGGATCTTCTTGGATGATAGTTATTTGATCTTGCAGAAATTTACAGAAACTTTCTGTTCACGAAAACAATTGTTAAAAATCACCAGAACGTGATAAAATACTGATTCCAATTGCTGCTGATCAATAAACAAAATTTCAAGGTCTTCCTATTTTGGCTGATTTTTTGGAGTTCCAGAAGTTTACGTTAGTTACATATTATTACAGACTGTTCTGTTTTTGACAGATTCTGTTTTTCGTGTGTTGTTTGCTTATTTTGATGAATCTAAGGCTAGTAAAATAGTTTATAAACCATAGGGAAGTTGGAATACAGTAGGTTTAACACCAATATAAATAAAGAATGAGTTCATTACAGTACCTTGAAGTGGTCTTTTGTTTTCTTTCGCTAACAGAGCTCACGAGATTTTCTGTTAAGTTTTGTGTTGTGAAGTTTTCAAGTTTTGGGTGAAAGATTTGATGGATTATGGAACAAGGAGTCGCAAGAGCCTAAGCTTGGGGATGCCCATGGCACCCGCAAGATAATCTAAGGACACCATAAAGCCAAAGCTTGGGGATGCCCCGGAAGGCATCCCCTCTTTCGTCTACTTCCATCGGTAACTTTACTTGGAGCTATATTTTTATTCACCACATGATAGGTGTTTTGCTTGGAGCGTCTTGTATGATTTGAGTCTTTGCTTTTCAGTTTACCACAATCATACTTTCTGTACACACCTTTTGAGAGAGCCACACATGATTTGGAATTTGTTAGAATACTCTATGTGCTTCACTTATATCTTTTGAGTTATATAGTTTTGCTCTAGTACTTCACTTATATCTTTTAGAGCACTGTGGTGGATTTGTTTTATAGAAACTATTGATCTCTCATGCTTCACTTAGATTATTTTGAGAGCCTTAAATAGCATGGTAATTTGCTTAAATAAACCTAATATGCTAGGTATTCAAGATTAGTGAAAACATTCTTATGAGTGTGTTGAATACTAAGAGAAGTTTGATGCTTGATGATTGTTTTGAGATATGGAGGTAATAATATCAAAGTCGTGCTAGTTGAGTAGTTGTGAATTTGAGAAATACTTGTGTTGAAGGTTGCAAATCCCGTAGCATGCACGTATGGTAAACGTTATGTAACAAATTTGAAACATGAGGTGTTCTTTGATTGTCCTCCTTATGAGTGGCGGTCGGGGACGAGCGATGGTCTTTTCCTACCAATCTATCCCCCTAGGAGCATGCGCGTAGTGCTTGGTTTTTGATGGCTTGTAGATTTTTGCAATAAGTATGTGAGTTCTTTATGACTAATGTTGAGTCCATGGATTATACGCACTCTCACCCTTCCATAATTTCTAGCCTCTTCGGTACCGTGCATTGCCCTTTCTCACATTGAGAGTTGGTGCAAACTTCGCCGGTGCATCCAAACCCCGTGATATGATACGCTCTTTCACACATAAACCTCCTTATATCTTCCTCAAAACAGCCACCATACCTACTTATTATGGCATTTCCATAGCCATTCCGAGATATATTGCCATGCAACTTTCCACCATTCTGTTTATCATGACACGTTCATCATTGTCATATTGCTTAGCATGATCATGTAGTTGACATAGTATTTGTGGCAAAGCCACCATTCATAATTCTTTCATACATGTCACTCTTGGTTCATTGCATATCCTGGTACACCGCCGGAGGCATTCATATAGAGTCATACTTTGTTCTAGTATCGAGTTGTAATCATTGAGTTGTAAATAAATAGAAGTGTGATGATCATCATTTTTCTAGAGCATTGTCCCAAGTGAGGAATAAAAAAAAGAGAGAAAGGCCATAAAAAAATAGAAGGCCCAAAAAAAGAGAGAACGGACAATGTTACTATCCTTTACCACACTTGTGCTTCAAAGTAGCACCATAATCTTCATGATAGAGAGTCTCTTGTTTTGTCACTTTCATATACTAGTGGGAATTTTTCATTATAGAACTTGGCTTGTATATTCCAACAATGGGCCTCCTCAAGTGCCCTAGGTCTTCGTGAGCAAGCAAGTTCGATGCACACCCACTTAGTTTCTTTTGTTGAGCTTTCATATATTTATAGCTCTAGTGCATCCGTTGCATGGCAATCCCTACTCCTTGCATTAACATCAATCGATGGGCATCTCCATAGCTCATTGATTAGCCTTGTTGATGTGAGACTTTCTCCTTTTTTGTCTTCTCCACATAACCCCCATCATCATATTCTATTCCACCCATAGTGCTATGTCCATGGCTCGCGCTCATATATTGCGTGAAGGTCTATAAGTTTGAGATTACTAAAGTATGAAACAATTGCTTAGCTTGTCATCGGGGTTGTGCATGATGAGAGCATTCTTGTGTGACGAAAATGGAGCATGACTAAACTATATAATTTTGTAGGGATGAACTTTCTTTGGCCATGTTATTTTGAGAGGACATAATTGCTTAGTTAGTATGCTTGAAGTATTATTATTTTTATGTCAATATGAACTTTTATCTTGAATCTTTTGGATCTGAATATTCATACCACAATTAAGAAGAATTACATTGAAATTATGCCTAGTAGCACTCCACATCAAAAATTCTGTTTTTATCATTTACCTACTCGAGGACGAGCAGGAATTAAGCTTGGGGATGCTTGATACGTCTCCAGCGTATCTATAATTTTTGATTGCTCCATGCTATATTATCTTCTGTTTTGGACATTATTGGGCTTTATTATTCACTTTTATATTATTTTTGGGACTAACCTATTAACCGAAGGCCCAGCCCAGAATTGCTGTTTTTTGCCTATTTCAGAGTTTCGCAGAAAAAGGAATACCAAACGGAGTCCAAACGGAATGAAACCTTCGGGAACGTGATTTTCGGAACGAACATGATCCAGGAGACTTGGACCCTACGTAAGAGAAGCTTCCAGGAGGCCACGAGGTAGGGGGGCGCGCCTACCCCCCCCAGGCGCGCCCTCCACCCTCGTGGGCCCCCCTGTTGCTCCACCGACGTACTTCTTCCTCCTATATATACCTACGTACCCCCAAACGATCAGAACAGGAGCCAAAAACCTAGTTCCACCGCCGCAACCTTCTTTACCCACGAGATCCCATCTTGGGGCCTGTTCCGGAGCTCCGCCGGAGGGGGCATCCATCACGGAGGTCTTCTACATCAACACCATAGCCTCTCCGATGAATTGTGAGTAGTTTACCTCAGACCTTCGGGTCCATAGTTAGTAGCTAGATGGCTTCCTCTCTCTTTTTGGATCTCAATACAATGTTCTCCCCCTCTCTCGTGGAGATCTATTCGATGTAATCTTCTTTTTGCGGTGTGTTTGTTGAGACTGAAGAATTGTGGGTTTATGATCAAGTTTATTTATGAACAATATTTGAATCTTCTCTGAATTCTTTTATGTATGATTGGTTATCTTTGCAAGTCTCTTCGAATATCAGTTTGGTTTGGCCTACTAGATTGATCTTTCTTGCAATGGGAGAAGTGCTTAGCTTTGGGTTCAATCTTGCGGTGTCCTTTCCCAGTGACAGTAGGGGCAGCAAGGCACGTATTGTATTGTTGCCATCGAGGATAACAAGATGGGGTTTTTATCATATTGCATAAATTTATCCCTCTACATCATCTTGCTTAAGGCGTTACTCTGTTTTCATGAACTTAATACTCTAGATGCATGCTGGATAGCGGTCGGTGAGTGGAGTAATAGTAGTAGATGCAGGCAGGAGTCGGTCTACTTATCTCGGACGTGATGCCTATATACATGATCATACCTAGATATTCTCATAACTATGCTCAATTCTGTCAATTGCTCAACAGTAATTTGTTCACCCACCGTAAAATACTTATGCTCTTGAGAGAAGCCACTAGTGAAACCTATGGCCCCGGGTCTATCTTCATCATATTAATCTTCCAACACTTATTTATTTCCTTTGATTTTACTTTGCTTTTATTTTACTTTGCATCTTATCATAAAAATACAAAAAATATTATCCTATCATATCTATCAGATCTCACTCTCGTAAGTGACCGTGAAGGGATTGACAACCCCTTATCGCGTTGGTTGCGAGGATTTATTTGTTTTGTGTAGGTGCGAGGGACTCGCGCGTAGCCTCCTACTGGATTTATACCTTGGTTCTCAAAAACTGAGGGAAATACTTACGCTACTTTGCTGCATCACCCTTTCCTCTTCAAGGGAAAACCAACGCAGTGCTCAATAGGTAGCAATTTGTATTATGAGTTTATGTGTTTTGATGTACCAAAGGTAGTTCGGAGTCCCTGATGAGATCGGGGACATGACGAGGAGTCTCGAAATGGCCGAGACTAAAGATCGATATATTGGACGACTATATTCGGACATCGGAAAGGTTCCGAGTGATTTGGGTATTTTTCGGAGTACCGGAGAGTTACAGGAATTCGCTGGGGAGTATATGGGCCTTATTGGGCTTTAGGGGAAAGAGAGAGGGGAGGCTGCGCGCCCCCCCAAGGCTTAGTCCGAATTGGACTAGGGGGAGGTGCGGCGCCCCTCCTTCCTTCTCTTCTCTTTTCCCTTTCCTTCTCTCCTACTCCTACTACTTGGAAGGGCTCCTAGTTCTACTAGGAAAAGGGGAATCCTACTACCGATGGGAGTAGGACTCCCCTAGGGCGCACCATAGAGAGGGCCAGCCCTCCCCCTCCTCCACTCCTTTATATACGGGGAGAGGGGCTCCCCTTGGAGACACAACAATTGATCATTGATCTCTTAGCCGTGTGCGGTGCCCCCCTCCACCATATTCCACCTCGGTAATATTGTAGCGGTGCTTAGGCGAAGCCCTGTGTCGGTAGCATCATCAACACCGTCATCACGCCGTCATGCTGACGGAACTCTCCCGCAAAGCTCTGCTGGATCGGAGTTCATGGGACGTCATCGAGCTGAACGTGTGCTGAACTTGGAGGTGCCGTGCGTTCGGTACTTGGATCGGTCGGATCGTGAAGACGTACGACTACATCAACCGCGTTGTCATAACGCTTCCGCTTCGGTCTACGAGGGTACGTGGACACACTCTCCCCTCTCGTTGCTATGCATCACCATGATCTTGCGTGTGCGTAGGATTTTTTTTGAAATTACTATGTTCCCCAACATAAAGAAGTACCACAAAGTGTGTGTGACTTCCCAATCGCCCTCTATTTAAAGGAGGCCATATGCCGAGCAAGAATCCCACCACTCCGCCGCTCCCCATCTCCTACTTCCACCATTTTGTCCATCTTTTTGATGACATCCGACAAGCAGGAAGAGCAGTGCTCCGACATAAAAGCCAGCTGGGTGGTCTGCCGAGCACGCAGGATACAAGCGAGGCAGCTCGCTGCTCCACGTCCCTCGCCTAGCCCGACGGAGCAAGTTGCCGCCCTAAGCCGGCGTGTGGTTCAGCACCTCCCTGCTCCAAGCCAGCTCGTGGAGGAGCGACAAGTTGCTCCAGGCCAGCACGACGGGGAGCATGGCGGAACGGGCATCATCGCTGCCATGGACGACGCCGCGTCATACCACGCCTCCCGTGCCTGCGATCGTGCCATCCGCCATCAACGCGCGCGTAACCGTGCCCTCCCACCAGAGAAAGAAGCCAGCTATGCGGAGATCGACGAGTCGGTGGCCAGCGCATCCGCATTCGCTGCCAACATCGAGGGAAAGTAGAACACGAGAGGCTGCTGCCACTTGGGTCCCAGGAAGGCCACCGCCGGCGCGTCACCGACTTGTACAGTCGGTGACCTGTCCGGTTCTTCTTTATCTCCGACCATCGTCGGCCCTGCTTGGGCTCCACGGAAGAGGAGCCCCCCTTTCTCCTCCGGCTGAAGCACCGTCTTTGCCACTCCAATGAGTGGCGCAGACGGACATAGGGAAGATACGGGGAAAGAATATACCTCCGGGGCTCCCGACAAACCGGTGAGCAGGCTGCCGGACATGGGGAAGACAAAAGGATCCGCCGCGGTTGGCCGTAGACTAGTGTAGTGTATCCAGATCGTGGGAGTTGAGCTCCGCGCGACCGTACGTGCACATAGTTTTATCTTTTTAGTCAAAATATGTCCAAAATGTAAACGTTTCGTCCGGTTTGTATGAAATCCGGCATGTTTATTTGAAATCTGGCCGTGTTTGCATGAATTTCATCTAGTTTGTTGAAAATGTGTTTGAAATGTATGCGGCTACGGTTGGATGATGGCCTCCTGCATCCGTTTTCGCAGACTGGTCACCCCTGTTCGCGGACGCCTGCGGGTGAAATTTGCGGGTTGCCGTTGGAGATGCCCTAAGCACTTGTCCGGCAGCGGGACCCTGCCAGCAAATTTCATGCGAGAATCCACTGTGCCCGTCCGATGGCAACTGAACGGCCTGTTAGAAATTTAGGGTTTGTGGTCTACCCCCTATTCCTTTGCGCTTATCCGCGGTGCCGCTCACAATTCGCATATCTGAGGCTAGGGGTAGGGACCTTCTTATACTGTCTTTCCAAAGAGTCCACCTCTTATACAGATATAAGATTTCTAGTTTTTTTACTAGTTTCCGGGATAGAGTCCAGATCAAATTACCAACTACGATCAAATTTGTCTGTTAACGGATTCTACCCGTTATGTCCACGGAGCACGCGCTTGTGAGCAACGTGTCATAATAGAGTGTAAATTCCTCTAATCATGTAGATCAACATTAGGGCTGTAATCTAACTATACGATCTAGCTCCTTCCGATTATCACTGTACCCGGGTAGTCTTTCCAATATAAATCACATATTGTATTCCACTGATAATCGACCAGCTTCCTTAAGCATATAACTTAAGTATGTTCCAACAAGTGATAATTACATGATAATCATGTAAAGTAATTCCATGCATAAATACATGTATAATTCCATAATGAGGTATTCCGAATATTATTAACTCCTGGTAATTTGAATATAGTTGCAGGACACATAATTCCAACATCTCCCACTTGTCCAAAACGATCATTCAAATATTCGTAAACCCATAGCCTTAACATGCTTACCAAATACCTCCTGACTAAGAGGCTTAGTCAAGGGATCAGCAATCATATTAGCACTTTGTTGAAAATCCAAAGAAATATATAGTGATACCTTCCCTCAATATGTTTCCTTGTTGTGACACTTAAGATCACTAGAGAGCTTAGTTTCCGCCTAATTATTCCAGCATAGCTGTCCTCGGCGCCTCGAGTATTATTTTCTCGAGTGTAATTCCACCTTTATAGGCACCTTGAGTATTTTGTTTCCTCAAGTGAAATTCCGCATCAATTATTTTCCATCACATATATGATAATATGATTAATTCAACATTGAGTCAAGTATAAGATAACCATATTCAATAAACTTTCAAAACCACATAAATATCGAATCCAATTAGTAAATGAAGTTCCATAATTAACCATGTGTTGAAAGAAATTCCTGACTTCGGTCAATGAACCTGCACCATATTAGTACTACAATTGTTTTTGAATATGCGTACCTGGACTTATTTCTCATCTTGTAGATAGAGTAATAGTTTCCTCAATGTGTTTAACTTCAATATAAATTACAGAACAAGTGACATGTTGTGATGCACTTTCCACAATCTTATATGATGTGTGAAATTCCCTTAGCTGCTCGTCTTTCCTTCCACTGCTTGAATGCAACATCAATTCCGGTAGCTAAGGTATGATAATGTAATGACGATACATACGAAATCCAGTACCATTTATTATTCCATTTATTATTCCATTTTTCCTCAGTAGTTCAAACATAATTCCTCACCGAGTATGATTCCTTTATCAAAGGTATTTTAACAGATTTGCAATTTTCCATAGAGAAACACTTCAAAATATTTTCTATGTATTTCCACTCGTAAAACATAGGATGTTTCAAATGTTCCTTTCATACGAAAGTTAAAAGATGACCAAGCTTTCACTTCCATCAATGTGACTTTATCGTTGCAAACAACAAAACAACAAAACAATATTAACATATACAATAATAATGCAAAACACTTTACACTTCCATTTGTAGATGACCACCTTGCTTCATTTAGAAAACCATATGACCTGCTATTCCATTGATGTGAAGCTTGTTATAAGACCCAACATTAATACACTCAATTAGCAAACCATGTCTTTAGCTCCTCTTTCCCTAAATTCTAGGGGAGAGGGTTTCCACAAAGTATATGTTACTTTGTGTAAAGAACTGAATAGCAAGAGTGAGATTATAATAATCCAGTGAGCCAAATTTCCTTTAAAAAACGCTTACAAATAATGGGCTTGCAGTTTTTTGGTATGATAATAACTTCCCAAACTATATATTTCCTCACTGAGTTTATTCCTTCCCGCATTTCTTCCACCCATAGTTGAAGATGATGAAAAATTTAAGCCTTCTTAAGAAACTTCGGTTATTCCTCTAAAATTTAGGGTGACTTCCCAAGAAAACACACAACAATTATCCAGATATGACATTCCAAGTTAATTCCTCCCACTTATCCTAACCATGTTAGCGTCGGGAGTTTCACTTGTAGTCTCGTTTGGTGTCAAACTTATATTCTAGTATGATTGCCAATAAATCCACCATTATCCATAAAATAATTGTGCTCCTATTTTCCACCAGTATTCCTTTTCCAGATAACTAAGGAAACACCCTTTGATCTACTAGAATAACCATGAAAAAATTCCTGGTGTGCGCTTTGTAATAACTGAGAATTTCATGCCAAAATAGAAGATTTCCTTCCAGTCAAGTGACTGTGCTAGATGGATAATGATATCAACAAATGACAGTATGCAATGCTTCCTTCCAAAGAAACAAGGGAGTATAAAAGACATTCAATCCTCCATTCAATTGTGGAGTGTACTGTATATTACAATGGTGAATAGTTCCATGCTCTTTACCTAGAAAAGATATATTC